>NW_004524592.1:3085772-3086814 GCF_000260255.1 Octodon degus | reverse complement strand
TTTCTTTTTTTGGTGGAACCGGGGATTGAACTCAGACACTTGCGCTTGCCAAGGAAGCACTTATTTCATTGAGCCATCTCCCCGGCTTCTATAGAAGGACTTTAAGAATTATATTAATACAAAATTAGATTGAGAAAACTATCTTATAGGAACATAGTGCTTTTAAGATATGTGCAAGCAGTACTGGAGATAGAACCTGGGTCCTTGTGTTTGCCAGGCAGATGGTTAGCCCACTGAGCTATCTTCCCAGCCCTGTAATTTTTCAAAATAGTTACTATATTCTGGATTTCCATAGTGTCTGTTGTGATTTCACATTTTTCATTTCTAATTATGCTGAAGTGAGTCTCATTTTCCTTTGGTAAGTCTGGCCAGAGGCTTATATATTCATTTTTTTTCAAAGAGCCAGATCTCCAATTTTTTGATTTTTTAAAAAAATAATTTTTGCAGCCTCAGTTTCACTAGTTTCCAGGCTCATTTTTATAATTTTCCTCTTTAATTTCATCTTGGGTATGCTTTGTGGTTGTTTCTCGAGTATTTTCAGATTTCTCATAAAGTTATCTATATGAGCTTAATCTGTTTTCCTCATGTGAACATAGACTATGATAATTTTTCTTCTTAGAAGTACTTTCATATTGTCTCATGGTTTTTATGAGTTGTACCATTATTTTGATTGACTTCTAGACAGTTTTAAAATCTTCTTTGATTACTTCTATGATCCATGGGTTGTCTCAGGATGTAATGTTAATATTTTTTGCCTTTTCTAAGATTTTTACTGTTGTTGATATGTATTTTCATTGCACAGTGTTCTATATGCATGTATTTTTTATTTTTTATAGTAGGCCTCGTGGACTAGGATAAGATCTATGTGGGAGAGCATACCATGTGCTGCTGAAGCTAATACATACTCTGTTGAAGGGTGGAATACTCTGTACATACCCAATGGATTTTCTTTCTTTCTTTCTTTCTTTCTTCTTTCTTTCTTTCTTTCTTTCTTTCTTTCTTTCTTTCTTTCTCTCTCTCTCTCTCTCTCTCTCTCTCTCTC
>NW_004524592.1:3083214-3085672 GCF_000260255.1 Octodon degus | reverse complement strand
CTTTCTTTCTTTCTTTCTTTCTTTCTTTCTTTCTTTCTTTCTCTCTCTCTCTCTCTCTCTCTCTCTCTCTCTCTCTCTCTCTCTTTCTTTCTTTTTGTTGTTGTTAGGTGGTCTATCTCTTTGGGAAAGTAGAGTATTCAAATATCCTACTATGATTGTGTTACCATTTAATTGCTCTTTTAATTTCAACAGCTTTTGTTTTACAAAGATAGGTACTCCTGTACATGATGCTTATTTTTTAAAAAAATAATTTTATTGAGAAACAAATAGCAATGAGACAGTTTCAAAAGTGATTGCTAGCATAATTTCAATAATTAATACATTGCATATTATTGCCTTAGTGGTTATTCATTGTACAAGATACAGACATGATATCCTGTCCACAAACACTATTAGAACAAATCTCTCTATTCATTGAATTAAGAGAATGCAGCTGTATATCTATAATAAGTATTTTGAATATGGAGACACAAAATGGTTGTTCATTTGTATGCCCCTTTTTTGTTTAGTTTTGTCAGAGAAGGGTATTCCATCATCACTTAAATATTATAGGTGCATGAATTCACCAAAATATTCCAGTATAGTCCAGTAGTCCATAATAGCAGTGGGTTTTCCATAAGGCAGGCAATGTCAGAAGTTGTTGACTTGAGCCTTTTACAGCTCAGCATATTAATATGGCTTTACTTTTTATACTTTTCTGTTGAATGGTTAAGTCCAAGATGAAGTAAGACCTATATAGCAAACAATGTAAATTTTGAATCTGATAAGGTTAGTCAAATCCTCCAGGATTTATCCTGAAACCTGTACTGCAGTTTGTAGATCCTTTGTCAGTGTCAGCCATGTGGATGAGTCATGACCATTGCTTGACCAATTTCCTCTCTGTGAAAGCTGAGAGAATGCTTTCTCTCTATGTGACTATCCCTAGGCACACTCCACATCATTGATCACCTTCCTCTTTGGCCCCATAATCTCCTTGATCAGAAAATTTGGGACACAAATAAGTTACATGATGCTACAGTACAAGTTCTCATATGTCCTGAGTCTTAATTGACCTTGGAAGGGTAGGGCCAAAATGTTGGCTTTCCTTGTGGCCCTCCTTTTTCTCCAATTTTTGGTCTGTAAACTTAAGTTACTAACCTTCCAGAAGAGAAGCTTATTATTATTACCATACAACAGAGGCAGTTGAGCTTAACCTCACTGTATCTAAATAACAAAACATCCTAAACATAACATGGAACAGGTATTTTCCTTTAAGTATTTATATGTTAAAATTTAAGTCCCTACAGAATATAAAGAAAAAAATTAACAAAATAAAAAATATTAAATAAGAATAAGCAGTTGCACATTTCTACACAGAAATTTGGAAATCCAACCATATACATCATTGTAGCAGGCAGTCCTGTGACATTTTCTTTTCTTATCTCTTGTTTTCATTTATTACCCTTCTTTTATATAAACATTTACTTCAGAGAATGTATGTCAGTAATTGATATGTCATGACACACAGTACGTATTCAGAAGACCAGAATGACAGGCATTCCAAAGATGACCCTACCATTACACATTTCTATTTTCAGTGCAGTTGCTTAGTTCACAGGTATCAGCATATATAGTTAGTCATGGTAAGAATCCTACCAATTAACTACTAGTTTACAAAAACATGCTGAAGATTATCAGGATCATTCCTTTACCCATCTTGTGCATATAAATGTATGGCTTTGCCCCTGTCATGTTTCCTAGCTGTTCTCCTTTCCCTCTCTTTGTTGTCTAATCCTCAAGTTCTCGCTTTCCTTTTAATTGTGTTATACCTTTCTATTTGTATTTCTTCTTTTGAGTTCTTATACTGGGAAGACTATATGATATTTACACAGGTGGGTCTGGTTTATTTCACTCATGAGTATATCTTCAAAGAGCATCCACTGAAATATAAGACTTTTGTTTATCATTCTTTATAGCTGAGTAATACTTCATTGTATAAAAGTACCACATCTTTTTCATCCATTCCTCATGTGATGGGCATCTTGGTTGTTTCGAAGATTTGACTGTTTCAAATTCTGCTGTGAATATAGGTTCACATACAGTGCTATGATATGATGTTTTCACTTCCTCTGGGAAAATTCCTAGTAGGGGGATATCTGGGTTGAATGGGATTTCCAGTCTTAATTTTTTAAGGATTCTCTACACTGATTTCCTTAATGGTTGTACCAGTCTACATTCCCACCAGCAGTGGAGAAGTGTTCTTTTTTCTCCACAGCCTCTCCAACATTTGTTGTTGGTTGATTTCTTTATGATAGCCATTCTTTCTGGAGTGAGATGGTATTGCAGTGTTGTTTTAATTTGCAATTAACAGATGGCAAAAACTTCTCAATAAGAGATGGTCCCAGTTGTTAATTCTTTCAAGTATTACTCATGCAATTTGAGTTTTGTTCATGAACTCTTTGCCTACCCTTATGTCTTC
>NW_004524592.1:3072088-3077000 GCF_000260255.1 Octodon degus | reverse complement strand
TTTATTTTTTTTAAGAATCTCGATATTGTTTTCCATAGTGGTTATACCAGTCCATACTCCTACCAGCAATGAGGAGGGGTTACTTTTTCCCCACAGCCTTGCTAGTATTTGTTATTTTTAATTTCTTAGTGATCACCATTCTTTATGGAGTAACATGGAACCTAAATATTATTTCATTTTATAGTTCTGAAATGGCCAGAGGTGTTGAGTGTATTATATGTGTTTATTTTTTTATTTTATTTTGTCAGAACCAGGGATTGAACTCAATGTGTTTATTAATCATTGATGTATCTTCATTTGAGAAGTATCTCTTTATTTCAGATATCCAGTTTTGAATTGAGCCTTTCAACTTGGTGGGATAATTTTGAGTTCTTTATATATTCTAGTGTTATCACTTATTTGTAGATGACCCCTCTTTTCCAAAGCATTATGCAGTCAAAAGTAGAATTTTTCAGTGGAGGCTGGTTCTAGGGTGCATGAATATGTATTAAGCGTGTGTGATAGTTGTATTGTTCTGAATGTAATATTCTGGGTAATGTGGGTGTGTGTAACACCAACTATTAGGCGCGTAGTATGAACGAAATAAAGGGAAAAATGAAATGTGGGCTGCTGTTCCTTGATGCTTGCTTATTCCTTCCTGCTACACTATGAATTATTTCTCCTTTTGTATACCTCTCCTGTGTCACCCTGGAGCTATCTGACTATGGATTGAAACCTCTATAGAATGTAAGCCAAAATAAACCTTTCCTCTTTCAACTTGTGTGTAGTGGATATTTTCCCAGCAATGAAAAAGCAACAAAGTCAGATTTTGGTATCATGTTGGAAAGGTTTGGAGATGCTGCCTGAAGAAGCAGCTGCAGATTATTGTAAACTGAACTTGATGGGAGGTACTGGCTGGAGCTTAGAAGACCTGCACACTAATAAAAATGCAGCTGTAAAGACTAAGTTCAGAAGGTTTCAGTTAGGAACAAGGTTTGCATTGGACTTGGACTCTAGACCATGTGTATTACACCTCGGCAGAAAATTTGTCTGCATTTTGTTCATGTCTGCACACATTACAGTAGACTGTGATTAAGGGTAGTGGACTAATTAACCTTGGTAAAGAAGTTTTGAGTCTAATGTTAAGGTGGTAGCGTGGCTAGTATTGGGGACTTTTATCCAGTGCTACAATGATAATTAAGACCAAACAATCCAACAGAATGATTTAAAAAGTTTTGAGTTTGACCAGGATGAAAACTCAAGTAAGTTAGGTACTACAGAGTTGGAACAGAGAAAAATTGATTAATTTAAAGGAACAAGGCAATAGAAAAGAAAGCCTGAAAGCATCACAAGAACAGGAGAACTCCAAACTGCAAAGGTGAAAGACTTTGACTTGAGAATAGAATCTCAAAACACCATGGTCCAGAATGCTGATAGCCTAGGAAATTTGTTCCTTGGGTGTCTGTTTATAGCTGCCAATATTCCAGGCACTGGATCCCTGCAACCAAGATAGAAGAAAACCTGGCTACTGCTCTAGCTGTTGGCAGACCCTGATGTCACTCATATAATGGTGATTTTAGTTCCTTACATAGTAGAAGAGTTGTGGGGTGAGAACGATTTCTACTCAGATTTCAGTAAAGGACCTGGGAAGCCAGGCAGTGTGTGAAGAGGGCAGTGTGTGAAGCTGTGAGTGTGAAGCTGAAGGTACATTGGAGATCCCAGAAGTTTGGAGAAGCCAGAAACATGGATTGTTTGAAGAAAGCTTCAAGCAGTGAGCAAAGCTGCTCAAGAGAGCAGCATGGGAATTGCATCCAGCCACCAGCAGTGCTGTAGGGGTGGAGCCACCCATGTTGTTTGGAATTTGTATCTTGCCACAAACTACACTGGCAGCTGGACATGAAACCACAGAATTTAATCATGTCCCACTGGACTTTGGACTTGCTTTGCTCTCATTTCTTTATATTCCCCTATTTGGACCTTTTGGAATGGAAATACTTACCTTGTGCCATTTAATTTGGAACTCTTTGGTTTTCAGATTTATGGGATTTGTCAATGCAGGGTTTGTCTTAAATCTCAGAGGATACTTTGGATTTGACTTTTCAGCAATACTGAAGCTGTTAGGACTTTAACAACTCTCAGAAATGGACAAAGTCCATACTCTATAAAGGAATGCACATGAGTCTTTTGGGGGGTAGGTATCAAATGTGATGGCTTGCATCTAGATGACTATTATATGGATTTAGGATGTGTAGTAATTGAGTCAGTCCACTGGTTGGGTAGCATTGTTGTCAGTGTGAATAATGAGTAATGGGAAGTGGTGCGAAGCCCCACCCTGGGTGTTGGTGGTACTAATCATTAGGCTGTAGCCTGAGTGATCATCTAGATATTAGTTCTTTGTCTGAGGAGTACCTGACAAATTTTTTTCCCATCTTTGAGTTGTTTTTTATTTCTCTGAAATAATTTATACTCATTCCTTGATACTCTTCTGAGACTGTAAATAGAAATGTAAGAGATACATGGAGAATTTCATACAGCACATTTTTCATAGTGCTTCTTAGTCTACTGTTGTACCTTCTTACCTCTTTAAATGATAGCTTGGGTTTTCTAATATTTAATAGATGCTCTTTATGCAATAAGTTTTTCTCCAGTAATATTAGTCATTGTTTATTACTAAATATTTACTGAATATTATAGTTACCAAATTTTATACAATGTTAGTCATGAAAATTATTACCTTAATGTTAAAATAAGATATAATGAAAACAAGTATCAAAAGAAATGCTTCTTGTTTCTATTTGCTAAAGTACGAAATTTTAGTTTTAATTTGAATGACTTATAGATTATGTTTCAGCTCTGTGATTCATTATAGTTTAAAATCTAACAAACTAGTAAACTGAAATATTTATTTGTTTTATTCTGTTTAACATGGAAAACTTAAAGTTGTTTTATCCTGAGTACTCAGTTTTATTTTGTTTTGTGATTTTAAGCATTGTGTGCATATACAGCACCTTCTAGTGAAGTTTGTTCCTATAGCCTAATTCTACTACTACATTCTCAGGAAATCAAAGATGAAGTTTTATAATCCATTCCCAAAGGACATCTTTCATGCTATTAGCTTGCTCCACATTATAAAGTCTCACAGGCTGCACCAGGACCACCTGTAGGCGTGCTGAGCAAGCCTATAAGTCCAGGCGTGGTGGCACAAGCTTATAATCCCAGCACTGGGGAGGCTGAAAACAGGAGGATCACTATGAATCCAAGCTGCATAATGAGACCCTGTACCAAATACATGAAAACAAACAAACAAACAAATTATAATTTTCCATTACCCAAGCTTTCAATTTAACTTATCAAGATAGTTTTCTAATAACAGTAATTAACATGAGATTCTTTTTAGTGGAATTTAATCAAATGTCTGCTTTTTTAGGGATGAGCATATTTCTTAAGAACACTGGAGAAGTAAAATACTTTAAAAATAAGTTAGCATACAAAATTACTCAGTTTATAGGTATTTAATATATTCTCTTTTACTATGCTGGCAACATTTTGATGTGTCAAGAAAAACCAGAGATCATGTTGTTATAAAGTTAATATATATCTGGAACATAGTTGCCATGAAAAGAGTAATGAAATTAAGATACTGACCTTCCAATAGTCTAGCACTTATTAACTCAGTGTTCTTATTGTTAAACTGGGAGTAATTATACATAACATTATTAACTTCTAAGAAATGATGTGATAATTAAATGAGACAATCTATGCTAAAGAGCTGTGCAAATCACAAAGTGCTTTGAAATGTCAGCTATTATTATCAGTATCTCTGAAGAGTTGTCATTCCTAGATTTAGAGAAAATATAATCACATCATTAATATTTTTGAAATTCAGCAATGATGAAGCATGTAGGAAGAAATGAAATGGGAAAATCTTTCTTGCTAAAATATCACTTGAATTGCTATAATTAAATCCAGAAATTATCTTTTACTGATTTAGGAACTGTCAAATTTGTTTTTTCCGTAATTTTATTGAGAGACAAATAGCAATGAGTCAGTTTCAAATCAAATTGGTATGACAGTTTCAATAATTAACACATTGCATACTCTCTTCCTAGTGGTTATTTGCTGTACAAGATGCAGACATGATATCCTATTTACAAACACTATTAGAAAAAAATCCCTCTATCCATTAAGAGAATGTAACTATATATCTATCCTAACCACTTTGAATACACAGATACAAAATGGACATTGATCAGTATCCCCTTTTTTGTTTAGTCCTATCATTTGAATATTATAGGTGTGTTAACTCAGCAAAATATTCTAAAAGAGTCCAGTAGTCCATAATAGTATTGGGTCTTCTTCTTGACTGGCAATGTCAGAAATTGTTGATCTGAGTCCCCTACAGCTCAACATAACACTATGGCTTTCCTTCTTACACTTTGTTTTTATACTTTTCTGCTGGATGGTTAAGACCAAGATAAAGCAAAACCTATGCAACAGGAGTTGTAGCTTTTGGATCTGATAAGGTCAGTGAAATCCCCTCAGGATTTATCCTGAGATCCTGTACCTCAGATTGTTGAACCTTTGTCAGTGTCAGCCATGTGGATGAATCGTGGCCATTGCTTGGCCAATGTGCTCTCTGTGAAAGCCTGAGAGAATGATTTCTATCCATGTGACTCTTCTAAGGCACACTCTACATCATCAAATGCTTTCCTCCTTGGCCCTATAATCTCCTTGATCAGAAAATTTGGGACACTAATGAGTCCTTGATGTTACAGTACAAGTTCTCATATGTCCTGAGTCTTAATTGACCTTGGAAGGCTAGGGCCAAAATGTTGGCTGTCCTTGCGGCCGTCCTTTTTCTCTAATTTTGCTCTGCAAACTTAGGTTGTTAACCCTCCAGAAGAGAAGCTTATTGTTATTACCATACAATTTA
>NW_004524592.1:3070622-3071988 GCF_000260255.1 Octodon degus | reverse complement strand
CTGCTTCCAAATAAATTTTAGGAACAGTTTCTCTAGGTCTGTGAGGTATGTTGGTGGTAGTTTTACAGGGATTGTATTAAATCTGTACAAAAATTTTGGGACTATGGCCATCCTCACGATGTTGGTTCTTCCTATCCAAGAGCATGGAATATCTTTCCATTTTTGAAATCCTCTATGATCTCTCTTTTCAGAGTATTGTAATTTTCTGTGAAAAGACCTTTGACTTCTTTAGATGAATTCCAAGGTATTTCATTTTCCATGGTGCTATTGTAGAAGGTATTGTTTCTCTAATTTCCTTCTGAGTGTGTTTGTTATCTGTGTAGAGGAATGCCATTGACTTTTGGGTATTGCTATGCTACTGAATTTGTATATCAATTCTGGTAGCTTCTTGGTGGAGTTTTGTGGGTCGTCCAAGTAAAGTATCATGTCATCTGCAAATAATGATAATTTAACTTCTTCTTTACCTATTCTTATTCCTTTTGTTTGTCCCTCTTGTCTAATGGCTCTAGCTAATGACTCCAGAACTATATTAAATAATAGGGGTGATAGAGGACATCCTTTCCCTGTAGCAGATCTGAGAGTACAAGATTTCAGTTTTTCCCCATTTAGAATTATATTAGCAGTTGAGTTGCCATAGATGGTTTTTTATCAAATTGAAGTAGAGGCCATCTGTTGCAATTTTTTGTAGGACTTTGAACATGAATGTGTTCTGGACTTTGTCTGCAGCCTTTTTTGCACCAATTAAGATTATCATTTTGTTTTTAGATTTTGCTCTATTGATATAGTGTATTAGATTTATAGATTTTCGAATATTGAACCATCCTTGCATCCCTGGGATGAGTCCTACGTGGTCATGGTGTATAATCTTCTTGATGATTTGCTGTATTCTATTTGCTAGGATTTTTGCATTTATGTTCATGAGGTAGATTGGCCTGCAGTTCTCTTTTTTAGTTGTATCTGTCCCTGGTTTTGGTATCAGTATAATACTTGCCTCCCAGAATGATTTTGGGAGAAGAATTTCCTTTTCAATTTCATTGAAGAGTTTGACGAGTATAGGGATTATATCTTCTGTAAATTTCTTGTAAAATTCAGCTGTGAATCCATCAGGACCTGGTCTTTTCTTTGTCAGCAGGCTTTTTATTACATTTCGTATTTCATTGGCTGGTACTGGGTTATTGAGAGTTGTTATATCTTCTTGATTCAGTTTTGGTAATTTGTGCCTTTCTATGAATCTCTTCATTTCATCTGTGTTCTATTCTGTGAGCATAAAGATTCTCAAATAGCTATTGATCATCTTCTGAATTTCCACTGGGTCTGTGGTGATCTTACTCTTTTCAGTCCTTATTGCTTGCTTGCTTGCTTGCTT
>NW_004524592.1:3057620-3061032 GCF_000260255.1 Octodon degus | reverse complement strand
TTCATTGTCTAGTCCTCAAGTTCTTGCTTTCCTTTTAGTTGTATTATACCTTTCTATTTGTATTTCCTATTTTGAGTTCTTATACTAGAGAAACTAAATGATGTTTACACATATGTGTCTGGTTTATTTCACTTATGAGTATATCTTCAAGTGACATCCACTTCAATATAAAAAGGCTTCAAGTTTTTCATTATTTATAGCTGAGTAATACTCCATTGTATAAAAATACCATATCATTTGCATCCATTCTCCAGTGCATCTTGGTTGTTTCCAACATTTTGCTATCACAAATTGTGCTGCTGTAAACATAGGTACAGATATATCAGTATAATATGTTTTCAGTTCGTTAGGGAAAATTTCTAGTAAGACGATAGGTGGCTTGAATGAGATTTCCAGTTCTAGATTTTTAAGGAGTCTCCACAATGATTTCCATAATGGTTGCACCAGTCTACGTTCCTACCAACAGTGGGCAAGGGTTCCTTTTTTCCCCACAGCCTCTCCAACATTTGTTGTTGGGTGATTTCTTTGTGATAGCCATTCTTTCTGGAGTGAGATGTTATTTCAGTGTTGTTTTAATTTGCATTTCACGAATGGTTATTGATGTGGAGCATTTTTTCATGTATTTATTAGCTTCTTTAATTTCATCCTCTGAGAAATGTGTGTCCATCTCGGATGCCCATTTCTGGACTGGGTAAATTTTGGGGCCCTAGTGTTTTCTACTTCTTTATAAATTCTAGAGAATAGACCTTTGTCTGAGTACTTATTAGTCATGATTTTTTCCAAATTTGTGGGTTGTCTTTTCACTTTGTTGGGAATTTCTTTTGACGTGCAAAAACTTCTCAATAAGAGCAGGTCCTAGTTGTTAATTCTTTCAAGTGTTTCCCATGCGAGTTGATTTTTGTTCATGAAGTCTTTGCCTACTCCTATGTCTTCAAGAGTTCCTCCTACTCTCTCTTCCAGGAGATTTAGTGTTTCTGTTTAAATGTTTAGATCTTTAATCCATTTTGAGTTTAGCTTAGTGCATGGTGATAGACCTTGGTCAAGTGTTAGTTTTTGGCATGTAGAGAGCCAGTTTTTTCCAGCCCCATTTGTTAAAGAGGCTATCTTTATTCCAGTGAGTATGTTTTTCCCCTTTGTCAAAGATCAGGTGGCTGAGTGTGTTTGTAGGGGTTTCAGCATCTTCTAATCTATTCCATTGATCTTCAGGTCTATTTTGTTGCCAGTACCAGGCTGATTTTATCACAGTAGCCTTGTAGTATAATTTCAAGTCAGGAATTGTAATGCCTCTTGCCTTTTCTTTATTGCCCAGGACTGCCTTTGCTATTCTAGGTCTTTTTTGTTTCCAAATAAATTTTAGGAATGATTTCTCAAACTCTGTGAGGTATTTTGGTGGTAGTTTGATAGGGATTGCATTAAATCTGTACAGCAATTTTGGGAGTGTGGTCATCTTCACAATGTTGGTTCTTTCTACCCAGGTGAATGTAATAACTTTCTATTTTCTGAAATCCTCTATGAACTCTTTTTTTTTTAGAGTAGTGTAATTTTTCTTGAGAATATCTTTACTTGTTTAGATAGATGAATTCCAAGGTATTTCATTTTCCGTGGTGCTATTGTAGAAGGTATTGTTTCTCTAATTTCCTTCTGAGTGTGTTTGTTATCTGTGTAGAGGAATGCTATTGAGCTATTGGCTTTTGTGTTCTGACTTTGTATCCTGCTGTTTTACTGAGTTTGTGCATGAATTCTAGCAGCTTCTTGGTGTAGTTTTTTTGGGTCTTCCAAGTAAAGTATCATGTCTTCTATAAATAATGATAATTTAACTTCTTCTTTACCTGTTCTTTTTCCTTTTCTCTCTCTTGTCTAATAGTTCTAGCTAATGATTTCAGAACTATATTGAATAAGAGTGGTGATAGAGGACATCCTTTCTTGTGCAAGATCTGAGAGTAAAAGATTTAAAGTTTTCCCCATTTAGAATATATTAGCCATTGGCTTGTCATTGATGGCTTTTATCAAATTGAAATAGAGGCCATCTATTCTGATTTTCTGTAAGACTTTGAACATGAATGAGTGTTGGACTTTGTCAAGTCTTTTCTGCATCAATTGAGGTGATCATTGGTTTTTAGATTTCACTGTATTGATAGTGTATTACATTTATAGATTTGCGTATATTGAACTATCCTTTCTTCCCTGGAATGAATCCTACCTAATCTTGGTGTATAATGTTCTTGTTGATTTACTGTAATCTATTTGTAGAATTTTATTTACGATTTTTGCATCTGTGTTCATTAGGGAGATAGGCCTGTATTTTGCTTTTTTAGTTGTGTCTTTCCCTGGTTTTTGTATCAGTATAATACTTGTCTGCAGGAATGATTTTGGGAAGATTGCTTCCTTTTCAGTTTCATTGAAGATTCTGAGGAGTATATGGATTATATCATCTGTAAATTTCTTTTAGAAGTCAGTTGTGAATCCATCAGGACCTGGACTTTTCTTTGTTGGTAGGTTTTTTATTACATTTTGTATTTCATTGGCGGTTATTGGGTCATTGAGAGTTGTTGTATCTTCTTGATTCAGTTTTGGTAATTTGTACCTTTCTCAGAATCTGGCCATTTCTTCTGTGTCTTCTATTTTGTGAGAGTAAAGGTTCTCAAAGTAGCTATTGACAATCTTCTGAGTTTCCACTGAGTCTGTGGGAGTCACAGTGTTTCCATTCTTTATTGTTTGTATTTAATTTTTTCTTCCGTCTTTTTGATGAGGTTAGCTAGTGGCTCATCAATTTTATTTAATCTTTCAAAGAACCAGCTTTTTGATTCGTTAATTATTTGAATTGTTTTCTTTGTCTAAATTCAGTTCATTTCTGCTCTTTATGATTTCTTCCTGTCTTTGGGCACTGGGTTTGGTTTGTTCTTCCTTTTCTAGATGTTGGAGTTGCAACATTATTTTTTCCCATTCTGTTTTCCTGATGTGTGAGTTCACAGCTATGAATTTCTCTCTGAGAACTACTTTCATCACATCTCATAAATTCCAATACCTTGTGTTTGAATTTTCAATGAATTGTGGATAGTGTTGAATTTCTTGTTTAATTTCTTCTTTGAAATTACTTTGGTTACTGAGTAGGTGTTGTTTAATTTCTATGTATTTATGGGGTGTTTCTGTTTTCTTGTCTCTTTTTTTCTAGTTTCATTTCTCCATGATCAGATAATATGCATGGCATAATATCTGTTTTCTTGCATATACTGAAACATGACCTATGGACTAGTATGTGGTCTGTTTTAGAAAATGACCCATGTGCAGCTGAAAAAAATGTATATTGAACTGTTGTTGTATGGAACATATGTCCATTTGTTCCACTCTCTGGTTCAGTTCTATTATTTCTTTGCTAATTTTTTGTCTGATTGACCCATCTTTTTGGGATAAG
>NW_004524592.1:3043875-3048425 GCF_000260255.1 Octodon degus | reverse complement strand
TACTGTGATAAAATCAGCATGGTACTGGCAACAAAATAGACCTGAGGATCAATGGAATAGATTACTAGATGCTGAAACCCCTAGGGACACACTCAGCCACCTTATCTTTGACATAGGGGCCAAGTATACTCACTGGAGGAAAGAGAACATCTTTAACAAATGGTGCTGGAAAAACTGGCACTCTTCATGCTGAAAACTGAAACTTGACCCAGGTCTATCACCATGCACTGAACTAAAGTCAAAAAGGATTAAAGATCTAAACGTGAAAGCAGAGACACTAAATCTCCTGGAAGAGAAAGTAGGAGGAACTCTTGAAGACATAGGGGTAGGCAAAGAGTTCATGAATATAAATCAAATCCCATGGGAAACAGTTGAAAGAATTATCAACTGCGACTTGTTCTTACTGAGAATTTTTTTCATGTCAAAAGAAATTACCAACAAAGTGAAAAGACAACCCACAAATTTGGAAAAAATCATGACAAATAAGTACTCAGACAAAGGTCTGTTCTCTAGAATTTATGAAGAACTGAAAAACAATAGGGCCCCAAAATTTAAAGACCGAATCTAGAAATGGGCATCCGAGATGAACACACACTTCTCAGAGGATGAAATTAAAGAAGCAAATAAATATATGAAAAGATCCTCCACATCAGTAGTCATCCGCAAAATGCAAATTAAAAGAACATTGAGACATAATCTCACTCCAGAAAGAATTTCTATCATAAAGAAATCACCCAACAGCAAATGTTGGAGAGGCTGTGGGGAAAAAGGAACCATTTTCTACTGCTGATGGGAATATAGACTGGTGCAACTGTTATGGAAATCAGTGTGGATATTCCTTAGAATAGTTGGACTAGAAATTCCATTTAAACCAGCTATTCCTCTACTGGGAATTTTCCCAGTGGATCTGAAAACATCGTGTCATAGGGATATATGTGTGCCTATTTTTATAGCAGCACTATTTGTGATAGCCAAATCTTGGAAATGACCAAGATGCCCATCACCTGAGGAACAGTTGAAAAAGATGTGGTATTTTTACACAATGGAGTATTACTCAACTATAAAGAATGATAAACTCAAAGACTTTGTATTGAAGTTGATGCCATATGAACGTGTACTCATAAGTGAAATAAACCAGACACACATGTGTAAATATCGTATAGTTTCCCTAATATAAGAACTCAAAGGAAGAAATGCAAATAGAAAGGTATAATAGAAGTAAAAGGAAAGCAGGATCTTGAGGACTAACTAATTAAAAAAGGGAAATGTGAAGTGCTAGGAAACATGACAGTGTCAAGCCATACAGTTATATGTAAAAGACGGGCAAGGCAATGATCCTGAGAATCTCCAGAAGATTTTTGAATCTAGCAGTTAATTGGAAAGATTCTCACCCTGACTAAGTATATCTACTGATACCTGTGAACTAAGCAAGTGCACTGAAGATGGTAATCTGTAATAGTAGTTTCATGCTTGGAGTACCTGTTATTTTGAACTTCTGAATACGGCCTGCTTGTCATGACATGCCATTGCTGCTGTGCTGTCTATTGGGTAAATGATTGTGCGAAAAGAAGGGGGTGGTGAATGAAAGCAAAAGATAGGAAAAGGAATATTGTGGGATTGTCCTGCTTCAAGGTTGTATATGGTCAGTATTTTGTATTTATGTGTAAACATAAGAAGTATACAATTCTTTATTCTATAGGGACTTAGAGTTCAACATATCAATACTTGATGAAAAATGCCTGTTCCATGTTATGCCTAAGATGTTTGATATTCAGTCAGATAGTGAGGTTAAGCTTAACAGCCTAGGTTGTATGGTAACAACAATAAGCTTGTCTTCTGGATGGTTAACAACCTAAATTTGCAGACCCAAATTAGAGAAAAAGAGGGCCTCAAGGAAAGCCAACATTTTGGCTCTTCCCTTCCAAGGTCAATTATGACTTAGGACATATGGAACTTGTACTGTAATGTCATTTCGGTAGTTCCCAAATTTTCTGATCAAGAAGATTATGGGGCCAAAGAGGAAAGTGATCGATGATGTAGTGTTTGAATAAGTAGAGTCACATGGAGAGCAAACATTCTCTCACACTTTCACTGAGAGCACATTGGCCAAGCAATGGCCGTGATTTATCCACATGGCTGACACTTACAAAGTTTCTACTATCTGAGGTACAGAATCTTAGGATAAATCCTGAGGGGATTTCACTGACCTTATGAGACCCAAAAGCTACAACTCTTGTTGCGTAGGTCCTGCTTTACTTTGGTCTTAACCATCCAGCAGAAAAGTATAAAAACGAATTATAAGAATTAAAGCCATGCTGTTATTTTGATCTGTAGGGAACTCAGGTCAACAATTTCTGACACTGCCAGTGAAGCAGAAGACCCAATACTATTATGGACTACTGAACTCTTTTAGAACATTTTGCTGAGTTTACACAGCTATAATATTTAAATGATGGAACTTAACAAAAAAAGGGGATACAGATGAATATCCATTTTGTATCTGTGTATTCAAAGTGGTTAGGATAAAAATATAGTTACATTCTCTTAATGAATAGAGGGATTTGTTCTAATAGTATTTGTAAATGGGATATCATGTCCACATCTTGTACAGCAATTAACCACTAGGAAGAATGTATGCAATGTGCTAATTATTGAAACTGTCCTACAAATTTGGTTTGAAACTGTCTCATTGCTATTTGTTTCTGAATAAAATTATGGAAACTATTAAGAGAGGAAAGCTTTATTTAGCTCACAGTTAGTGGAGGTTTCAGTCCATACTCAGCTGGCTTCAACGCAGCGTGGCATAGGGCAGTGTGAAGCAATTCATGGGCATGGAAAATATCAAAAAGCAAAGGAATGATAGCCAATGACTCATACTAAGCTCTTTCTCCTCCTTACATTGTAATATAGATTTCCCACCCCAGTGCAGGGATCCACTATTGGATCAGGAGTTAATCACAAACTCTAGAAGTAACCCCAGTGACTTCATGAGGCTTTAGGGGGACAACTGGACACAAATAGGAACAGTAAATAATAATTCATTTGAATATTTTTTGGTCTCTTATGGGAAACTGAACTATCTATTGTTATAACCCCTATTTTAGGAAAGCAAATTTGTTGGAATAACTGAATATATCTGTTAGAGTATGATGATTAGTAACAGTAATGTGAGATTAATTGTGATGTGATTAGTAGGTTTATGTAAGCCATTTTACTGAAATATTTAAATGAATGAACTTCAAGTTTCATTGCATAGCCATTTTTCAGGTACTAAATCTGATGCATACATATGTTACATAGCTTCCTAAAGTCACATTGCTGTGAATTTTCTAGATTGAGCATGATCTTTTTCATCATATTAGAAATACTCTACTAAAACAGCTTGACTTATTAGCTAATTATTTCTACTAGATTTTATGTATTCTTAATACATATTATCATTTTTGAGATAAAGTTTCATTTATCTTTGTACTCTAGAGCTAAATTATTTTGATGTGACTATCAGAATATTCTGTAGAGGTCTTAAACTATGAGTTTAAAAGCAATGTTATAAGATCTCATGCACTATTCTATCTGTAAAGTATTTTCATTTTTCTTTTTACAACAGTTCATTCTCCATATTTCTAATAGATAATAGTTATTCAATTAAGTAAATTTGGGCAATATTCTTTTTTTCACAGCAAAATACCAGCACAGGCATTTACCTTTTCATTTACTTTCTTTAAATCCCCTCACTTTTCTTACTACTTGGGTGATTACAGGGAATAAGAGAGTCTCTCTGTCTCTGTCTCTGTCTCTCTCTCTGTCTCTCTCTCTCTCTGCTTTTTTTTTTAAAAGAAAATGTAGCATAGTATTAAAGAAGAAAAAAATTGAAAATCATATAGAATTGCACTTAAGAAAATAATATGGATTTCACAGTATTTGTTGTAATGTATAGTGTTGCCTTCCAACCAGGTATTTTTGGATTGGTTCTTTGGATTTTGGGTATTTTTAAAAATTCTTTATATGTTTTAGATTTTTAATTATCTGTATAGAAGGCCTTTGTCAGAGGGACCATCAGATATAATTTTTCCCAGTTTGTGGGTTTTACTCTGTTGGAGATTTGTTATGAAGTTCAGAAACTTTTCAAAATGATGAACTCCTAGTTGTTGATTCTTTGAAGTATTTTCCTCGCGATTTTGTTTTTGTTCATGAACTCTGTAACTACCCCTGTGTCTTTTAGAGCTCTGCCTACATTTTCCTACAGAAGATTTAGTGTTTCTGTTTTAATATTTATATCTTTGTTCCACTTTGACTTTAGTTTTTGTGCATGGTGATAAGCATGGGTGTAGCCTTCGACATGTGGAAAGCCTGTTTTTCCAGCACCATTTATTAAAGAGGCTATCTTTCTTCCAGTTAGCATATTTGGCCCCTTTATTAAAGATAAGGTGGCTGAGTGTGTTTGCAGTTGTGTTTTCTTCTTCTTCTTCTTCTTCTTCTTCTTCTTCTTCTTCTTCTTCTTCTTCTTCTTCTTCTTCTTCTTCTTCTTCTTCTTCTTCTTCTTCTTTGTT
>NW_004524592.1:3036705-3043775 GCF_000260255.1 Octodon degus | reverse complement strand
TTATATAGTTGGGTGTCCTGTGTTTGGTGCATATACATTATGAGTGTTACCTCTTACTCTTGAATGTTTTTCCTAACCTGTATATAGTGGCCTTCTTTATTTCATTTGATCATGCTTGATTTGAAGTTGAGACTGTCTGAGAACAGGATTGTTACCCTTGCTTTTTTTATGAGGTACTGGTGCATGTAGTATTTTTTCCATCCTTTTTCTTTCAGCCTATGAATTTCTTTATAAGTTAAGTGTGTTTCTTGTATACAGCATATGTTTGGATTTTGTTTCCTAATTCACTGTGCCTGTCTATTTGTTTTAATTGGTGAATTGAGTCCATTTACATTGATAGTTATAATTGAGATGAATTGACTTACAATCTACATGTCATCTACCTGCTGTTGATTACTCTTTTTCTCCTGTACTTATTTTTTTTCCCTATTTGGTAGTTTCCTTCTGTTCTTATTTGTGGAGTTTTGATTATTTTGTTCTCACTCTAGAACATCTTTTAGTAGTCAGTGTAGGGTTGGCTTTGACATCATGAAATTCTTTAGTTGTTCTTTGTCATGGAAGTATTTTACCTCTCCATTATACTTGAAAGAATGTTTTGCATGGTATAGTAGTCTGGCCTGAATTTGTTTTCCTAGAGGCCTTGAAGTAATGTACTCTATGCTCTTCTTACTTTAATGGTTTGTGAAGAGAAGTGTGCCATTATTCGGATGGGTTTTCCTTTAAATGTGATCTGTTTCTTTTCTCTAGCAGCTTTTAGTTATTGTTCTTGTGTTGGATTTCTCTGATGTTGAGTATTATATGTCTCAGGGTGTTTTTATTTTGGTTAAAATTATTTGTAGTTCTGTGTCCTAGATTACTTGAATTTCGGATTTTTTCTGCATATTTGGGAAGTTTTCTGCTATTACTTCTGCCTGCATTCTTTTTATATCATTTGCATTCACTCCTTCTTTCTCATTGATGCCTATTAGTCTCACATTGTTCATCTTTGCATTGTCTTGCAGGTGATCAATTATTTTTTCCTGGATCCTAGTTGTTTTTAAGAGATCTTTTCTTACCTTTTCCCTAGCTGTGACATCGTCTTCAAGATCTGAAGCTCTATCTTCACTTTCACTCAAATGGTTGTGCAAGCTTGTGATTGAAATTTTAAGTTCATCTATATCTGTTTGACTCTGCTTCATGTGGTCTATTGCTTTCCTGCATTGCTCATTCAAGGAATCCGTTGCTTTTAAAATCTGTATTTTTAAATGTGCTTTTAAAAATCTGTATTTTTTTATCATTGTCTTCTTGTGAAGCAGTTATTAATTCTTTTACTTCAGAGATTATTTGAGATCTAATTTCCTTTCTGTTTCTGTATTTGATTACTTCAGATGCTATTAATTCAGAGATTTCTTTTTTATTTCAGAGATTAATTCTGATCTGAGTTCCTCTATAACTTTTTGTTTCTTTACTTTAGATGCTATATTTAGACATTTCAGCTGTGCTAGTGTGCTCTGCACTTATTGTGCGTGGACTCGGGAGAAGCTGTTGACACGATGTTAAGGAAGCTATTTGGAGAAGCTTATTGAACTTTTGGAAGCCATTGGTTCTCCTGGGCTCTTCTGGGTGATCTAATCATGCTGCTCTGGTCCTCATCTTGAGTATCACTTTGAGGCTCGAGACAGAAAGAAAGTGCAGTGCTCAGCCCTGTGGAGAAGTTATAGCATTGGCTTTCTTGATGAAAACTCAGGTTTTCTCATCAGTAGAGGATGTTGGGACCTCACTGTTCCTGAGGATGGTTGTGGTACCTTTGGGAGGCCTATGGGATTTACCTTGAGCATTGCTTTTTGCCTGTAGTTTAGATCCCTCAGCCTGCTAGTAAAGATTCTTCATCTCAGTAGCGTAGACTTTCTACCTTCCACCAGTGACCTTTGGGTCTTTCAGGCACAGATCTGTGAAGTGAGCCTGCATGAGACTTTGTAGCGGACTCTAGTGCTCCAATTGGACTTGTGGGAGGCATTATTATGAGCTCTTGGTTTTCAGCTGGACTCATGCAGCATATTAGAATCCTGGCCTTGAGATGTATTTATTGGTTTTTAGTGTGTAAACAGATTTCTTGCACTTCTTGTATATGATTTTTTGGGTGATTACTTGAGTATTATATTATTATAAAATAAAATTATAAAATGTGTCCTGTGTTACATTGTTTCCCTTACAAAACTCCAAACTGTGATAGAATTTGGTAGTGAAAGTAGGGTTTGTTGCTGTGACTATTCCTGATGATGTGGTTCAAAAGCCTTTTGGAATGGCTTATGGGATGGGATAGGAAAGGTTTCGAGATGACCAGTGAAGCCATTGGACTATAAAGATAGAGCTGAGAAGATCTTCATTGCTAAGAAAGAACAGGAGAATATAAAAAAATGACCTGAGGGCATCATGAGAAGCAACAAATCTCAACCCTTTGCAACCTCAGAGCTGCAAGGGTGAGGGACTTTGCTTTGGGTAGAAGACTGCAGAGCGCCATGTTCCCAAATGGTGACAGTGGCCCCACCAAGATCCACAATGGTGGTGTTACAGAATTTTTTCCTCAGAATCAGGTTCAGAGTGCTTAGCAATCCAGGCACTCTAGAAGGAAGAAGGAAGCAGAGGAGGTCCAAGGGAGAAGCCATGGGAGCTGTAACCACTAGAAGTGCCAAAAGGGCAGAGCTGTATAATGCCTCTGGGGTGCACAACTTACTATAGATTGCTTTGGTTGTTCCACATGGAATTACAGGACTTAATATTAGCCATGCTGGATTTTGGACTTGGTTTGATCCCAATCCTTTGTGTCCTGCTATTTATACCTTTTTGAATGGTAATGTTTTTCTTGTGCCAGTGAAAGCTGGAAGTGTTTAATTTTTCATTTGTACAATGACTCAGAGCTCTGAGTTTGCCTTAGATTTCACAGGAGACTTGGGACTTGGACTTTTCAGCAATGATGAAACTGTTAGGATTTTGGCAACTCTTTGAGATGGACTAAAATGCCTTTGGCAGAAAGGGATACACATGAGTCTTTGGAGGACCATGGGTGGAATGTTATTGTTTGTGTCTAGTTGTCCCCCAAAAGGCTCATGCAGTCATGGGCTGGCTTCTAGAGTTTGTGATTGATTTGTGATCCTATATAGGGATCAGGGTCTGAGTGCTTCTGGGATTATTGGTATGAATACTGCACCCACAGATAGCCTAAATGCAATATAGGGGAGAAAGGCTTGCTGCCTCATCCTCTGCTGCCCTGCTCTTTTTGTTCTTGTTGTTGTGCTGTTTTTCACCATCATGTACTTCTGCCCTCTGCCACTTCTCCAAAAACTGTGAGCTAAGACCTTTCTGTCTTTAATGTTGAATGTCATGTGTTTTTTCCCAGAAATGAGGGAAATTTAACCAAAACACACAACTATATTAAACTAGTTTCTACATGACAAATGACAACTGAAAAGAACCTACAGAATAGGATGAAAAAATTGCACATGATATAGCTGATAAAGTGCAATGTATTTTATCCTGTGACTGATGAGTCTTTACATTTTGTGTATAGTGTGAGGTAAGATTGAGAGCCCGTTTTCTTCACAGGAATGTCCAATTGTTATTATACTGCTTCTTGAAAAACATATTATTTAAACCATGTTGACTTTCTATGGGACCTTTTAACCCTATAAGTGTGGGTCTATTTCTGGACTTTATTCTGTTCCATGCCTCTATTTGCTTACCCTCCTAGCAGCATCATAATCTTGATTGTTGTAGTTTTAAGTAAGTCTAAAGTTCAGATAGTGTTCCACTTCCAGCTATGTTCTTTTTCAAGATGTTTTGACTACATAAAGTTCTTTGTGTTGTTAAATAAATCTTAGAATTTCTTTGCCAGTTTTCATGGACATGGTGCTATATATATCTTAACTTGGGAAGATTATGTCTGTGTTTTTGTGTGTATGTTTATTTGCATATGCATATATTTGAGGGGCATGGAAGATTGATATCTTTATAAGATTAAGTCTTCTATTTATATGGCATATCTTTCCATTAATTTCTTACTTTTCATATTGTATATTTATGAAAGAATTTAATCATATTTTTCATATTTAGTTATCTAATATCTGAACTTTTGTGGTTGCATTGTGAGATTTATATAGTAGAACTTGAGTCTTGCATTTATTGTATTCCCATGACATAGCGTGGTGTTTGACACAGAGTACCAGCCTAAGTGACTATGCTGTTGATACTTAGTTCTATAGTTAAGCTTTCAATAGTTTTAGACTGGTTAGTTGATGATTTTTCCTGGTTTCATAGGCTTAATTTTCATGATCAGAATTTAAACAACTTCCATCATAAAAAAATATTACCCCTATTTAGAGTATTAATTTCCTTCCTCTGTTTTTACATTTTTTAAAAATAATAGTACAGACCAAAAAGGGTCTAGTTAGAGCCTTTCACATGTGGCAGAATACTGACTGAGATTATTAACTGGAAGATGGAAATGTTCCATTTAAAAAATAATGAAACATTTATTATATTACCTTATACCAGAATATGTAGACAATTAAAGAAAGTTAAAATTAAATGGCAATCAATATTGAGGAAAAGTAAGGTACTTTTCTCAGGGGCCCTGACTTCACTTAGGATACTTACTTCTTTAAAAGGTCAAAGAGTGCTAAGCTTTTGTGAAGACCCATTTAATTTAATGACTTTCAGAAACAAACACTGTGAAAATAAAGATAATAATGAAGCCCATAAAATTTCATGCTTTAGTGTTTAGGTAATTGCTTGTTAAGTGAAGGAGGTATTTTTTTTCCTGGACATGTGCATTCCCCTTTATTTTTCTGGTTAATAATGTAGCTAAAGTTTTCTTCTAGTCTGGTTGGATTCCATTTAGTCATTCAATGGTCATTCTAAATTAATTTACTTATGACTTATCACAGATAATGAAATATTTGGAACTTATATAATTATTATCAAAAATTATTTTGACTGATATTTGCACATGCAGAAAATATATAACAGTGCTGGCCTGCTTTGACAAATGTGAGTTAACAAGCAAATGTTTATGTTTTATTTTACCAAATAAGAATAATAAAATAACTCTGCAAATTCATTATTAAATGGTCATTCCAAAATAATTACTTAAATCTATTCAAGTAGGAAAATTATTTCACCAAGACTATTCTCTTAAAATTAGTTTTTAGGGGTATAATACTAAATCACATTCATGTCATGTTAAAAATGGGGTTTTATAACATAAGGATATATGTATTTTAATATTACATACTTAAATTGTAGACTTCAATGTGCTGGTTTTCTGAAATGAGAAAGTTAGTCATTATATCATCTCATTAAGATAGAGTATGTGTAAATTATATCTTTATAAATTTAAATGAAATATTTCATTACTAGTCTTCTTTGCACTTAAAACATAAACTTGATGTTTGCTATGTTAAAAAATTAAAACAAGATACTAATGATGTAATGAGAAAATACTCTATTGTTTTAAATATTAGTTGCTAATATGAATATTTTAAATTGTTCTTTAATACAAGTTTTATTTTCCTTTTATTAAGCAGATCGGCAGAAGGAAGGTCATAATAGGAGAAGCATCACCATGAAATGAATTTAAATTGTTTTACTGAGTAGAATTCATTTGTGCAAACAGAAAGCCAGTCCCTGAAAAGCAATTTAATGGTCAAAAAAACTTTAAGGTCTAATACTTCAATCAATTCCTATGCTTTCTTTCCTGGGATGAGCACAAATAGGTTTCTAAATGTGTATTAAAAAAGTGAGTTGATGCAGTGCTGCACAATCGTGGTTCTAGTTAACAAACTTTGAACCATTATGTTTTCAAGTATTTTTAAACTTAGTGTGGGTTTATATTGTGAGAAGATAAATAAAATATATATTTATATAATCTAGCAAGACATTGAAATAAAATATTCTTAATAGAATTGAGATGTTCAGGAAATTTTAATACTAAAAAGATTCACAATTGTTATTGGTAAATGTCTTAGTTACTTTTCACTTGCTGCTGGGACAAAACACCTGACACACAAAATTAAGAAAGGAGAGACCCAGTCCTAGCCCAGGCAGAGTGTGTGGGAGAGCATCTGACTACCCTGCGCTGGCGGGAACTACTTGTCCCAGCCCAGGTGCAACACAGGTGAGATGCTCTTTCAGTCCCTTGGGAGGCCCTCCACCACTCCTCAGCACCTCCTCAACCCCGCCGGCCCAGTAGGAATTTCTGCCGCATTCCAGGAACCCTCAGATCTAGTGCTAGCCCAGACCCTGTGAGTGTGTGGGAGAGCTTCCGGCTACCATGTGCTGGCATGACCTACTGGTCACAGCCTAGGTGCAGCGTGGGTGACACCCTCTTGACCCTCTTGGGATGGCCCCCATCACTCCATAGTTCCCCCGACCCCGCCCACAGAGTAGGAATTTCTGTTGCATTCTGGGAACCCCCAGATCCAGTCCTAGTCCAAGCCCGATGAGTGTGTGGGAGAGCTGCCTCTACCCCCTACTCCACCTTGTCTCCTCCAGACTCAGCTCAGGCCTGGCATACAGGCCTGAGGTGAAACTTTTCAGTGGCAATCCCTGCAGAGAGAGTAAGGGACAGAAGCATCCAGCTAGTCCAGGAGTAGAACATTTTTGCAGAGGTGCACAAAAGGTTCACCCCCAAGAGCAGCAATAGGAAGGAACTGAGCAGGGCAGCCAGACCCAAGCCAGGCACAGCTGGATAAATCCAAACTTTGTAGATCTAAACTTGAAACTTAAGTAGGTGCTAAGGCTATAACTGCAACAAAGATCCACAACAAAGGTCAGAAGACAGTACTACACAAAATGACAATGAAAGGAGCAAAATGCAATCTCAGAACCCAAGCCCACCCATAACAAGTGCAGAGGACACTAACACAGAACAAATTGGGACTCACACAGCTGAAAGCAATGAATCAACGGCTTCTGAAATAAAGAAACAGCTGTAGAAAGGTATAGAGGAACTCAGATTGGAAATGAAAAAAGAAGTCCCCGAATTAATAAGATCTGCAGTAAAGAATCAAATGCAGAAACATATGAAGGAAACC
>NW_004524592.1:3018582-3028199 GCF_000260255.1 Octodon degus | reverse complement strand
CTACATCTTCTAATCTGTTTTATTCATCCTCAGATCTGTCTTTTTACCAGGAGCATACTGATTTTATCATAGTAGCTTTACAGTATAATTTTAGTCAGGGATTGTGATACTTTCTGCTTTTCATTTGTTGTGTAGGATTGCTTTTGATATTCTGGCTCCTTTCTACTTTCAAATGAATTTGAGGAAATTTTTCTCTAGCTCTGAGAGGTATACTGTTGTTATTTTAATCAGGATTGCATTGAATCTGTATAACAGTTTTGAAAGTGTGGCTATTTTCACAATATTATTTCTTCCTATACAGGAGCGTGGAATATCTTTTCATTTTTTCAAATCCTCTTATATCTCTTTTTTAAGAATACTGTAATTTTTACTGTATAAATCTTTAACTTCCTTTGTGAGATTGATTCCTAAGTATGTCATTTTCATGGATGTTATTGTGAAATGTGAGGTTTCCCTAATTTCTCTTTCAGTGTTTTCATTCTTTGTGTATAAAAATTCTACTGATTTTTGAGTGTTGACATTGTATTCTGCTATGTTACTGAATTTGGTGATTAAATGTACAAGATTCTTGCTAGAGTTTTTGGGGTTGTCTATTTAGAGTATGATGTGATTTGCAAATAATTTCATTACTTTTTTTTACAATACTTATTCCTTTTATTTCTCTTGTTTAATTGTGCTGGTTAATGTTTCCACAATTATATTGAATAGTACTGGAGACAGCATCCTTGTCTTGTTCCTGATTTTATTTTATTGTATTTTTAGGGAGGGGTCTACAGGGTGTTCAGGGTCTCACTACTCGATTGGACTCGTGATCTCCCTGTTTATAGCTTCCCCAAGAGCTGGGATTACAGATGTGCACCACCATACCCAGTCTTAATTGCCATCTCAGTGTGCTCTGTGGTCGGACCAGCAGGTCAGGCCTGGGGATTGATCCCCCTGCTTGCAGGTGCTTTAATCCACTGAGATATTTGGCCAGCACTTGTTCCTGATTTTAAAGTGAAGGCCTTAAATTTTTCCCATTTATTATGATGTTGGCTGTTGGTTTCTCATACATGACTTTTATCGGGTTGAGATATAGATCATCTATTCTGACATCCAGTGCTCATTAATGAGACTTTCTAAGTCATTCTTCACTTTGATAAAGGCTTCTGTGTGCTTTGTCTTGAGGGTTAGCATTGTTCAGCATATTTTAGCATTCATCCCTCTTTAGTATTTTCATCAAACTCCATTCTATCTGTAGTTGATCTGCTGGGAATTTCTTATGTCCACCCCAGGAGTCAGAAACCACTGCTTGTTGTGAAAAAGTTTGAGATCAAGTGGTTCCTTTTCCATCAGTGGTTGAAGTTTTTCTTTTGTCTTTTTTAACATGAAAAGTGCCTTTGCCTTTGCTTTGTTTTTTGACCTTTTCTTAGGTTCTATGAAGTAAGTCTTTCTTTGGGTCCATTTCTATCACTACCACTGGAACTGTCTCCAATAGTGTATCACTGTTATGAATCTTTTGCTGGTCTCTTGGCCAGCCCCCATCTTTCTCCTGAATACCTGGGATAGCCTTGTAACTGCATTTAAAATCCCTAGTTATTTCAATCCACTGTACTAATCCTCACTTGATGTTATTGAGTGCTTAAAATTTTAGCTGATTTCTGATGTTCTTCCTCCTCTACTTGGCTATTGTTTGTATTCTTATCTTTAATCAAAATGTCATGGTGTTCTTTTGATTTCATGTTATTTGACTTGTTGTTAAGCTCTTTCACAGTTTCAAGGAAAACTCAATTTTTAATCTATGTGGCTTTTTGTGTTGTTAGAGACAATGTTGTCTGCAGATTTCTACATCATAATTAGAAGCAGAAATCTTTAAATTTTAATCCTAATAATTAAATTAGGTTTTTAATTATCAATGATGATGAAAGGTAAAAATTAGCAGTTTGGCTTGGCAAAATTATGCAAATAACAGAAGAATTTGGAATGATCTAATCTCAAAAGAGTTGTCAGATATATGAGACTTTTCGTAGTGAATCTCAATAAAATTAATGGTATTAGACTTGACCAAAAACTGCATACTTGAAGGAAAATTGCCACTGATTTTATTTTTACAGTAAATATTCCTTGGCCAGAAGCAGTATAATATCAAATAAAAAATAATAAAATCTTTGGGTCTTTATCTAATCTCATTTTCAATATTATTTTGGAAATGAATGTCTAGTATTAAGTAGAGAGATAGCAACTCATTGTGTACTTAATTAGATTCATTGGCTTTAAAAAATATAAACAAAAGAGTGTCAGTATCAAATAATAGTGTCTTAGTTTTCTCCTGTTGCTCAGACAAAGTGCCCCATACCCACATGTTAAGGGAGAAGAGGTTTATTTAGCTCATGGTTTGTGAGGTTTCAGTGCATAATCAACTGGAACCAAGGCTGGGTGGCATGTCAGAGGAGCAACCAGTTGTGGTGGTGAAAGACAGTGGAAGCAACAAGAGCAAAGGGGAAAGCAAGCTTTCTCCCTATCCCTTATATTGTGTGCAGGATACCTGTCCTAGGGTGGTTATTGCCTCCTACAGTGTAGCTCTTGAAATTCCCAGGGCAAGGACCATAACAGATGAAGAAATGAAGATAAGTGAGAATACAGAAAGCTGAGGTCAGGGGAAGCCCTCTCTCCTGATAGGAGAAAAAAAGCTGCTCAACAACTGCAGTGCATTTATTTATACAGTCAGCAAGAGGTTAATAACATGTGAAACTCCACTCCTAATGAGAGAAAGGACCTGCCCAACAATTCATTTATCTTTCTCACCTTGGCTACTCCCCATTCTCAGCCTGGCCCTGCTTTAGCCCCACATGTATGAGTGATCTCCAGCTCAGCTGCCCAGTGCAGGGCACAGTACTCACACCTCCAGTACCAGCATTAGACAAAGAAATATCCCAAAGTTTAGACTCAGCTGCCTGTGAAAAGCCCAACCCCTTATGACTGTTTAAGGCTTTCAGGGTTATCCAGACATAGACCATAACCAATAGTATTGATTAATCCACTCTAATTGACTTTAAAGATATTCTTGGGCCAATAGTTGAGACACAGTTAACTGGGATTTAAATCAATAATAACATGAGTAAGTGGCTTTTGATTTAATTGGTCATTGTTTTGCCATTAATATTATTTCAAAAGACTTGTTAAATTACTAACAGCTGAAAAATAGTGAAATAAGAATGGTAGGCTTTTGAAGAAGTTATCTTTGTCTATTTCCCTCTCATTCCCTCTCTCCTTCTTTATTTCTTTTTCTTTTTTGAGCCAAGGATGTTGTACCTAGGGACTTTACCCTGAGTTACTCCCCCACCCTGACATACACAAGGGTACACAGCTTTTTTTATATTGAGACAGGATCCCATTAAGTCACTGAATTTCCCAGGCTGAGCTCAAATTTGCAATTTT
Source organism: Octodon degus (assembly GCF_000260255.1). Lineage (NCBI taxonomy): Eukaryota > Metazoa > Chordata > Mammalia > Rodentia > Octodontidae > Octodon > Octodon degus. The sequence goes on along the minus strand of NW_004524592.1, from coordinate 3,024,782 downwards.
CTTGCTTGAGCCTCCCAGGGCGCTGGGATTGCAGGATTGCAACACCATGCTTAGTTTAATTATTTTCTTTCAGAAAATTGTATGCACAGATGAGAAGCTAAATGCATAACATGGAAATCTTGATACTGTTTACATCAGGATCACTGCAGGCCATGGATATACAGCAGGCTATGTAACATTATTACGAATAGTTCCCTACAGAAATTAGCATTTTCATTTTTTTTTTTTGTGTGGGAGTAAAATGGAAAATAAAAAGTTATGTTAATTCTTAAGTTTTTGAGAAATGTAAAGAAAATTAGGAAGTGTAAGAAGTTTACTATAGGCCCTAGCTTACCTGTGATATCTGTCACTTTTCAAATTCATGATTTGTTAGAAAAAAACCTGGAAAATCTTTATCGTTGCTATATTCCACAGATTTTTTTTTTTTAAAAAATACTTGAATCAGCGATTTCTTGTGCCTAGATTGCTGACATGAAAATCAATTTGATTAGAAGCAGAGAGTAGGCCAAGAGGATTGTGTCATTGGGAATTATTATTTATGTAGGTTAAAAGCTAAAAATTTGTCAGTAAAATAAACAACAGTGTAGATCATCCAAAAAAAGGGAAAGGACAAAGGAAGAAACTTGGAAGGGTGGATCTAAGTTTTTCCTGCCGCATAACCTATAAGCTGAGGTATAAGAAGAAGTTACAGTGATCAACTTGTGTCCACCTGGGGTCCACAAGCTGAGCCTTCTTCCCTGAACTACTTCGGCTGCATTGCAATTACTGTTCCTCATGGATTTCTTTGACCTAGCTCACAGCAGAAACCTATTCCTGTGCATTTATTTTCTGCAAATCTGAATTCTGATATGACACAAAGAAGCAAATTTCTTCTATTTTGATCCTAATATGAGATGTCAGTGTTCTGATTCAGTTCATTTTTCAGAATGTGAGAGGCTTAATGTGATAGCACTTGTCAGTTATCCAAGACTCTGGAGAATTATTTTTCATTATAAATTATTTTTTACAGCATTATATTAAAACATTATGTGGGTTGAATAAAACATTTCCCTTAATTTTTCACTTAGGACTTGGACTTAGTGAAAAAGAGTGCTTTTGCTAGCTGTTTACCAAGACTTTGCAGAAGACAGGTCTATTTGAACTTCTTCTATATTCTAACACTAATACTGAAGACCTTTCTTAATAAGGTATCAATTAGTTTTAGTAATCTAATCAATTAGTGGTATATTTTCCTCATACAAATTAACAGAAAGAAATTTTGGTTTTCTAGAATGTATGCACTTTCTTTTTCCCATTATCAGAATTATATGTATTCATTTTCAATATTCTAACCAAAAAAGTTCAAAGTTAAGTTCTGTAAAATCTTTACATTTATTTGTAGCTATTTTGAACTATAGATTTCAAATTTGTGAGCAAAACAGATTCTCTTCAAGAGTAAAAGGGTTTTGTCTTGGTTTATTGTGGCAGCATATTTTTAATTTTAGTTTAGTTAAATAAAAAATGTGAATGGATCATATTTTTGAAATTACCGACTTTGTCATTTTATGCACACCCACTGACACATTATGACTTTATACAAATTAGTTTGGATCTTATTTTTCCTGAGATTTACAGTGGATGTTTACCTTTCAAGGCTTTAATTGCTCAATATTAAATCTGAACTTAAGACTAAATATTTTTTTCAGAAAGTGGCTATTATTAGCCACTTTAAAGTTATTGTTATTGTTAATTTTTCAGCAAGGCCAGAGAAGATCTGCTGAAAACTCAAAAAGAACGTGATTTTCATCGAATGCATCATAAGCGAGTCATCCAAGAAAAAACCAAATTAATTAAGGACCTGAAAGAGTAAGCTGCTTGTATTTGTTAGTATACTTATTCAGGAGTTATTTAATTAGAGTTAAGTAATTTACAACAGATATTTTTAGAGAAAGTTATGTATTTAACATTTATTGACTATTTAGTATATGGCCAATGCTGTGCTATATATTTGAAACACAAGGATGTACAGGTTTGTACCTTAGGAGGACTCCTACACTACTGGGGTGTGTGATAGGGAGGAGCTAAACACAAATAGAACAGAGTATGTAGCTTTTTTGCTGTTACCAAGAAGGCAGTCAACTCTATCAGACACGAGTATGAGCAGGCTCAAGGACCTATTTTCAGAAAAATTGAATTCTGAAGTATAAGTAAGAGAAAACAATGAGAGAGTGAGGTCACCAGGATGCTTCTGGATGAAGGACCTTCCTAGACCGAGTTGGCAAATCAGAAGCAAGCATGGCCTGCTTGCCAAAGTGTAAGCGCACACAGCCGAGTTCAGCTATGTCTTTCAAAGGGAAGCATATCCTAGAAGAACTTAAAATTATAATAAACTTTAAGAAATTATTTTGAGGACATTATTGAGATGTACTTATACTCTTTCTTCACCCTCCTTCCCCACAAGAAATAAGAAATGGGTTGTAAACAGTCCTGTACTAAAATGCACATTTGCTTGCTTTAGGGCAGTGCTGTGTAGTAGAAATTGCTATGATGACATAAATTTTATCTGTGCCATCCAATACAGCAGACGCCAGATATTATATTTCAAAATATATCAGATTTATGAAATATCCAAATATATTCAGGAGTATTTTATAACTTATTTCTTATAAAATCCACTTTTTCTTATTTTATTATCTTAGGAGCCCTTGTTAAAAAATAAAATCACCTGCTGATACAACTGTACTTGGTATATATTCAGATAGACATTATTCATTCATTTAATTACCAGTTTAATTTTATCACTTTATTTGAGTCTCTGGATGAATCACTAGTAGGTATTTTTTAAGGAACTAAAAAAACATCAGGGATGTTATCAGAATCACACAATAAAGGTAGTTATCAAGATAGTCATAGTTACCCTTTTTCTAGTAACTATACATAATAAATTAGTTATACAGTAGAGTTCCCCACAAGAAGCCTGGTTGACTTAGGATTTGAGTTCTCTGTCATATTTTACCTAGATACTGTAATTGTATCTCCATAATTCCTTTTATGGTAACCCTTTAAAAATTGACCTTATTTATTTATTTTTTTCTGTGAAATTCTCAGCTACTTTGGTCATTACTTTTTTAAAGCATTTCTGCTCACATAAGTATTTTATTATGAATGCGCTTATTTTCAGAGTTGTCAATACCAAATGTAGAAGTTATAAACAGATCATGAACTGCTTAGAGAACATATAAACCAGAAGGATTTTTTTTGGCTCTGAATGCCTTCAGGGCAGGTTTGGCTGGATTGAGTTGTGGGGATGGAACCACAGCAACCTGAGCCTGACTGCTTTGTTGAAGCAGCCACTTAAAGAACTGAGCTAAGGGGAAGGCCCCTGAGAACATATAAAACAGACATACAGTCACAAACTGATTAAACAGTTTATCTAATGTTGTTTCCTTACAGTATTCCAGAAGTATTCTGTGATGCTAATTCTTTGGACAGAGGCTAGTTGACTGAAATCTTGTGAATAAGTTAGATGCCAGTAAATAATAGACAATTGTGTTACCGATATTTTCCTTCAAAATTCAGTTGTCCAATTATGTACCTGGATATGTTTATTAGTGTGTAACATTTAAGGTTCTATATGGTATATAACAATATACAAACTTGCTGAACATATTATGATGAATATAGGGTAGAATTATGCATACTACCAAAATTTTTCTTATTTATCGCTAGATCTTATTTTTCTGAGCATAGTTAATATACATTAATTATATATGCATTGTAACTACTTTAAGTTTAATTGCTGTCATTGACTAAATCATTAATGATATTTCTTAAACAATGGCTTTTGTGAATGTTTTTTGAAAATATCTATGGTACAAAATGAAGACTTTTATATTTTAATGGAAAAATAAAACTATTTTGGAAATGATTAGAAGATTCTGTTTAGTTCATGCCAGAAAAGCTGGTGTGGGTGTAGTCCTTCACCTGGTTCTAGACAGCTCTGCAACTGAAAGGAGTAACAACTGGACACAGCATAAAAGGTCTTGCTTGAATGTAGAGCATATTCAGTGAGGCAGCTCTTTTCAAGATGTGATGAAATGGGCAAACCAGGGATTGTGGTGCTTAAGAGAAGAGAAACATACAAGGCGAACAACAAGAAAGCCCCAAATTTCTTCCTGAAGGCATTTTTCTGACTATAGTGTGGCAAGATGTAACCCTGAGAACAGTGGTCTTGCTGAACTGAGGAGCAGAGGTCTAATTTGAAGACTATAGGATAGTCTATGCAAAAAGAAGAATGTGAATGAAAAAGAACTGCAGAATTATCTGTACTTTTATCTTTTCCTAAGTAGCTAACTTGTGGAAGCATAGAATGAGAGAACAGTCCCTTGGAGCAGAGCAGATCAGATTCTAGGGATTGTACAATGCTGAGAGATGTAGGAGAAGACATTGGAGTTCTGACTTCATGTAATAGGAACCTCACTGAATATGCTCTACATTCAAGCAGGACCTTTAATAAAGCACACAATAACAGGAAGACTAATCCCATCCAAGGAGAAGAGCTACTTTAGATCCACCCCAAATCTTCAATGTTAATTTTGAAAGGATAAAGCTGATGTGTAAGTATATTAATATGTGGTAATAATATCTTTAAAAAAGGTAATACAATTTTGATGAGTATATATGTTCAGTATAAATAGATAAGTAAATATCTATACACATATATCTATATCTGTATATTTGCCTTAAATGTTTGGAAGCTAATGGCCACCTCTCGGAGCCCCTCTTGTAGTTGTAGAAGCAAAAGGTAACTTGTATTAATCTCATGATGTTTCCATAATTTAGTATTAAAATATCTATGCAGGGTTTTTTTGCTTATATATACATTTTTGGCAGACTCTGTAGTAACAGAATCAGAGATGACAGAATTAATAGAGTTACGAGACAGGGACTTTAAAAGTTAATATGAAATGCTTACAGTTTGCAGAAAATGATGAATATAATGAGCAAACAGATGGGAAATTTCAAAAACAAAATGAAACTATAAATGAAGAACCAAATGGAGATTCTAGAGCTGGGGAGCATAAAATGATCTATGAAAAATTCATTAATTGGTATTGGCACATTGGACATTGCCAACAAAAAATCAGTGAACATGAAGCCAGGAAAATAGGAAGTGCTTCACCTGAAGCACAGTGAAAAAAAGGTGGAACAGACTTAGTGAGAACCCCAGGGAAAAGAGGCCTGAAACAAAGAACAACTATAGACAGTATCAGGCTGGGGGAACAGCTCAGCAGCATTAAGTGCCTGCCTGGCAAGTGCAAGGTCCTGAGTTTGATTTCCTTAGCCAAAGGAAAAAAAAATTGAAAAAGCTAGACAATCTCAAGTGGTCCAACACATGTGTGTTTGGAATCCCAGAAGAGGCTAGGATTGTCCTACCCCTTTCTGCTTGGTTGCATCAACTGCTAACTATTTCAGTTCGAATTATTCACCCAGGAGCACTGGAGTTCACACTGGATGAGTGCTTGAGCTAAATGAGCTCATTATGATCTGGCCTTTGGCCAGAACCCTACTTGTTTCCTACTCACTGTGGACTCCCATTCTCATGCCTGGATCATCATGTTCCCTTGATTTGCCAGGTATCATTGGTAAATCCTTAAAATATCTTTCCACATTGTATAGTTATTCATGTAAGTGGCCATAGCTAATTTTGCAGGAGAACTGAGGCTATTTTAACAGCTTAGAACTGCCGTGATGTTGTAGAGTCCTTCTAGCTCTGTCCACTACATGGGTCACCTCAGGCATTTATTTCCACTTTGTTGAGTACTACCTGTGCCTCATTCCTGTTCCTTTTTTTTTATATAATAAAGTATTATATCAGGGCAATTTCAGTTCAGTGCAGTTGGGGTACTCTGGAGGACAGTGTAGGATACAACTCAGAGTTATCCCAATAGCCATTAAGGATAGCAAATTAATTTTAAAAAGAAAGAAAAAATACATATATGAAATATTTTTTTTCTTTTTAAAATGTATTTGGTATAGCTACATAGCTGGTCTTACAGGAATACACTGCCACACCTGAACTCTGTGACAGCTCAGCACACCTGAGGGTGGGGCTGGCACAGCATGTGGTGCTGGGGATCAAATGTCAGTCCTTGTGACTGCCTAAGCAGGCTCTTAATCTGCTGAGCTCTCTTGCTGAAAAGGGAGCATGTAAAATATAT
>NW_004524592.1:3011821-3018477 GCF_000260255.1 Octodon degus | reverse complement strand
TTTGCGGTACTAGGGATTGAACTTAGGACCTTGTGCTTGCCAGGCAAGCACGTATTCTACTGAGCTATCTCCCCAGCCTGATATTATATTTTAAATGTCTCCTTTTTATTATTTATTTATTTATTTATTTGGCGGTACCAGGGATCGAACTCAGGACCTTGCACTAGCAAGGCAGGTACTTACACCATTGAGCTATATCCCTGGCCCTGCCTTTTCATTTATTTATTTATTTTTCCAAAATTTTATTGAGAAACAAATAGCAATGAGATAGTTTCAAATCGAATTGGTAGGACAGATCCAATAGTGAACACATTGCATACTGCCTTCCTAGTGGCTATTTGTTGTACAAGATGCAGACATGACATCCTATCCACAAACACTACCAGAACAAATCACTCCATTCCCTGAACAAAGAGAATGCAGCTACACATCCATCCAACCATTATGAATATGCAGATACAAAATGGTCATTCATCTACATCCCCTCTTTTTGTTTACTTCCATCATTTAAATATTATAGGTGTGTGAATTCAGCAAAATATTCCAAAATAGTCCAGTACTCCACAACAGTATTGGGTCTTCCACTTGACTAGCAATGTCAGAAGTTGTTGACCTGAGTCCCCTACAGCTCAACATAACAACATTGCTTTATTTCTTGTACTTTGTTTTTATACTTTTCTGTAGGATGGTTAAGACCAAGATAAAGCAAGACGTATGTAACAAGAATTGTGGCTTTTGGATCTGATAAGATCAGTCAAATTCCCTCAGGATTTATCCTAAGATCCTGTACCTCAGACTGTAGATCCTTTGTCAGTATCAGCCATGTGGTTGAGTCACGGGCATTGCTTGGCCAATGTGCTCTCTGTGAAAGCCTGAGAGAATGCTTTCTCTCCATGTGACCTATCCCTAGGCACACTTAACATCATCGATAACCTTCCTCTTTGGCCCCATAATCTCCTTGATCAGAAAATTTGGGACACAACTGAGTTACATGATGCTACAGTACAAGTTCTCATATGTTCTGAGTCTTAACTGACCTTGGAAAGCTATGGCCAAAATGTTTGCTTTCCTTGTGGCCCTCCGTTTTCTCCAATTTTTGGTCTGAAAACTTAGGTTGTTAACCCTCCCGAAGAGAAGCTTATTGTTATTATCATATAACTTAGGCTGTTGAACTTAACCACACTATCTTTGGGAACATCAAACATCTAAGGCATAACATGGAACAGGTATTTTTCATCAAGTATTGATATGTTGAACTTCAAGTCCCCACAGAATATGTCAAAAAATTTAAAAAATTAAAATATCTTTAAAAAATTGGAATAAAGAATTATATATGTTTCCACATATGTCCAGAAATCTAACCATATACAACATTGCCGCAAGACAGTCCCTCAACTTTCCTTTTCCTATTTCCTGCCTTCATTCACCACCCTCTTCCTTTTTAAACAATCATCTACATCTACCCAAGAGACAGCATGGCAGCAACTGGCATATCAGGAAAAGCAACATGTATTCAGAAGACCAGAACGACAGGTACTCCAGGCATGGACCTACTATTACAAATTGCCATGTTCAGTGCAGTTGCTTAGTTCACAGGTATTAGTATATATAGTTAGTCAGGGTGAGAATCCTTCCAATTAACTGCTAGATTCAAAATCTTCTCAAGATTCTCAGGATCATTGCCTTGCCCGTCTTGTACATATAATTGTATGGCTTGCTTCTGTCATGCTTCCTAGCTCTTCTCCTTGCTCTCTCTTCATTGTCTAGTCCTCAAGTTCGTGCTTTCCTTTTAATTGTATTACACCTTTCTATTTGTATTTCTTATTTTGAGTTATTATACTAGGGAAACTATATGATATTTACACATGTGTGTCTGGTTTATTTCACTTATGAGTATATCTTGAAGTGGCATCCACTTCAATATAAAGGCTTCCAGTTTATCATTCTTTATAGCTGAGTAATACTCCATTGTATAAAAATACCACATCTGTTTCATCCATTCCTCAGGTAATGGGCATTTTGGTTGTTTCCAAGATCTGGCTATCACAAATTGTCCTACTATAAACATACGCACACATATATCACTATGATATGATGTTTTCACATCGTCCAGGAAAATTCCTAGTAGAGAAATAGCTGTCTTAAATGGGATTTCCAAGTCTAGTTTTTTAAGGAGTATTCACGCTGATTTCCATAATGGTTACACCAGTCTACATTCCCACCAGCAGTGGAGAAGGGTTCCTTTTTCCTCACAGCCTCTCCAACATTCGTTGTTGGTTGATTTGTTTATGATAGCCATTCTTCCTGGGGTGAGATGATATCTCAATGTTGTTTTAATTTGCATTTCATGGATAGATAATGATGTGGAGCATTTTTTCATATATTTATTCAGTTCAGTTTCATCCTCTGAGAAGTATGTGTTCATCTTGGATGCTCATTTCTAGATTGGGTCTTTAAATTTTGGGGCCCTAGTATTTTTTAGTTCTTTAAAAATTCTAGAGAGCAGACCTTTGTCTGAGTACTTGCTTTTCAAGAATTTTTTGAAACTTGTGGGATTTCTTTTGACGTGCAAAAACTTCTCAGTAAGAGGAGGCTGCAGTTGTTAGTTCTTTCAAGTGTTTCCTGTGCTACTTGAATTTTGTTCATGAACTCTTTGCCTACCCCTTCTTCTTTACCTATTCTTATAAGTATGATCTCTTTTTTAACAGTCGTCAAGAGTTCCTCCTACTTTCTCTTCCAGATTTAGTGTTTCTGTTTTAATGTTTAGATCTTTAATCCATTTTGATTTTAGCTTAGTGCATAGTGGTAGACCTGGGTCGTTTCAGTTTTCGGCATGTAGACAGCCGGTTCTTCCAGCACTATTTGTTAAAGAGGCTATCTTTCTTCCGGTGATTATGTTTCAACCCTTTGTAAAGGATAGTGTAGCTGAGTGTGTTTGTAGAGGCTGCAGCATCTTCTCATCTATTCCATTGATCCTCAGGTCTATTTCATTGCTAGTATCATGCTGATTTTATCACAGTAGCCTTGTAGTATAATTTCAAGTCAGGAATTGTAATGCCTCCTGCCTTGTCTTTGTTGCTCAGGATTGCCTTTGCTATTCTACTTCTTTTCTGCTGCCAAATAAATTTTAGGAATGATTTCTGTAGGTCTGTGAGGTATGTTGGTAGCAGTTTGATAGGGATTGCATTAATTTGTACAGCAATTTTGGGAGTATGGCCATCTTCGCGATGTTGATTCTTCCTATCCAGGAGCATTTACTATCTTTCCATTTTCTGAAATCCTCTACGATCTCTTTTTTAAGAGTACTGTAATTTTTCTTAAAAAGATCTTTGACTTCTTTAGTTAGGTTAATTCCAAGGTATTTCATTTTCCATGATCCTATCATAAAAGGTATTGTTTCTATAATTTCCTTCTCAGTGTGTTTGTTATCTGTGTAGAAGTATGTTATTGACTTTGGAGTATTTACTTTATATCCTGCTATGCTACTGAATTTCTGTATTAATTCTAGTAGCTTCTTTGTGGAGTTGTTGTGTCTTCCAAGTAAAGTATCATGTCATCTGCAAATAAAGGTAATTTAACTTCTTCTTTACCTGTTCTTATTTCTTTTATTTCTGTCTCTTGTCTAATGGCTCTAGCTAATGATTCCAGAACTATATTGAATGGGAGTGGTGATAGAGGACATCCTTGTCTTGTACCAGATCTAAGATAAAAGATTTCAGTCTTTCTCCTTTTAGAATTATGTTAGCTGTTGGGTTTTCATAAATGGATTTTACAAATTGAAGTAGAGCCCATATATTCCAATTTTCTGTAGGACTTTGAACATCAATGAGTGTTGGACTCTGTCAAAAACCTTTTCTGCATCAATTGAGATGATCATGTGGTTTTTAGTTTTCGCTCTATTGATATAGTGTATTACATGTATAGATTTTCGAATATTGAACCATTCTTGCATCCCTGGGATGAATCTTACCTGGTCATGGTGCATGATCTTCTTGATGATTTGCTGTATTCTATTTGCTAGAATTTTATTGAGAATTTTTGCACCTATGTTCATGAAGGAGATTAGTCTGTAGTCCTCTTTTTTAATTGTGTCTTACCCTGGTTTTGGTATCAGTTTTATGCTTTCCTCCAGGAATGATTTTGGGAGGATTGCTTCCTTTTTAATTTCATTAAAGATTTTGCAGAGTATAGGGACTACATCTTGTGTAAATTTCTTGTAGATTTCAGCTGTGAATCCATCCGGACCTGGACTTTTCTTTGTCGGTATTTTTTTTTATTAAACCTCTTATTTCATTAGCTGTTATTGGGTTATTGAGATTGGTTATATCTTGTTGATTCAGTTGTGGTAATTTGTATCTTTCTAGGAATCTGTCCATTTCTTCTGTGTCTTCTATTCTGTGAGAGTAAAGATTCTCAAAGTAACTATTGATAATCTTCTGAATTTCCACTGGGTCTGTGGTAATCATACCCTTTTCCTTCCTTTTTGCTTGTATTTGAATTTTTTCTTTCCTCTTTTTGATGAGGTTAGCTTGGAGCTTATGGATTTTATTTAATCTTTCAAATAACCAGATTTTTGTTTCATTAATTCTTTGAACTGTTTTCTTCATCTCAATTGAATTGATTTCTCCTCTAATCTTTATGATTTCTTCCCATCTTTGGGCTCTGGGTTTGGTTTGCTCTTCCTTTTTTAGCTGTTGTAGGTACAGTATTATGGTATTTATTTGTTCCCATTCTGTTTTCCTAATGTGTGAGTTCATAGTTATGAATTTCCTTCTGAGAACTGCTTTCTTCACATCCCATAAATTCTGATAAGTTGTGCTTGAATTTTCATTGAATTGCAGATATTGTTGAATTTATTGTTTGATTTCATCTGTGACCCATTGCTGAGTAGGTTGTTGTTTAATTTCCCCGTATTTATGGTTTTTTTTTTCTGGTTTCTTTTGACATTGATTTCCAGTTTCATTGCACTGTGGTCAGATAATATGCATGGGATAATTTCTGTTTCCTTGCATATACTTAAACATGACCTATGTACCAGTATATGGTGCACTTTAGAAAATGACCCATGTGCAGCTGAGAAAAATGTGTATTCAGCTGTGTCTGAATGGAACACTCTGCATATGTCCACCAAGTCCGTTTGTTTCAAGCTCTGGTTCAGTTTTACTATTTGTTTGCTAATTTTTTTGTCTGGTTGACCTATGTTTTTGGGATAAGGGGGTGTTAAGGTCTCCTGTTAAGATTGTGGTGTTGGATATTAGATTTTTATGTCCATTAATATTCGCTTTATATAGTTGCATGCTCCTGTTTTTGGTGCATAGATATTTATGAGTGTTACCTCTTCCTGTTGTATTTTTCCCCAACCAGTATATAGTGGCCTTCTTTATTTCACTTGATCATTCTTGGTTTGAAGTTGAGACTGTCTGAGGACAGAACTTCTCCCCGTTTATTTCCGAGGTGCTGAGGCATGTAGTATTGTTTTCTATCGTTTGACTTTCAGCCTGTGAATGTTATGAGTTAAGTGTGTTTCTTATAACAGCATATTGTTCTATTTTGTTTCCTAATCCACTGTGCCAGTCTATTTCTCTTAATTGGTGATTTAAGTCCATTTACATTGATGGTTATAATTGAGGTGTATTGACTTACAATTGACATGTTATTTACCTGTTGTTGGTTACTCCTTTTTCTCCTGTGTTTGTTTGCCCTATTTAGTTGGTTGCTTCTGATTTCATTCGTGGAGTTCTGATCATTTTGATCTCTCTGTGTAGAACATCTTTCAGTATCCTGTGTAGGCTTGGCTTTGTCATCATAAAATTCTTTAGTTGTTCTTTGTCATGGAAGTATTTCAATTCTCCATCAAACTTGAAAGAGAGTTTTGCAGGTTATAGTAGTCTGGGTTGGAATTTATATTCATAGAGGACTTGAAGTACTCTGCTCCATGCTCTTCTTGCCTTCATCGTTTTTGTGAAGAGAAATCAGCCATAATTCTGATAGATTTTCCTTTGAATGTGATCTGCTTCTTTTCTCTAGCAGCTTTCAGTATATTATTCTTGTGGTCGATTTCTGGGATCTTGAAGATTACATGTCTCGGTGTGTTTTTAATGGGGTTGAGGTTACTTGGCATTCTGTATGCTTCAGTTACCTGAATGTCAGATTGTTTCCTCATACTTGGGAAGTTTTCTGCTATTCTGCCCATATTTTTTTTAATGCCATTTGTATTGACTCTTTCTTTCTCCTTGATACGTATTAATCTCACATTGTTTATCTTTGCATCATCTTGCAAGTGATGAATCAGTTTTTGCTGCATCCTAGTTGTTTTTAAGAGATATTTCCTTACCTTTTCACTAGCTGCGATGGCGTCTTCCAGATGTGAAACTCTATCTACACTTTCACTGAAACAAGTTTGCCAGCTTGTGATTGACACTTCTATATTCCTCTTTATCTCTTTTTTTTAAAAATTATTTATTTATGTGTGTGTGTGTGTGTGTGTGTGTGTGTGTGTGGCCAGCTCAGGCCACCAGAGGGCGCGGCTGGCTGGCTGGCATGTGGTGCTGGGGGATTGAACCGTGGTCCCTTTGCTTTGCTAAGCTTGTTCAAATAGGTGCTTTAGACCACTGAGCCATCTCACCAGCCCCCTCTTTATCTCTTTGATTTTGCTT
>NW_004524592.1:2984993-3011562 GCF_000260255.1 Octodon degus | reverse complement strand
GGGCCTTTGGTTACTCCGTACGTTTCTGCATTTGATTGTTTACTGCAGATGCTATTAATTCAGGGATTTCTTTTTTCATTTCCAATCTGAGTTCCTCTATGCCTTTCTGCATTTGTTTCTTTATTTCAGAAGCTGTTGATTCATTGATTTCAGCTGTGTGATTCCCAATTTGTTCTGTGTTAGTGTCCTCTGCACTGTTACTGGTAGGCTTGTGGTCTGACATTTTATTTTGCTCCTTCTCGTGTCATTTTGTATAGCACTATCTTCTGACCTTTGTTGTAGGTCTTTTGTGCAGTTATAGCCTTAGCACCTACTGAATTTCAGGTGCAGTTCTACAAAGTTTGGATTTATCCAACTGTGCCTGGCTTGGGTCTGGCTGCTGTGCTTAGCTCCTTCCTGCTGCTGCCCTTGGGAGTGAATCTGTTGTGCCCCTCTGGCAAGATGTTCTCCTCCTGGACTACCTGGGTGGTTCTGTCCCCTCCTCTTTCTGCAGGTATTGTAGCTGTGGGGTTTCACCCCAGGCCTGTATGCCAGGCCTGAGCTAAGTCTGGAGGGGACAAGGTGGAGTAGGGTAGAGAGGAAGCTCTCCCACATACTCACTGGGCCTGGACTAGGACTAGATCTGGGGGTCCTGAGAGCACGGCAGAAGTTCTCACTCACTGGGAGTGGTTGGGGGGAGACTGTGGAGTGGTGGTAGGGTCCCAAGGGGTTGGAAGAGGGTCTTACCCATGCTGTGATTTGGCTTGGACTGGACAGGTCCCACTGGCATAGGGTAGCCGGAAATTCTCCCCAGGAGTGTGATATGGCTGGATCTCTTATTTATTTATTTTTTTCTGTATTTAGAACAGAATGTACAGAGTCTCACTACATAGATCAGACTCATAGTGATCTTCCTGTTTTCAGCCTCCCAGGTGCTGGAATTATAGACCCACACCACCATGTGCAGTCTCAGTCACCCTCTCTTTGTGCCCTGTGGGCGAGGCCCACATGGCATGCTAAGTATCGAACCATCGGCATAGCGCTCTGCCTAAGAGAAGTCTCTTCAGTTCACTGAGCCCTTTAAATGTCTCATTTTAAAAGAAATATAAATTAGAATCAGTGAGGCTGCCCAAATAGCTCAGCGGATTAAACAGCCTGCAAGCAGGCAGAGGGGCCAGTGTTTTGGTGTGCTGAAATGCAGTGCTGGCCCCACCCGGTGGGGCCCGGTGGGATGCACCTGTAATTCCAGCTCTTGCGATTACAGTACTGTAAACAGGCAGATCACTGTGAGTCTGGTCTAGTAGTGTGACCCTGAACACCCTGTAGACCCTATCCTAAAATAAATAAATAAATAAATAAATAAGAATAAAAAAATATTAGAATTAGTGAAATAAGTTTTAATAGTTAGACCTAATTTAGGTTCTGAGCATGTTTTTTGTGTTTTGGTTTGGTTTTCTTTTTTGAGAAGTATAATTCATGCTGGCCTTGAACTCAGTATATAGTCCAGTCCAAACTTGAATTTGTGGCTGACCTTCTGCCTCAGCCTCCCAAGTGCTGGTATTAGAGGCATGGGCCACCAGTTCTTTAGCCCTGCTGTTAGTAATTTATCTCAGACATTGTAGTTCTGATTAGAGTGTTAAATTAGTTGTTAAAAGAAAGTGCTTCAAGCTCAACAAATTGTTTATCTAGTTTTTATTCTAAGATTTTTAAAATATATGAAGTAAAAGCTGAGAAAATTCTAAGGAATACCAGGCATTTCTACATTTATAATTGGAGTTTTATCTTCTTTTAGTAATTAATAGGAAAATAAAAATAAATGCTCTATGTTTACAGAGCAACACTATTAATCAATACAAAATTTCTTGAATTGTGTTTTGGACTTTGAAATCTGTATAGCATATTTATCTCATAATATGTTCTGAACCCTTAAAGAAGTCTTTGTGAATCTCTGGGATGGATGTCATACAAGTATTTTCTGACTACACACACTTAAATTTGTGACTAGTAAAAAAAGATCTATGGAAATTTGCCCAATATTTGGGAATTAAACAGTATACTTCAAATAGTTCATGGATTAAAGAAGGAAATTAGAAAGTATTTTAAATTCAATCGTTGAAGATGCAACATCAGAAATCTGTGGGCTGCAGCCAAAGCACCTTAAAGTGAACCGGTACATTCAAATGCTTATGTTAGAAAAAAAAAAAAAAAACAGGACAGTTTTAAAATCAATGATACCTAATCTTTCATCTTCTAAACTCTTAAAAATAATTTATACACAAAGAAATAAAAATAAAAGTTGAAATCAATTAAGTAGCAAATGAATAAATCTAAGAAAAAGAACAAAGATATTGGTTATTTCAAAAGGTAATATAATTGATAAAGTGGATAGTAAAATTGATAAATTCTAGTAAGACTAATGATCAACTTATCTTGTCAAGGAGTATCTAGGAGTATTGTGTAGTGCTCTTGGAAAAAGAGATTATAACCTGGTGATTTAACTCTTAGGTATTTAAAACAAATGAAGATATATGACCAAAAATGTACTAAATGATTTTTAAAAATAAAAATAATTTTATTGATAAACAAATAGCAATGAGACAGTTTCAAAACCGATTAGTAAGAGAGTTTAAGTAATCAATACATTGCATATTGTTGTTTTAGTGGTTATTCATTGTACAAGATGCAGCCATGATATCTTGTCCACAAACACTATTAGAGATAATTCTTTCTATTTATTGAATTAAGAGAATGTAACTGTATATCTATCCTATTTTGAATATACAGGTATAAAATGATTGTTCATTTGTATCCCCTTTTTTGTTTAGTTTTGTCAGAGAAGGTTATTCCATTGTCATTTAAATATTATAGGTGTGTGAATTCACCAAAATATTCCAAAATAGTCCAGTAGTCCATAATAGTAGTGGGTTTTCCATAAGACTGGCAATGTCAGAAGTTGTTGACTTGAGCCTTTTACAGCTCAGCATATTAATATGACTTTACTTTTTATATTTGTTTTTATACTTTTCTGCTGGATAGTTAAGACCAAGATAAAGCAAGACCTATATAACAAGAAATGTAACTTTTGTGTCTTTTGTATCTGATAAATCCCCTCAGGATTTTTCCTGAGACCCTGTACCTCAGATTGTAGATCCTTTGTCAGTGTCAGCCATGTAGATGAGTCACGGCCATTGCTTTACCAATTTGCTCTCTGTAAAAGCCTGAGAGAATATTTTCTCTCCATGTGATTCTCCTTAGGTATACTCTACATCATCAATCACTTTCCTCTGTGGTCCCATAATCTCCTTGATCAGAAAATTTGGGACACAACTGAGTTACATGATGTTACAGTATAGGTTCTCCTATGTCCTGAGTCTTCAAATGAATTGTTTTAAAATGTTCAATCCCAAACTGACATTTTTGCCACAGGATATTAGATAAATGCTTTGTTGAATGCACATACAAGGAAATACTACTCATGATAAAAAGAAATGAAGTGTAGTTAATGACATATGATAATAAGGGACATTATGAAGAGTTTGAGTGAGAGTAACTGGTTTACAGAGAATATTTTCTGTGATGCAAACCTTTCAGAATCTTCTGGGCTGTTAGCAATATCTTATATTTTGTTAACAATGTGAACTACAATGATATGCATGTTTCTCTAAACTTTTTCAGTTGTAAGTTTTATAATACGTATATTTTTAAAATGTTAATTTTACTTCAACAAAAAAGAAACCATTTTGAAGATATTTTTAAATAAAACAGATTTTAAAGGTGGTATATCATGTGAGTTGAATTGTGTACTATGAGATTTCCAAATATATTTAAACTTAATTTTCTTTCTTTTCTTTCCTTTTTTTTTTTTTTTTTTTTTTTTTTTTTTGCAGAACCGGGGATTGAACTCAGACTCTTGCGCTTGCTAAGGAAGCACTTATTCCACTGAGTCATCTCCCGGCCCCTAAACTTAATTTTCTTAGCATAAATTTAATCAAGATTGTTTTCAAGTTGATTTTTAATTCTGATGTAACTAACAGTTCTTGTTTAATTATTCACTGTGGTGTTTATCTTTTTGAAAATTGTTTTTCAATAGAGTAAAGGAATGGCAGTGTTTTAATCTCCAAAAATATCAGAAATCTTCTGCATATATAATTGAATACAGCCAAAGGTGGTGATAGGCAATGGAAAACTAGCTACAGCAAGTGTGGTCTCCCTTTCCCATTCTTCACCACCACCTCCAGGTTGCAGCTGAAGTTGTCTGCTCTGTGATACTTCCCAGGCTCAAGTGTGTTAACATTGATGTGGTTATTCATTTTTATTTCCAAGCCAGAAAATAAAAATAAAAAGAGAGTATGAGGGGGAAAAGTTTGAGATATTATGTGGAAACCACTTAGTTAACTGTTTCTTCACTTAAAATGCTATTGCAATTTTCTTTTTTTTTATAGGCTGAAGTTACACTATGCATCTTATGAGCCCACTATTAGGGTCTTACATGAGAAGCACCATGCTTTATTGAAAGAGAAAATGTTGGCCTCCTTGGAAAGAGACAGAGCTGTTGGGAAGGTAAAGAGACAAATCTATTGCTAAACAGTTTTACTTATTATATTTCATAATAGCATTAGCAATACTTTTGAGAACATTTAAAATCATTTCTACCAATTTTATGTAAAAATTCATATGAGAGCAATAAAAGGTATGTTATCCACTTTAAAACTTGTAGTTATTATTAAATAGTATTTTGACTGAAGCATCAATTTATAGGATATTAATAAAATGTAAGTAGAAGAAAATACTTAGCCAGTGTGAGTAGACAAATATGAATTTAAATGCCAGCTTTGAGAGCAAGTTAAATACTTATGGCTCAAATTTCTTATAAGTAAAATGTTGCCACAACGACCCATCTTTTAAGAGTGTTGTATAAAGTATGAGATACTAATAAACACTCCTGAAATTTCTCCTCAAATGGATATTGGCACCTTTATATATATTTGTTGACAGAATTTTTGGACATTTTTGCTAATGAGTGATACTCATTTTCTTTTTCCTATAGGTTTTTTAGGTGCATAGGTTTAGGTCTCTGGTAGTGGTGAGGAGCCTTTGGCTTAGACAAATCAAAACAAAAATATGTATAGATATATGTGAGATAGACACATATATGTATATCATGTATATATAGACATTCATACAATACATTTATATATACATATATATTAGAGAATGTAAAACTGCAATTATGATTATAGTCTGATTTTTTTATAGATTTTCACTTTTTTCTAAACTCAGAAACTACAAAAACATGAATGATAATAATGCTGTCATTTTAATAATTTTATTGTTAAAGCATACTTTATTCAAGCATATTTTGTCTTTTCAGTGAAATTCTTAGATAGTAAAATGTAGAATATCGCTTGTTTCAGTGTCTTTTGTGTGACAATTTTAATCTGTCCTTGAACGTTTGAATTCATTAGAGGTTTCTTCTTGCTCCTTTTCATCTCATCTGTGGCCAGTGCCTACACACCTCCTCTGGCTTGTTCATTTCTACTTCTGGAGTCTGTTTAATACTGGGTCTGGCACTCGCTTGCTGTGGCAGGTTGTCCTGGAAAAGGAGTTAATTCTTGATTCTAACTTGAGCATGACTCTGAGGTTACATCAAAACATGCTGAGGATATATTTAGGTCATATAAAATCTTTTTTTTTGACATCTATTTTTTATTTTTATTAATTTTATTGAGAAACAAATAGCAATGAGACAGTTTGAAAACAGGTTAGTAAGACAGTTATAGTAATTAATATATTGCATATTGTTGTCTTTGTAGTAACTATTCATAGTACAAGATGCACATATGATATCCTGTCTAAACACTATTAGTACAAATCTTTCTTCTCATTGAATTAAGAGAAAGTAGCTGGATATAAAAATCTTTTGATCTGAGATTATTGTGCACTGGATTAGGAGAAAAAAATTACAGATTAAGAATGATGAATGTGAATCTCCATTGTGCTATAAAGTAGCATTGTGAATATTCAGATCATTTACCTCAGTGTGTTTTCTCACCTATTAAGGAGAGCTAAATTAGTGACTTCAGCTAAAGAAAACATGTATCCATATGGTTTTCGCCCTACACAAATGCCTTGTCTTCACTACCCGGTGCAGTGTGACTGATTCCATTATACTCCTTGTACTGAATTGTAGGGTTCAGTGTGGTTCTTTTGAGTGCAAACCCAACACAGCCTTGCTAAATCCCTGGTCTCTTGCATGATGCCCTTGAGCATCCTCACATCAGTAATATAATTGTTCTGAGTCAAGTGCTTTTTCCCCCTGGTCTAGCATGTAAAGGTTTCTGATCTCCCAGTACAGGGCATAGGTGATTAAGAAAGTAGTTAATGTCTGTTTACATTGATACATTTGTTTTAGTCTAGTTTCAAAAACCATGTGGAGAACTGTATGATTTCCTAGTCCAACAGAAAATGTAAAGAGCCATTTTAGGTGTTGATATTCCCAGATTCTCTCCTGAGAAACTATAAGGAAATATACTGTACCTGACATATCCATAAAGTATGTCTCTGTGTTTGTCATTTACTTTCAACTAAGCCCACTTGGATTTTTATCTTGAGAGAAAGCCAGCATTTTCATGTTTGACCACTTGTTGCTCTGGTTCCAGGAACACAACCCTGTATATTTCTTTGAATTATTGGATAGGTTAGTTTATTCTCTTCTGCAGTAGGAGGCGTTCTGTAACCCCACTTACCCTAGTCAGTCCCCACTTACAGTGTTCACAGAGTAATTTGTATTTGCTTCCACTTCATCCTAAAAAATTCCGATTTGCAATATACTTACTCATGGAAAATGTCTATAAAGAACATCTTTTTTTATCATCTAAAGCAAAACAGGGTTTAGAAATGGCTTTCTTTTTTCAACTGTTTTAGTTATTCTTCTCTCATTGCTGGGACAAATGCCCGATGCTCAAAATTAGGGAAGGAAATGTTTATTTAGCTCACAGGTACTGGAAGTTTTAGTCTTTACTTAGCTTGCTCCAATGCACAGTGGCACATGGCAGAGGGCAGCAGTTTATGGCAACTAAATGCAGCAAACAGCAAGAGCACATGGGAGGAGTAGTGGCAACAGTGGTTACAGAGGGAAGGTCCATGTTCCTTATGCTGCATTCTGTCTGTCTGCCCCAACCTGGATGTAGCACTCACACCCATAATCCCAGAACTGAATCATGAATTAATCACAAAGTCTAGAAGTCCACCCCATGACTGCATGAGGCTTTGGGGACAACTAGACACAAGCCATAACATCAACTATATTTGCTATTTCACATGGCAGACTCACTACAATTTAAGAAAATCAGATTTAAATGGAGATGTCACTGCTGCTGCCTCTTAGGTGCCACCATTGGTTTCACCATGGATATTAGTGATACAGGTTAGCTGATGGTCTCTTAGAATTACCCTGCAGATGTCAGTAGAAACTGTATGTGGTATTCACCATTCTCAGATAATTTCTGTCCAAAACTCAGGATTGGTATACATGATTGATTGTATTGTACTGCCAGTATGCTAGTTACAGAAAAGACTGTAAGTATCTGATACCCATATCAAAATGGAAGGCTCATAATTTGCTAAATGGCCCAACTGACTGTCTGATATAATTTACAGCATTCTAATCCTAGGATAAATTAATTTATTCTCTAGTGAGGTCAAAGAATATAATTTTAGTTGTATCAGCTTTCTAGGTGTGTTCTTGGAGAACTAGCCAAAGTTACCACATATTGAACTGAATCTGTTTGTGTGCCCTTACTAAAGAGTGGTTTATTACCACTCAGCTCTGTTTTGCTGTTGGAGCATACTTAACAGGAGCACATTGGGTTTGCAGGAATGGGAGGTGGATTGGTTTGTTAACTTGAATCTGTTAGTGTGTCGTGAAGCCACAGAATGAATTTATTCAAAATATTCATACATTGAAAGCATATTAAAATACATGAAAATTTCCTCTGTGATTCAAAAGGCTAAATTAAAGTTCTTATGCAGCTTGGACTTGTAGTGATCCTCCTGTTTTTGGCCTTCCCAGAGCTGGGATTACAGGCATGTGCTACCATACTAGGTCTCGGATGCTGGCTCCGTGTGCCCGATGGGCGGGGACAGTGTGGCATGTGAGACTGGGGATCGAACCCTGGTCCCTGCACTTGCTGCATAGTGAGACCTTGTATCAAATACATAGATGAAAAAAATATATAAGTAATTTAACTCCTAAGAATGTAGTTTAACCTAGGTATTTCATTAGCATTAATTTATTATACTTTGTTATTTTCTCTTAATATAAAATACTGCTATTAGAGAAATGTTGCCTCTGTATACAACTAAACTGATGATAGTTTGAGTCTGTGTAATCATATACAACAAGGGATGAGATAGCTTTATAATGTTGAATTTTAAATTTAAACCTGTTGTTTGGTAACAAAAGTAAATGGTATGCCAGCATGGTAACAAGTGTTCTTAATTATAAGATGTATTTAGTAAAACTGAGAGTATCTATGGGTAGAATGAACCAAGAGCTGTGGGGATCAAATACACTCTTCATAGTTAACTTTCCAAATAATTACTTTATAATTTATGGATGTAAGAAACACTTTTTAGATATGAAGATGATGCAATTGAAATAGAAAAAAAATCTCTCTCAGAGAGAGCTGAATAAATTGTCAAATTGTATTTATGACTATACTTGGTTGAGGAAGCTATGCTGTGAAAGACATGCTTCGCTTACTTAATATAATTAATAATTGGTTCTGGAATTAAATGTAACTAAAAATACGCTTTTCTACTGTTAAAGTTCATTTTTGACTTGTTAAATTTATAGATATTAATGCAAGACAGATTAAATTTTTCCTATTTTCAATTATTCAGTTTTTAAACATTGTATTTTATTTAACATTTTACTATAGTATATAACATTGTATCTTCAAATTTTATTTTAGATTTATGGAACATGTAAAATGAAGGGTGCAGAAGCAGGACTTATTTCTCACATTCCTGAAATTAGAGGTAAAAATAATATTTAATGAACTTCTAGCTTAATAATGTCAGTGATGGTCTTATGATTTCTCATAAGTTTATCAGTGATCAACATTCTAGAGATATTTAAAAGAATAAATGTTGTGGAGACAATTTTAAAAATCAAAAATTTAATAAAATTTTAACAAGAAAGATAGATATGAGGCTGAGTTTTCTTTATTTTTATTAAGGATAATATGTATCACATATTTCTAAATAACTTCACAGGAACGTTTTGGCATTACCTATTTTTTGCATTAAAATGTTTCTGAAATACAATCATTTTGATTGTGTTTATTAATTTACACTACTCTGATTTCTATATAGTTGCAGTTCTGTGCAAAAGTGCTTACTTTCTATATGTGTAATCTATGATTATATGTAAACATACCATAAGTTATTTAGGAAATTAGGAATTCAAGATGAATAGGCAGAAATTGAAATTTGTTTAAACAATTTTGAAAACTTCAGAGCTTTGCCTGGAAAATAGATGTCCTATGTAGTAAAGCAAATTATCCTGTAATTTAGTATTCCTAAATTAATAGTAGAGTACAGTGCCTCTTATTATGTGTATAGAGTAGATCAGAGTACTCCTGTCTCCATATGTTTTAATTACTTGCTGTTTTTGAAGTTTAGACTATGTTGCTGCTCAGAATTACATTATGAGCTGCCAATTTTTTTAACTTTTAAAATATTTTGTTAGTATATCTCTGCAGTACTTACAGTTTACAGTCATCTTTGGAGAGTTGATACATATACAGACTACATGTGTTTCCCTTTCTAATTCCCTTCCTCTCCCTCACTGCTCCCTCCCTCCTTCTCTCCTCCTACTCCATGTTCATGCTTGTTATTATTAATCTTAGCCCTTGTTGTGGCATACAGTATGTTTATGTAACTTATTGAGAGATTACTATCTACCCAAATATCTTCGCCATTAACTTTATTTTTTTCTGATTTCCAATTAAATATATGCTTAGGTTCTTTTTTTTCAGGTTAAATGTGTCTCCATGTCTTATTTTTTATTTATCCCTCTATTTTAAGTTTTTCAAAATCTTTTTGTTTTCAGTTAAATCATTCTCTTTACCATTGTGTTTGATCTCTAAGGAAGTTAGGCATTGGCAGAGATAGGTACCTAGAAAGTATTTGTTGAGTGAAGGTGTACATTTCTTTCCTATGTTTATCCAGGAGCTTCAGTATGCTCACTTAATATTGGTTGAATGTGCATATGTATGAATGATTAGGTGAAATTTAGCAACAGAAGGTATGATGAATGAAATTTCTGTAAATGAAGATGCACTTGTTTGTCTGGCACTTGTATATTGATTGTTGCACATAACAACTGGGGCGATGCATGGCACCAGTCAGTATTTCAGGCCTTGCCGTAAACAAGTATTAGATGAGAAACATGGTGGCTCTATGATGGTGACGTGGACTCTGCTAGGTTTTTACTAAACGCTGGGAAGTGCTGTGCAGAATTTGATAACTATGTGCATTTCACTTTGAAAGTAGCATGGACTTTAATGTGTGAGTCTCTTCTTTGTTACATAAGTCTTTGCCTAGGTAAAATGATGTTTATTGATGGAAGTGGAAGTCGTGTTTATTCTTACTGATGTAATTGAGAACCATTATTTTTCTGCTAGCTCAATGTACTTTTTCTAACTTTTATTCGAAGTGGTTTAAGTGTTGAATACTTCCCTATAATTTTTGAAAGTATTTTTATAATTTTGCTTTGCTTATGGAGTTATAGTGTGTATGCATAAGCCAAATCTGGATTTTCCACCTTTATTTGTTGTCCTTACATTTATTTGTTTCTTGCTTTTTAAGTTTTTATTTATGAAATCATGCTTAATATTACATGAAATCTTATATGCCTGGAGTTATCTGTTTGACTTCTGGGTTTCTTTCTCTGCTGATTTCTCCTTTTCTTCCTGTGTGTCACTATATAGTCCCCTTTTCATATATAAAAAGAACCAAAAATAGTGGCTTTTACAGGATTATTGACACTATTGCTCAATGGAATATATGTAAATCGTTTAAAACATTGACTGCTGAGTAGTAAAAGGTCAGTGAGGTATATGTGTATTATCATTATGATGTTGATATGCTTGGTCTTTCAAGAAGCACATGCAATAAAAGACAATTAGAAGTGAAAAAATTGCCTTATATTTCAACAAACTGTAATTATTGTCTTTGTCTAATGCCTTGGCTTCCTAGATGCTGTAGGGGCCTGTTTGTAGCACCATTGAAGAACAGCTGGTCAGTGCACCTGTGTCTTTTTAGTAGTGTCACGTGGCCCTGGGTGATGGAGCTTTCTGCTTCTTGTGCATTTTGGGAAATTTTTTCCTTTCTTTGGAAATATTACCAAATATGAAAAATTATGTCAAGAATGAAAATAAATGCCAGTCATGTGCTTCCTTGCTGTTTTAATCCCTGGGCTCTTTCAGAGCTTTGACATTGAAATCCCGCAGTCATGTTTGCATTTATCATTAATTTATTATGAATCTTGTGTTATAATTTACAACATTAAGTTGTTCTTTTTATGTGTTAATAAACATAACCTTATTCTTTATTTTAAATCAACTTGCTATTTAGAAATACAGGTGGAACATTTTCTTCCTATTTCACAGTACCTATTTTATATTTTGGTCCTTGTCTCATCTACTTTTCTCTTATTGCTGCGTCAAAATACCTGACAGCCAAAATTAAGGGAGGAAAGGTTTATTTAGCTCACAGTTTGTAGAGGTTTCAGGCCATATTTGGCTGGCTCCAAAGCAGAGTGCCATATGGCAGAGGGCAGCAGTTCATGGTGACAAAAGACAGCAAAACAGCAAGAGCAAAAAGGCAGGAGCAGAGGCAAAGAGCAAGCCTCTCTGCTTCCTTATATTGCATCCAGGCTATCTGCTCCAGGGTGGGTGTAGCACTCACACTCATAATCCCAGCAGCGTTTACACCCATAATCCCAGCATTGAATCATGAATTGATCACAGTCTCTAGAAATCCACCCCAAGACCTCAGCAGGCTTTGTGGGGACACCTAGATACAAATGATAACAATCCTTATTTACACTTTGGTTTCTCAAACCAGAGGAACAATTTGATATTGACATATCTGTGTCAAATTTATTTCACTTGAGAGAATGTCCTCAAGATACATTCATTGAACTTGTTAGAAATGTCAGAAGTGCATTTTTCATTACAGCAGAGAGTAGTACTCTGTTATATATAAAAAAAACTTTATTCATTGGTATGACAGATATTGTGAAATATGAAGAAAATGTTCAAATAAGAAGAGAAACTAGGGAAGGAGGAAGTGGAAAAGAAGGAAAGAAAAGAAAAATGATGAGAAAAGAAGGAAAAAGTGGAAACAAAGCTTTGTAAAGGAGGAGAAGAAGAGGGGTTTAAAGGAGTGTAGTGAAATTAGAAAAAAGTGAAGTTATATCATGTACAGGTACAAATTCTTTATAATAAGTGTGATAATTAGCATACAAAAAATGTACCAATAAACTTAATTGCAAAAAAGAAATACACGTGGAAATTATGTGTCCCTAAATTTTCATGTGTGTATGTGGAAAGGTATAAAAGAGAAGGATAATTTTTGTCACCACTTACTCCCCTCGTGTCATTTCATTAGTACCGTTCATGTCTGGGAGAGTTAGGAGACCAGTGGTACACTGTATTACAGTGTTCCCTTGTGTTTTTTCTGTTTATGTTCTGACCAGCAAGAAGCATAGATAACAATTTCTATATGTGTAATATCCTATATTTTAAAATCTCCTTTATGGTTTAGTTCAATTGGAGATATTTTTAAACTCACTCTTTATTCTAGCATTCAGTTTTGTTTATAAAATATATAAAGTGATAATAGGAGCTTGGATACAACAGGATTGAAGATTGGTTTCTGTGTCTTTTAACTGGCTCATTCCATTTCATTAACCTTATAGAGGTGCTACTCTGCATTTGTGCAAATGAATTTTGAGATTCTACTTAAACTATTTTGCTTTGATATGACTGATTAAATTAGTCAAATACTTTAAAAACATGTGTATTAATGAGACTTTTGCATATATTTGCATATGATAATTTTGCTGACAAAAATCATAAATATTAAGAATAAATTGAATTACATTGTAGTTCATCAGACTTGTGCAAAGGAAAATGCTCTAGAAGGTCCTACTCAGAGAGGTCTTCGTGAAGCCAGGGAACAAGACAAATGTAAGCCAAAGAAAAAAGACAATCCAAAAGTAAGGTGTTAATTTATATTTCCTTCAATTCATACTTACTTCAGTTCATAATTAATATCAGATCTTTCAATCCATGTGCTTGTATGGTGTCAGTTTTTCTAAACTGGAGAAGGAATTTAGAGGTTCTATATTGTAAGTCCTTGACTTAGGAAAAATGGAATACTTAGATATTATGAATAAAAAGTTGACTCAGGGACATATGCTTAATATCAACAACAGCTCAAAGAATCTTTGGTCCTTGTACTCCAATATAGTCATGGTTATATCACCAAACTTGCCACTTTTCTGCTTTAAATTATTGTTTTCAAAAAGAACATCCAGATCATCTCTTTGTAGATTTTCCTAGTATAATTCACATTTTTTTTTGTCTTCAAAAATACCATGGAATGAATATGTCTCACTTAGGAATTTGCCTACATGGTCACTGTCTATACCAATGTTGGCAAATCTATAAAATGTATGCCACAGTGGGCTGTTTCTTATCATTGAAAGCTCTAAATGATTCTCCATCACTGACCTATACTTTGTAGTCTGAATTGTTGTGAATTCTTCTACAGTGCTTTACAGAATGGTATAGAAAATGTCCAGGCAAAGAGATCAGACATGAAAATGAAAGACAATTGCACAGAGCATATGAGAGGATTTATTTCTTATTATACAAATTATGTTAAAATCTAGCTGATGTAATGAATTTTCTTAATGTAGATGCTACCAAAGAATTTGTCAGCATCTTACATTTATTTGAAAATAAGCTACTTATTCTAATACCTTATTTTATTAGCAATAGTAATTTGAGACTTTTTTTTATAAATCCAAATTGTAGCATTTAGTTTGATAGTGTCAATATTAAATGTTCCCCTTGAAGATATGCATTAGTATTGATACTGTATAGGCTACTTGAATAAAAGAAATAATAAATCTTTTTAGTTTATACTAAGATTTTGATAGAATAATCTTTTTTGTGACTTTCTTCAGATTAGTGTTTTGTCATTCCTCTCCTATCACTATTAGTTTGTGGATTATGATATTTGAGATAGAAGCATATCACAAGTAATGAGTTTTGTTGATGGTATTGATTGTCACTAACAACATATTTGTCTTCAATAAAATAAATGTTCTCTTGTAGATTATCGTGTTTAGAAATGACTTGTTGCTTTTTTGTGTTTTTGGCTTACAAGACTTTATATTAATTATCCATCATGATAATTGAATCCTTGGAAAATATAGAATAAAGTGAATCCTTTACATCCTCATCGAGGAGTCATTTTTTACTAGTATTTCTCTATTAGTTTTCTTGAAATTATTATTAAAATGAATGTCTTAGTTCAATTCCTATTTTTTCTGTTACTCATCTTAGAAGACACTGAATTCCTTGTGGAACTAAGCATTTATATTACTTCACATTTGAATTATGTTAGTATGCATATTGTCATTGATGACATTCATATATTTCTGTAATTTTAATAGCATTTTCTGTCTTGTAAATTGTTAGTAAAAGTTAATTCAATAAAATATCATCAAAATGTATTATGTTTAAGAAAATGCAATTTAATTTAGTTTTAATGTATTAATATAAGTATAGTGAAGGGAATATCAAAAGTACATAGGACCACAGACATTTTATTTTATTTATTTATTTATTTTTGGCAGAACCAGGGATTGAAATCAGGTCCTTTCATTTGCCAGATAAGTGCTTATTCCACTGAGCTATCTCCCCGGCCCCCACAGACATTTTAAAAACAGGCACCCTTTTTCCTTAGCTTAGTTCAACTGCTCTTGTTGCTTCTCACATTGTTCTCTTTTGAGTTGCTTTATTTACATTTTTCTAAAGTACATTCTTGAGTAATTTTCATAAATAGCCCATGAAGATAAACGATCTTAGTGTTTACACAACTGAAATATTCATGTTTTTGCCTTATAGTGAGTTGATATTTGATAGATTATATAGTTTTAGATTGAAAGTAATTTTCACTAGAATTTTGTTAGCATTTTTTTTATTTGTTGGAGGACACCAATACTTACTAATGCTGATTGTTGTTGTTTGGTAGGGAAGTAAGGAATACCATATGTAGTACAGCCTACTGGTAGATCAGTATTTTGAACAAGTACAAAAATGAAGTATAATCATAGAAGCAACTTTATTTAGGTCACTTGCTGCTTAGTGGAGGCATTTTCTTTGAATGAAAATACTTTTCAGAGTTTCTGAGAATCACTGGTGAAGTCTTTGCTCATTTTATCTTGCAGACACAGTCTCATTTCAGTAATTAAATACCTCCATTGCTTTATGCAATGTCAAAGTCCTGCCTTGAATAGGAAGTAAATTTCCATTTCTAAGCTAGGATTTCCTTTGGGTTGCACACTTTCATGAGTGATGGCAGTGGTACATGGTTCTTTCATTTTCATTTTCTTTTTCTAGTTTTGGTGATGGAAGAAGGAGGAAATTTAGAAGAGGTTATTATTTTTAACTTTAAAAATTTTTATTAATATACTTTTGCTGTACCTGCAGTTTACAGTTATCTTGAGCAGAGGGTACGTGTGCATCCTATAGCTTGTTTCCTTTTTGACCCTGTCTCCTCCCTCCTTCTCTAGTTCACCTACCTGGTGAAGTTACTATTTGTCTTGAACTGCCTCGTGATGGCTCACCGTTTTTTGATAGCTAGATACTGAATGCTGTTGCTGCAGTGAACACCACTGTGAACTCTTCATGCTCTCCTACTCCCTTAAGGAGTTCCTTTGCTGGAGCATTAGATCCTGGTGAGTGGAGGCCATTGAACACTTAAGTCCTCCACATGCTCCCCTGTGGTTCACCTCCTAGTGTCTTTCCTACATGGTTCTTTTTTTTTTTTTTTTTTTTCCCTCTGTCAGACCGCCATCTTGGATATTTTTGAAATGACTTTAGGTAAATGTTTCCAGGTACCATGTTTCTGTACCTAGATCCATGGTTAGAAGGGAAGGGCACATTTTCCTCCTGAGTAAGCTTTTTATCTTGCTATTGGGTATCATAAGCTAGCACTGATATGTGCTGTGATTTCTCACACTACAGTGCACAAGCACTGGGCTCCCTGGCGGCATTCATGGAGGCTCTTGTTCTGAGTCTTAGACTGCATATCTCCTCCTCAAGCTTTGGAGGAATGTAACTGACATGAGGGCATTATTGAGGGAAGTCTTACATTCTTCTCTAGCCTCTGTACCTTCTTCTGTCTTTAATGTGTGTGAAGATCTTGAACAAGACAACTGTGTTTCCCTAAATTCTTTAAAAATTTCAGGGGGTCTTATTCTTTTGAAATACAAAAGTGTTGCATCTTGGTACTTCTGTGTAATTTACAGCGTAGTATTGTCATTCTTCTTCAGTTGATTTTAGTTGATTTTCTTCCTTTGCTTTTAAGTGTCAAATTTCAGCAAAACATAGTTAGATTCAGTTATTATTTTTTTAGTATTTTGTCTGTGTTATATCACATTAAAATTTTCCATATTAGGCCATATATACCCTTGTACCTCAGGGAGGTTTTTTTTTTTTTTTTTGGTAAATGTTTATTTGAATTCATTATTATTCCCACTCGCTGTGAAGCAAATAGTAGATAAACTTTGACTTCAAGAACCAGTCCTTCATAAACATGTTTTTCGCCTATATCTTCATTTTTTGGTCTGTTTGTATTCTGATGCATGCTTTTAAGTGCCTTCCAGTTGCCTTCTTAGAAATTGGTTTTATCCAATTCATCACTGTTAATACACTGAATTAATTTTAATTTGAAGATGCTCAAAATTCATTTCCAAACTTTATTTCTTGCTCTCTAATTACTGCATTTTTGGTGATCAATAATATGATATTTACAGTAATGATCGATAATATAACATTTACATGAATATGATGATAATCAGATTTTGTAATTTTTAAACTTTTTGCAGTATTGTGGATTGTACTCAGAGCTCTGTGCATACTTGAAAATGTTCAATACTGAGCTATATACCCAGTCTGATAATCAGACTTTTTACAAGGTTTCCTTCTCCCTGAATATTCTTTTGATTTGTTTTCAGTCTACCTCTTCCATATTTTAAATTTTTGTGTCAATCTTTTTATCTTAAAAGTGATCCTTAGTCAAGAATAGTCATACTTGTGCATCAAACTATCTCACATTCATCACTGAAGTTGTTTACTGCTGGGTCTTCATCAAAACCCCTGTTTGCTGTCTTCTGTTTCAACTGATAATGAGATAGACTGGGAGATCTCTGTTAGTGGGTGGGAAACACCTCTGCCATGATCACTGGAGCAGAACAGTCCTCAAAGTTACGCAGGATGCATGACTAACATTTGCTACATAAATGGAGTAGTTACAGACTTTAAAGCTGAAACACAATATGTTTTACTAATGCAGGCTTTCCTTTCCCATTTAGCTCCCATATCTTCCTGCACATGCAAAGATGATGAGGCTCCAGATCTTGCCAGTTATGAGGGAGTGATCCAGGTTACTCCAGGGCTCGCTTCTTTCTCTAATCCCAACACTCGCACATACTCATCATATATAATTTGCCTGCTTTGTTTATGGAGCAGTGTTGTTCTCTATGTAGAAACATTTTAATGTGTCCTCCATGGCAAAAGAAGGAGGAGAAGTGGAGGAGGAATTATCTTACACTCTACTTTTAAGTTCTATGCCTCTAATGTTGTGTGTTTTCATTTGAACAAAAATAGGAAAACATTCAGTCAGGAAACAGAAGTACTTTAGATTTTTTGAACAAAATCCTTAATAAGGAAGTGGTTAAACGGGTAAGATAAAAGATGTCTGATGTGTGACAGGGAGAAAATGCAGAGTTGCATAAAACAGGAAAATTACATCACCTTTTCTGGTGGAGAACAGTGAGAGAACCAGTGTGACCAGATGGTCCAGGCCTATCTGGAAGAAGTTGGATTGTGGAGGAAGGTGCTGTGTACTAGCACGTGGAGCCATGGAAGGCGTATGAGTGCAGGGGAAGAACTCTTAATGGAGTACTAGAAAAAAAGTCACTCATCTCTCTCTCTCTCTCTTTCTATATATATATATATATATATCTATATAATATTATATAATATAATAATATATATCTATATATATAGATATATAGATATACTATATATAAAACACTTGCAGCTGAAAAGTCTATTTCTAGTCATGATGGACAGTTGGTATGCATCTTCTTTCTTCTCATTGTTTGACTTTGCTTAACCAGCACTTTGACTTGTTGGAGGTCTTTACTTGGGGGTTGACTTATCTTTAATCCTGAAACTGCTAAATGTTTTTCTGGTCCTGCCATTGGATTGCTGTCAATTTTTAATTTGATATTTAGCATTTAGTATGGAAGTAGAATGATGTTCCCCGTACTTTTTGCTGGGTTGTTGAGGGCCTTCTTTAAAACTAACATTTAGCAACAATCTAGTTTCTAATTAGTAATTTATCACTAAACCCAGAGTTTGAGAGACTCCCAGGAGTAGCAAAACTGGGAAATCACTGGATTTTATTTAAACAACAGTGTAAGAGAGAGAAAGAAAAGTAGTTTGAGTAAGGGACTATCTTAAGGGTAGGCAGTTTTCTAGGGGAAAGTAGGACAGTGGTCAAACAACATGCTTCATGAGTCTAACCTTGTTTCATCTTTCACTATTCACAGAGCCTGCATGCTTTTGCTATACAGTTTAACTATTGAGTCCTCATCCAAATCCCCCACAGTAACCAAGGAATGAATTAAAAATCTCTCTGGGTTGACTGTAAAACAGACTTTGTTACAACACAATAAGAAAGAGGTTATTTTAAGCCCCTTCTTTGCCTGGTGGATGGTGATTCTTTTGGAGTCCATGAGAGGCCATCCATTCAGAGACAATTTCTAATTATCTTTAAAATGTATGTAGTATAAGGATTGCCCTTGTAAGTGGCCATTTTCTCTTAGGAGAGAGCTTGAAGGAAGGTGTACAATTGCATTTATGTTTATCTGAATCAACCTTGCATTGCAAATCACTGATCCTTTAAAGTGGAAGTGATCTAATACAATCAACCTGCCACTAAGTGGCTGAAGGGTTTTCCAGGGCAAGTTGTTGCAGTAAGGGTTCTGTGTTGATTTCTGCTATTGGAAAGCTAGGCTTTTGCCTTAGATAGCACTCAGGTCATCTTTGATTCAGCGAATCTCATTATTGAACTCATGGATAAGCTCTGTCTTAACACAGTGGATGTTTGGACTCACTGAGTACTTAGCAGTAGATCCAAGGAAAGGAACAACATTCATAGGATAGAGTGCACTGTTCATCTCACAATTAAAAATCTCATCAACACTAAATTCCTTTGCATGAGAATATTGATGGGACATATTTTCACACTTTAACTCATTTTGAGAGGCCTATTGTCTAGCTATTTCCTTAGATGTTGTCTCAACATTTCAGGTGTTATTCTTCTATAAACTCATAATTGATCAGTCAAGCTGATCCACAGTCACAAAGTAAGTATGTATTCATCTTCCATGCTGTTTTTCCTTCCAGGTAAGATAGATGACCACAGGTACTCTCCAGATTTCTGTTAGCCTGACGGATTTCCATTTGCCAATGTTTATTTTATTATTTATTATTTTTATTAGTACACGTTTATAATTTTTAATGATCACAGTTATATTCATCAAGGGGAGTGGTACATGTATATAACATTTTAATCTTTATAGTTCCTTTTTCCTTCCCCTCCTTTCTCTTCCTTTCTGTATCTTGTTACCTTCTCACTTGCCAAGATCTGTGTCCCTGTTTTGTATTCTCTTTTACTTCATAATTTATTTACATAAAAGAAATTGTATCTCATATAAAAGAAATGATGCAATTTGACTTATTTCACTTACCATTATGGTCTCCAGGTGCATCCATTTGCCTACAAATGGCTCAATTTTATTCTTTTTTTTATAGCGGAGTAGAACTTCCTAATGTATAAACACTATGTTGTATTTATCCATATATATACTGATAGACATCTAGGCTGCTTCCCAGATTTTGCTTTTATGAATTGTGTTGCTATAAACATGGGTATGATATCACTATAATATGATATTTTTAACTCTTTAGGGATGATACTTAGGAAAAAGTGAATAGAAATAAATTTCTATTTTAGTTTTTTGAAGGTTCTCCATACTGAGCTTCATAATAGCTTCACTAGTTTACATTTCCACTAAACAGTGTGGAAAAGTTCCTTTTATTTCCTGTAATCTCACCAAAATTTTTCTCATTTACTTTCTTAGGAATGCCCATATTTTTCTGAAGTAAAATGGAATCTCAATGTTGTTTTAATTTGAAAATCAGTAATGACCAGAGAATTTAAATATTTTTCATGTATCTATTGGAAATTTTTACTTCTTCCAAGCAGTGCCTATTCCTTTCAGTTGCTAATTTTTTCTTAAGTCTTTTATTTTTCGCAGGAGTAGTCTAATTTTTGTGAGTTACTGTGTATCATACAATATCATAGATATGCAATAACTCTGTCCAAGAAACTGCTGGCAAACTTTGTTTTCTATTCTCTAGGTTGTCATTTCCCTGTTTCTTTGCTGTGTAGCAGCTCAATTTAATATAGTTCTATCTGTTGATTCTTGGTGTTAATTCTTATGCAGTTGGGGTTTTGCTCTGAAAATCCTTGCTATACCTATGTATTCAAGAGTTGAACCTATATTATCTACTAGTAGAAGAAGTGATTCTCTTTTAATATTTAGATTTTTGATCTATTTTATTGTAGTTTAATACATGGCAAGAGATACCAGTCTGGATCCAGTGTTATGCATATGGATAGCCAGTTTTCCCAGCACCATTTGTTAAAGAGGCTGTCTTTCCTCAGCACATGTTTTTGGCCCTTTTGTAAAAGATCAGATGCTGAATATGCCTTGGGTTGTTTCTGTATCTCTTCTGTTTCATTATCTTACTGTGCCAACTGCATGCATTTTTTTTTTAAATCAGTATCTTTGCAGTGTAGCTTGTAAGCCAGGATTGTGTTCCACAGTTTTGTTCTTGTTGCCCTGGTTTGCTTTTGCTATTTTAGGCCTCTTCTTGTTCCATCTGATTTTCATGATTGTTTTCTCCAGATCTGTGACAAATGCTATTACCGTTTTCATTGAGGTTGTGCTAAATCTACATGTTAGTTTTGAAAGTGTGGTCTTTTTGTCAATATTGATTCTACCTTTCCATGAACAGGGGCTATCTTTCCATTTTCTGGTGTCCTCTTCAATCTCCTTTTTCAGAGTACTATAGTTAGTTCCTAAGTAATTTTTCTTGTATCCAGTTTTTCTAATTTCTTTCTCAATGTGATCATTATTGTTGTATAAGAATGCAATTGATTTTTATGTTGACTTTCTGTCCTTTAACCTTGCTGAATTCATTAATTGTAGGAGTATTGGATTTCTAGGAAAATGTATTTTGTTCAAAGCTTTTTCCATGTTTATTGATATTGTGATTTTTGTCTTTGATTTTATTTATGATATATTATGTATATTAAATTTACTGATTTGTATATTTTAGGTATTCATATATATCTGAGGTGAAGCTTACTTGGTCATGATGCATGATTGTTTAAATGAATTTCTTAGTTGGTGTGCTTTTTATTACTGGCTCTCTTTTATTGCCTGTTATTAACTTATTCAAGGTTTTTGTATTTTTTGTTCAATGTGACAATAGGAAAATATCCATTATGCTTCAATTTATTGGAGTATAGGTTTTTGAGATAGTTACTAATCTAGATTTCAGTGGTGTCCTTTGTGACTTCACATTTCAAATTTCTAGTTGTATTTTTTTAAGTGTATTTAGCATAGGGTCTACATGGTCTCACTACACAGATCAGACTCATAGTGATCCTCCTGCTTTCAGCCTCCCAAGTGGTGGAATTATAGGCACACACCACCATGCCTAGTTTCAATGGCCCTCTCAGCATGCCCTGGGGATGGAGCCAGCATATCCTGCCAGGATTGAACCCAGGTTTCTTTGTCTGCCTAAGCAGGCACTTTAATCCACTGAGCTATCTGGCCAGCTCTAAATTTCTAATTGTATTGATAGGATTATTTTTTGCTCTTTTTTGGTAAAGCTGACTAAGGCTTTGTGTATTTTGTTTATTCATTCAAAGAACCAGCTCTTAGATTCACTTTGAGTCTTTGCAATTTT
The DNA here is from genome assembly GCF_000260255.1 of Octodon degus. Classification (NCBI taxonomy): domain Eukaryota; kingdom Metazoa; phylum Chordata; class Mammalia; order Rodentia; family Octodontidae; genus Octodon; species Octodon degus. The sequence continues at coordinate 2,989,159 of NW_004524592.1, read as the reverse complement.
TTCTAGTTTCAATTTCATCAATATTACTCTGGTTTTGTAACTTTTTCCATATGGTAGGACTTGAATTGTTCCTTTGGATTTGGATTTTTTTCCAGGACCTGCAGGTGTGTTGTCAGATTACTTATTTGGGCTCACTCTGTTTTTGTGATGTGTGCATTCACATCTGTAAACTTCCTTCTTATGACTGCATTCACTGTGTTATTTTGATTCTGCTTTATTGTACTGACATTTTTGTTTGATTGTAGGAATTAAATTCTTCAATTGCCTTTGATTTTTTCAGAGTTTATTATTTAACACCATGCTTGCATAATTTACCTGCTTTATTTTGTCATTGATTTCTAGTTTCATGGTACCTTGATATGGTAATATCTGTGGAATAATTTCAGTTCTTTTTTATTAATTAAAGCATGTTTTATGGGTTAGTATGAGGTCTGTTTTGAAGAAACTTGCTTGTGCTACTGAAAAGAATGTAAATCCTGTTGTCGGGTGGACCACTCTATAGCTAGTTACTCTGTCCCTTTGTTCAAAGATGTATTTCACCTCTAGTATTTTGTTGATTTTATCTAGTTGATCTATTTGTGGTATTGGGGAAGAATTCCCTCACTGTAAATATGTTGATGTTTATTTGATTTTTTAATGTCCTGTAGTGTTTCTTTTATGAAGTAGGTATACCATTATTTAGTAACTATATATTTCGTGATCCTTATCAGGTCTTTTGATTATACCCTTAAACAGTAGGGAGTAATCTTTTTTCTCTATTTTGGTAAGTTTTAGCTTGAAGTTTACTTTACAGAAAATAGAGTTGCTACTTCTTATTTTTAGTATCCTATTGCGTTTAGTATTATTTTTCATCCATTGATTTTTAGTCAGTGAATTCCTTTTGGATTAGATGTGCTTTTTATATACAGCATACTATTTGGTTTTGTTTTCTATTCTATTCAGCTAATTTGTGTCTGTTGATTGGCAGGTTGAGATCATTTACATGGAGAGTTATTAATGAAATGTACTGTTTTATTCTTCTCATTGTATTATTTTTCTGTTGTAGCTTCCTTTTCTTTTTTCTCTTCTGCTTAAGTACTCACCTTCCTGGTGTATTTATTCTATTGGATATTCTGGCATTGTTCGCTTCTGTGTCTTTTTCTAGGATCTCCTTGAGAAATTACTGAAGCAATGGTTTTGTGCTCATCAATTTTTTAAGGTATTTTTTGTCATCGCAAGATGTTATCTCTCTATCAGTTTTGATAGTTTTTCAAAATGTATCAGTGTGTTGGAATTTGTTTTCTTCTAGTGCTTGGAGCAATTCATGGCTTTTAAGGTTTGTATTGATAAATCTGTTTTAATTATAGTTGTTTCACTTTCATAAGTGATTTGTTTGTATTCTCTAACAGAGTTCAAGATTCTGTCATTGTGTTGAATTTCTGGGATTTTTAACTGTGAGTCTTTTTGGAAAAGTTATTTTGTAATCATGGCCTTTCATGTTTCTATGTGTCTGGCTTAGCTGTATATATGAATTATTTCCCAGTACTTGAAAATATGTCTGCTACTTCTGTAAACAGAGTTTCTTTTTTTTATTTTTTAATGCTACTGCCATCTAATTGTTTTTACCAATTCAGTTAATCTTACGTTGGTGGTCTTTGCATCATCTAGCAGTGGTTTTGTCTGTTTTGCATGTTCTCTTGTTTATTTTGTCCCTGAAGATATGGTCATCTACATCAGTCCTGTCTTCTATTTCTGACATTTTTCTGCTCACTTCTGTCACCTCTCCTACCAATTCTTAGAATGAAGGTATTTTTTAGATTGCAGCTTACATTTTAGGACTCATGCCTCTGACGACCAGATTGCACTGCTGGCTTATGCTGAGCAATCCAGGTCATGTATTTATTTTGCCTTAAATGACTGCAGTTTCTTCTAGAGTTCATGACCAGGATAGGAACTGATTCTTCTTTACTCAGTTCAAACATCATTTAAACTATAATTTGCATCAAGGTGGGGAATATGAAATCTAAGAACTTCACATTTATTTATTTATTTATTTATTTTAGTTTAGGGAAGGGTCTAGGGTGTTCAGGGTCTCATTACTAGATCGGACTCAGAGTGATTGTCCTGTTTACAGCCTCCCAAGTGCTAAGATTACAGGTGTGCACACCACCCCTAGTCTCAATTGCCATCTCAGTGTGCCCCAGGAGTGGGGCCAGCACGGCAGGCCTGGAGATTGAACTCCCAGCCCGTGTGCTTGCTTGCAGACACTTTAATCCACTTTGCTATTTGGCCAGCCATTTTCACTTTCATTTAGAAGTGGTTTCTCAAACTGCTTCAGGCCTCAGAATTTCATTGATGTTTATTTCTTCTTTGGCATGTATGTAGCTTCATAGTCTGCTTACTCCATGACTTCATAATGAAGTGCAAGAAGAGTTTAAAGGTCTCATGGGTTTACATAGATGTCTACATAAGTTGTTTATTTGTTTAGAAGGCTATGGCATTTTTAAAAAATTCTTTCTTCTTCATTTTTATTTTGGTGAATTTTTATTGTTATATTCATTTAAGTTGGTAAATAATTTATTTGTAATGTGTAATCTATTATTAATCTCATGCTATGTATTCATTTCAGAAATATTTCTCTAAAATTCATTCTGTCTCCATCTTATATCTTTCTCATTTCAATATTTGTCTATAATTTTTGTTTTTTTAAATAATGTTATTGAGAAACAAATAGCAATGAGACAGTTTCAAAACCGATTAGTAGGACAGTTTCAATAATTAATACATTGCATATTGTTTTCTTAGTGGTTATTCATAGCAGAAGATACAGACATGATATCCTGTGCAAACATTATTAGTACAAATCTTTATATTCATTGAATTAAGGGAAAGTAGCTATATATCTATCCTATTTTGAATATACAGATACAAAATGGCCCCTCATTTTATCCCCTTTTTTGGTTTCATTTTGCCAGAGATGAGTATTCCATTGTTATTTAAATATTGTAGGTGCATGAATTCAGCAAAATATTCCAATACAGTCCAGTAGTCCATTATAGTATTGGTTATCCTTAGGACTGGCAATGTCAAAAGTTGTTGACTTGAGCTTTTTACAGCTCAGCATATTAATATGACTTAACTTTTTATACTTCGTTTTTATACTTTTCTGCTGGATGGTTAAGACCAAGATAAAGCAAGACCTATATAACAAGAAATGTAGCTTTTGTATCTGACAAGGTCAGTCAAATCCCCTCAGGAGTTATCTTGAAGCCCTGTACCGCAGTTTATAGATCCTTGTCAGTGTCAGCCATGCAGATGAGTCATGGCCATTGCTTGACCAATTTGCTCTCTGTGAAAGCCTGAGAGAATATTTTCTCCCCATGTGACTCTCCTTAGGCACATTCTACATTATCAATCACTTTCCTCTGTGGCCCCATAATCTCCTTGATCAGAAAATTTGGAATACAACTGAGTTACATGCTGTTATAGTACAGGTTCTCTTATGTCCTGAGTCCTCACTAACCTTGAAAGGCTAAGGCCAAAATATTAGCTGTCCTTGAAGCCCTAGAAGACTATGATCTTTTATTTATTTATTTATTTTGGCAGAACAGGGGATCGATCTCAGGCCCTTGCACTTATCAAGGAAGCACTTATTCTACTGAGACATCTGCCTGACCCCGTAAAGACTATGATCTTAATCAGTGTACCTAAACATCATGGGCATCAGGTTGATTCAAGGTATACTTTCATGAGTGGTAATGAAATCTGAATGAAACTTGCTACTTGAACTTTCTTAATATACCTATTGAAGATGTTTTTATCACTGGAGTAGAATACAAAGAGGAGCAAGTTTACTGAATTTTGAAACAATATGTGGGAATTTATGATCTTGAGGCAAAGGAGTTAAGCTTTACTGCTGACTTTGCTATGTAAAGGCAAATTATTTTAACCATGTTTACTGATGAAAATGTAGAAGTACATGTTTGGAGTGCCTGTCATTGTGGTGTTCTGAATATGGGCGGCTTGTCATGACATGCCAGTTACTGCTAAGATGTCTCTCAGGTGGATGTTCAAGAAGAAGGGGGTGGTGAATGAAAGCAAGAGACAAGAAAAGGAATATTGTGGGTCTGTCCTGCTTCAAGGTTGTATATGGTGAGATTTTTGGACTTATGTGCAAACATGAGAAG
>NW_004524592.1:2973413-2974425 GCF_000260255.1 Octodon degus | reverse complement strand
TTTCAACTGTTTCCCATGCGATTTGATTTCTGTCCATGAAGTCTTTGTCTTCAAAAGTTCCTCCTGCTTTCTCTTCTAGGAGATTTAGTGTCTATGCTTTAATGTTTAGATCTTTAATCCATTTTGAGTTCAGCTTTAGTGCCTGGTGATAGACCTGAGTCAAGTATTAGTTTTCGGCATGCACAGAGCCAGTTTTTCCAGTGCCATTCGTTAAAGAGGCTATCTTTCTTCCAGTGAGTATGTTTGGCCCCTTTGTCAAAGATCAGGTGGCTGAGTGTGTTCGTAGGGACTTCAGCATCTTCTTATCTATTCCTCTGATCCTCAGGTCCATTTTGTTGCCAGTACCATGCTGATTTTATCACAGTAGTAAAATTTCAAGTCAGGAATTGTAATGTTTCCTGCCTTGTCTTTATTACCTTGGATTGCCTTTGCTATTCTAGGTCTTTTCTAGTTCCAGTAAATTTTATGAATGATTTCTCTAGCTCTATGAGGTAAGTTAGTGGTAGTCCGATAGGGATTGCATGAAATCTGTACAGCAATTTTGGGAGTATGGCCATCTTCACAATGTTGGTTCTTCCTATCCAGGAGCATAGAATATCTTTCCATTTTCTGAAATCCTCTACAGTCTCTTTTTTAAAAGTACTATAATTTTCCTTGAAAAGAGCTTTGACTTGTGTAGTTAGATTAATTCCAAGGTATTTCGTTTTCTTTGGTGCTATTGTAAAAGGTATTGTTTCTATAATTTCCCTCTCAGTGTGTTTGTTGTCTGTGTAGAGGAATGATTTTGACTTTTGAGTATTGAGTTTATAACCTTCTATGCTACTGAATTTCTGTATTAATTCTAGTAGCTTCTTGGTGGAGGTTTTTTGGTCTTCCAAGTAAAGTATCATGTCATCTGCAAATAAAGATAATCCAACTTCTTCTTTACCTATTCTTACTCCTTTTATTTCTTTCTGTTGTCTAATGGCTCTAGCAAATGATTCCAGAAGTATGTTGAATGGGAGTGGTGATA
>NW_004524592.1:2964600-2972151 GCF_000260255.1 Octodon degus | reverse complement strand
GGATAGATATATAGTTGCATTCTCTTAATGAATAGAATGATTTGTTCTAATGGTGTTTGTAAATAGAATCTCAAGTCAGCATCTTGTACAGCAATTAACCACTAAGAATATAAGCAGTGTATTATTTGTTGAAACTGTACTTCTGATTTGATTTGAAACTCTCTCATTGCTATCTGTTTATCAATAAAATTTTGAAAAAAAAAGAAAATGTAGAAGAAAACATTCATCAAATCAGTAGCCTCAGAAGAAGTATTAGGGGGTATTTTGGTCTTCTTCATTAAAATACCACATAAGGCACAATTTCTATATCTCAGATAAAAATACATCTCCTCATGTAACACTAAAGAGTTAATATTTTGCTGACCCACCTTGTATAACTTCATAGTCTACTGACCCCATGGCTTCATAATGAAGTGCAAGAAGAATCTAAGATCTTATGGGTTTATTTGGATCTCTATGTAAATTGTTTATAAAGCTATAATCTTAATCAGTGTTCCTAAAGATTGTGTGAATCACCTTGATTTGAGGTGTACATTCATGAGTGGAAATGAAATCTGAATAAATTACAACAGAGGTAGAAATATATTTCTTTAACAAGTTCATTTATTTTGTTTATTTATTTACTCATTTGGTAGAGGATCTCACTACACAGCTCAGACTCATAGTGATCCTCCTTTCTCAGCCTCCTCAGCACTGGGATAACAGGCGTGCACCACCTCACCTAGTTTCAGTGGCCGGCTTGATGCTGGGGCAGCATGGCATGTGGTACTGGGGATCAAGCCCAGGTTCTTCTGCTTCCCAGGCAGGCTTTGGACCACTGAGCTATCTCCCCAGCTCCTTCTTTTAAAAGTTTAAGATGTTTTTCTGCCTTTCTAAAACAGTATCCATTTTAAACACATCCATAGATAGTTTTTAAAAATGGGCTGTATAATATTGCTCCTTTGTTTGCAGCAGTTAACTTTTATGCATATTTATGAGCAAACATGGGCACTCATGTTAGGCTTAGTGGGAGAGATGACCATTTCCACGGGTGTAGAGAATTTGAAGAAATATGAGTAGTTAAGATTTTTGAGTGCATTTTCTCCATAGCATCTCTCTCATTCATATGAGATAAAATATCTTAGAAGTACTTAAAATTAGACAGATTAAATTAGGCCATATCCTATCAATCAGAATAAATTTATTTTCTCCATAAAATTAGTTGATTTCCCTAAAAGGAGTTTAACAGATTACATTTTTAAATGTGACTTCCTTGCTGATGACTTTCCTACCTCCACATTACCATGCAGTACCTGCTTGGCAATATTTCTCCCAAGGTGCAGGAATTTTCACTTTGAGGTACTTCCATCCCTTCCAAATTAAAGTGACATAATTCACAAATCATTATCTTATTTTATAAATAAGTTAATTTCTTCACATTTGAAAGGGCTACTAATGGTGTCTGTGTTCTCTTATTCAGTTTAAAATTGTGACCTCATCTTTATTCCTCTTCCTTTCAATTCTCCCAATTTCTTCTTAACTTCTTTTATACTTTAACTCTCAGGTTCTAAATTTCCTTATTTTGGAGAGCTTGTGGGTTCAAATGTTGTTGGAGAAGGCCTAAGGGACTTATCTAGAAGTGTTATTTGCAGAACAAATTTGCTGAGGCTAAAACTTCATCTTGCTTGCATTTGCGGTTATCTGATGGAGATTAGTGGGAGACAACTCACTCATTCCCCCACTGTTTGATGTGCTGCCTTCTTTTCCCTCAAATGCTCACTCTGAGTCTTCTTACATATGGTCTTCTGGGACTATATTAATGTAGCCATTAACTCCCTTCCTTTCATCTGTTTTGTGGGTGTGAAACGGTAACTATTCCTATACAAGTTGGTCTAATCTTTCTTAGAAGATAGCAGTTTAGAAGAAGATATCAGACTGAGTATCAGTTAGATATGTGGTGTGTTGCTTGATATGCTATGATAATTACTATAATAGTACAAAAATCTCATTTAATGTATTACTTCCTCAAAGTTAAAGTAATGGTGTTGTACTTTTAAGTCAATCCTTATAATTTTAAATTTTATTTTTAATTAAGGAAATAATAAACAGGAAAAAAGTTTTCTCTGAAAACAGATATATATGTAAAATTCAATGACAAAGAGCTAACCCAAATGAAAAATGGGCAGAGCTTTAAATAGACATTTTTCCAAGGATGGATAAATAGCTGATGTGCACATGAATAGAAGCTTAACAACATGAATCCTTAGAGGATGCACATCAAAGCTACAGTGAGATTTCCCTTCACATGTGTTGGTGTGACTTTTATTTGAGGAGTGGAGGAGGAGGTAGAGAGAGTTGAGAACGGTAGAATACCTTGTCAGTAACAACATGAGACCATTGGAATCTTATTTACTCTTGGTAGAACATAAAATGGTTTACTGTGAAAGAGGTGTGGTAGTTTCTGAAAAAACTGTAAAATAGAATAGGAATTTGATTCTAACATTATACTTCTAGTTATATAGAAAGTAGGATTTTTAAGATATATTTGTATACCTATATTTCTATCTGTACTATTTGTAATTGATAAAATTATAAATGGGAAGTGGAAAAAACCCCAGGTGTCATTTAGCAGATGAATGATTAAAAAAACAAAATGTGTAGAATATTATTCAGCCCTAAAAAGGGATTTGTAACTTGGTGAAATGTGAGTACATTACATTATGTGAAATGAGCCAATAACAAAAAGACAAATGTACATTTTCCCTCTTAAAGATTTATTCAAAATTGTAGTTATAGTTGTCAAATTTATAAATATGGAAAGTAGAATAGTAGTTGTTTGAGCTGAAGAAGGTGAGAAATGATCATTTAATAGGTGTAGCATTTCAGTCATATAAGATGAAAACAGCCCTGGAGATCAGTGGGCATAGCATCCGCACAGCGGGATGAGTGCCTTTAACACTGCCAGACTCCACCTTTAAATGCTTAACGTGGTAAGTTTTATGTTATGGATGTTTTAATACCATAAAAGATTAGCTAAAAATGAACATTTGTTCTCTATATGTAGAGGAAGAGCATATGTTGAAAAGAACTCATAAATGTAAGCATAAATATTACAGCACGCATAACAAAAATCTATTTTATATCCTAATTCAAATATCAAAGGTTAAAAGAATATCTGTTATATTTTGAGAAACGTTCATATCTAATATCAAAGAAAGTGATTACTTATCAAGGAAACAAAGTGATCTTTAATTTTTTTTGAGACAGAGTCTCACTAATACAGTTCAGGCTGGCCTTGAACTCACTATGTAGCCCATGCTGGCCTCAAACTCACAGCAGTCCTCTTGCCTCAGCCTTCTGAGTGAGTGCTGAGACTACAGGCTGTACCACCACACCCAGCCCACCTTTAGTTTTTAATACTGTTTTTCCTTTTGTTTTTGACTGTGATATAACTGCACTAACTAGAGGTCTTTTAGTGTCATCTGGAGTTATTACTAAATCATTTTATTCATTTCATTCTATAATGACAAGAAAAATTGAGCATACTTTTCCCTAATTACTGGTTAAGTTTCTATATCTCAGATTATATACAAACAGAAATATGGAGACTAGAGTACAATCATAGCTATTTCTTCTGTTCTGATGTTTTCATGTCCTGTTTTGTGTGTGAAATTCCTCATAAAAAGTGCTTGACTATCAGCTTCCTTTTGTTCTATATTTTGAGCCTCTTAATGAAAAATTGGAATCTCATTCAATATATTTGTCATGACACCTGTCAGTGATTACATCAAATGAATTACTGGTTACCAAAATCACATAAAACGTAACTGGAGTTTTTCTCCCCAATTCTGGTATAACAACATATATGCCACTGCATTTTTTGTACCACGCTGTCCTGATGGTGACACACTTCAAGAAGTTTAATCATGTAAGTAACATTTCCTTACACTTACAGTAGAGAATGCAGTTGCATTTTGTGTATTATTATTAGGGGAGGTTTATTTTTGGTTTTGGTGCTGAGGACCAAACTCAGGGCTTCCAGCTTACTAGGCAAGTGTTCTACCACTGAGCCAAATCCCCAGCCCCTGTATGTTGTTACTGATTGTTGATATGCAGCTAGTATTATTTTGTATCTCACATATCCTTATGATACTGGCTTCTAAAAAGGGCCTGATTTCACATTTTGCCAGTAATTATACATTCTAGTTCTCATATAAGTAATTGGTGTAAAGGAAACTAATTTTGTATTTTGTTCAGAATTTGAAAGTGTGTATGAGAAACGTGGTGATAGTATCAAATGATAATTTTAATACTAATAAAATTTGAAAATAATTTTAGCTCTCTTCAACAGTTAAAATGATTCATGTAAAAATTCCTGAGGGACTACCTTAACTAAAATATTTATTCCTAATATTGTGCCATGTTAAATAGATAATGATTAAATCAACTTGTTTATAATTCTCTTCTAAGCAGTAAATTAAATAAATAGGCATGTTTATATTATTACACTGTATTCTGCTTACATAAAAGAGATGTAAATGTGCCGCAGATTGAGAATAATTTAGTGATGTAGATTATTCTCAGATTTTAAATTCTATTATTTGTCTTAATTGTAATGCATCACAATAAATAATTAAGGCAATACAAAAAATGAGATTACATTAAAAATGATTAGGACTTACAGCATTTTGAAAATTTCAATCAACATCTGTATTGTTTACTCCTGTAGCAATGACACACTCTTTCATTATTATAGTTCTTAATTAGTTTTGTGTATCTGAAGGTGATTCCTTCAATCTTATTTTTATTCTTTACAAGCATTTTAGCTTTTCTTATACCTTTTATTTTTTCTGTAAGTCTTAAAATAGACTACTAATTTCTTTAAAGATTTTTTTCCTGTGGTTTTTCTTGGAAATCTTTGATATTTTAGATCAATGTGGAGATTTTAGCCTTTTTAAGGTGTTGAGTCTTTTAATGCATGAATGAGTATAGTTTAGCACCTCATATATTTGGGCTGCATTTCTTCAGATGTCTTTAACATTTTTATTATTTTTCTCCATACAGATCTCATATGTGGAGCAATTCTAAGTACTTCATAACTTTGCTTTTGTAAATGTTGTTTTCTAAAATAAATAACTTACTCCTTTCTTGGCTTTAGACTTCATTTCACAGAAATGATGAAGGAGAGGATAAGCTCAGTGTGAGATCAGCCCTCTGTCCAAGTCTGCGTCTCCAACCACAGAGGCAGGGAGGGCACGCTCAGCCTGGAGTGGAACCACGCTTCTGTGGGATGGCATTGACGGGGACAGCAAAGTACAGAAGGGCTCAGAGTAGCACACCCACCTACAGCCCCTCTCACCTCTGTCAGCAGCCACAAGGGAGAATGAACAGCACGACGTCCTGGCCTTTCCTCCACCAACCTACACCTATGTCCTTGTTCCATGTTCTTTTCAGTCCTCATCAGGAGCTCATCCTTTTCCAGAGTTCTAATCCTCCCCAGCTCTCTTTTTCTGGCCCAGTTAGCTCCTCCAGTTAGCTCTCTTTTTCTGCCACTTTTTCTGGCCCAGTTAGCTCCTCCTCATTCTTGTTTTCTGATTTCCAAATTCTTCATCTTATACTCACTGGTCCTTAAATTCAGTGATCAGCAAAATTCTGTACATTTCCATTTTCTGTCACAAACATTCGATCTACCTTTTGTGCTAAGGCAAAACTAACTTTCCTGTAGAAATTGCTTCTTAGGCAGTGAGGTTCTGGTAAATGCATAAATGATAAATCAACTCTAGGGAAAAAAGAATAGAAAGAAAAGAATGAGGGAGGGGAAGGAGTGAGAGTGATAAGAGACACAGAGGCAAAAGGAAGAGGAGGAAGCGAGAAAGAGAAATCAGAAGAAAGAAGAAGAGGTTGAGGAGACATTCTATTCACTCTATAATTGATTGCATCATTGATGCTAGTGTTCAGACAAGTATTACCTAGACTTCCTATTGCTGCTTTTAGTTCCTGTCCTTCCCTCCTTGAGGAACATATCTTTCCTTAGTTCACTATATTCAAATTATTCCACTGTATGGTTTGTGCCTAGATGTTGCCCCCAAACCTCATGCACTTTTAGATGGGCTCTTTTGGAGATAGCTGAATCTAGAGTTTGTGACTGATTTCATGGTTCAAAATTTATGGTGCTGGGATTACAGGTAAGTGATTGATGAATTAGTGTATTGTGTGGATTGGCACTGTCCTAATCCTAGCAGTATGGATAAGGTACAAAGGACAGAAAGAGGCTTGTCTTCCCCTTTTGCTCTTGTTGCTTTTGCTTCTTCTGCAGTTGTCCTTGCTATGTGGCGTCCTGCCTTGGAACCAGGTGATTATGAATGATTCCTCTACAAACTGTGACCTACTTAGACCTTTTCCCTTTTAACTTTGGTTTTCGAGTATTTTGTTTTAGCAATGAGAGAAAAGTGACTAAGATAACCACATACCATACATTTTTATTATAGATAAGAATTCCTCTACTAATTTTCAGAAATTAACATATAATGTTCACTTCCTTAAAAATGATTCTGGCTGTAATACTCCATAGTTCAAATATTTACATGGATGATACTTTTAACACTTGGACTTTGAGTTCCGGGAAGCCTGTCCTTTAGGGACCCTATTTATTACCAATTCTGAGCCTGTCAATTCTGCTGTCATTCCCTAGCCCTTGTTATTGTTGCCAATAACAGATACATTTTCATTTCCTTTCTTGTTTCCTTGTCATCCTCCTGCTCTTCACTTAAAGTATTATAACGTTTAGTTCTTAGACCTCTTCTGTATTTAGTTCTCCCTTCATGTGATGTGGTTTTAAATGATGCCTATATTTTAATGCTTATTTAATTCTCATTGTCTATTGAAATCTCTTCTCTGGAATCTGGTTTTTATGTCCAATTTCTTACTTGATACTTACAGTTAGGGATCATTTTTTAGGTACTTTTAGGTCTCCTGCAATTTTTTGTACCTTAATTAACAGATACAGTTACTGGCTAAAAACTCTCTGGAGTCATCCTTGATGTTTTTCCTTGAGTTTTTTTTTTTAAACCTCATACTTGCTGTTACAAATAATCATTTTAGTTTAGGATTGAAAATGTCTGTACCTCTATCTTTTACCCCTGCCAGAAGTCTTGTTAACCCCCACCCCATCATCTTTACCTTGGATTTTGTAAAACTCTCTTAACCACTCCTGGTTGGGGCTTGTTTTCCCTTAGTCTCTTTAACATACCACTGCTTCTGTAGTTAGAGACATGGACTTGGACAGAGGGCTGATTTGCCCTGAGCTTATGAGGTCACTCTTGATTTCTGTCAAAAGAATCCTCAGAGCCAAAAAAGGAACATGTTCTTTATTTTATAAAACAGCATTTTGTGATATCTTATCCCACGCACAGTTGTATTTCATTTTGTTTGTCTTTTTTCCCATAACTTTATTGATAAACAAATAGCAATGAGACAGATTCAAACCAAATTGGTAGGACAGTTTCAATAATTAACACATTGCATACATTCTTCCTAGTGGTTAATTGCTGTACAAGATGTGGACTTGATATC
>NW_004524592.1:2949742-2961146 GCF_000260255.1 Octodon degus | reverse complement strand
GTATAGGGACTACATCTTCTGTAAATGTCTTGTAGAATTCAGCTGTGAATCCATCCAGATCTGGACTTTTCTTTGCCGGTAGATTTTTAATTACATCTTGAATATCATTGCCTGTTATTGGGCTGTTGAGATTGGTTATATCTTGTTGATTCAGTTGTGGTAATTTTTACTTTTCTTAGGAATCTGTCCATTTCTTCTGTGTCTTCTATTCTGTGTGAGTAAAGATTCTCAAAGTAGCTTTTGATAATCTTCTGAATTTCCACTGGGTCTGTGGTCATTATACTCTTTTCATTCCTTATTGCTTGTATTTAAATTTTTTCTTTCCTCTTTTTTTGACGTTGGCTGGGGGCTTATTGATTTTATTTAATCTTTCAAAGAACCAGCTTTTTGCTTTTTTAATTCTTTGCATTGTTTTCTTCATCTCAATTTAATTAATTTCTGCTCTATTCTGTACGATTTCTTCCCATCTTTGGGCTCTGGGTTTGGTTTGCTCTTCCTTTTCTAGTTGTTGAAGTTGCAGCATTAGGATATTTATTTTTTCCAGTTCTGTTTTCCTAATGTGTGACTTCATAGCTATTAATTTCTCTCTGAGAACTACTTTCATCGTATCCCATAAATTACAATAATTTGTGCTTGAATTTTCATTGAATTGTGGATATTGTTGAATTTCTTGTTTAATTTCATCTGTGACCCATTGGTTGCCTAGTAGGGAATCATTTAATTTCCATGTATTGAAGGATTTTTTCTGGTTTCTTTTGTCATTTATTTCCAGTTTCATTGCACTGTGGTCAGATAATGTGCATGGGATAATTTCTGTTTTCTTACATATACTTAAGCATGACCTATGGACCAGTATGTGGTCTATTTTAGAAAATGACCCGTGTGCAGCTGAGAAAAAAGGTTATTCATCTGTGTTTGGGTGGAACATTCTGTATATGTCCACCAAGTCCATTTGTTTCAAGCTCTGCTTCAGTTCTTTTATTTCTTTGCTAATTTTTGTCTGGTTGATCTATCTTTTAGGGATATAGAGGTGTTAAGGTCTCCTGTTAAGATTGTGGTATTGGATATTAGATTTTTCAAGTCCATTAAGATTTACTTTATATAATTGGGTGCTCCTGTGTTTGATGCATACATATTTATGAGTGCTACCTTTTCCTCTTGAATTTTTCCCCTAACCAGTATATAGTGGCCTTCTTTATTTCACTTGATCATTCTTGGTTTGCAGTTGAGACTGTCTGAGAATAGGATTGCTACTCCTGCTTTTTTCTGAGGTGCTGGGGTATGTAGTATTGTGTTCCATCCTTTGACTTTCAGCCAATGAATGTCTTTATGAGTTAAATGTTTTTGTTGTATACAGCATATTGCTGGATTTTGTTTCCTAATCCACTGTGCCAGTCTATTTCTCTTAATTGGTTAATTGAGTCCATTTACATTAATGGTTAGAATTAAGATGTATTGACTTACAATTGACACGTTATTTACCTGTTGTCATTTTCTCCTTTTTCTCCTGTATTTAGTTACTTGCCCTATTTAGTTGGTTTCTTTTGATGTCATTTGTGGAGTCCTGATTATTTTGGTCCCTGTCTAGAACATCTTTCAGTAGCCTGTTTAGGGTTGGCTTTGTCATCATGAAATTCTTTAGCTATTCTTTGTCGTGGAAGTATTTCACTTCTCCATCAAACTTGAGAGTTTTGCAGGGTATTGTATTCTGGGCTGGAATTTGTTTTCATAGAGGACTTGAAGTACCCTATTCCATGCTCTTCTTGCCTTCATGGTTTGTGAAGAGAAGTCAGCTGTAATTCTGATGGGTTTTCTTTTGAATGTGATCTGCTTCTTTAGCAGCTTTCAGTATATTATTCTTGTGCTGAATTTCTGGGATCTTGATTGTTACATGTCTCGGTGTGTTTTTATTTGGGTTAAGGTCACTTTGCATTCTGTATGCTTCAGTTATCTGAATATTAGATGTTTCCTCTTATTTGGGAAGTTTTCTGCTATTACTTCTTCCCATCTTTTTTTTTAATGTCATTTGTATTGACTCCTTTTTTCTCATTGATGCCTATTAGTCTCACATTGTTCATCTTTGCATCAACTTGCAGGTGATGGATTATTTTTTTCTGCATCCTAATTGTTTTTAAGAGATCCTTTCTTATCTTTTCACTAGCTGCATCAGCGTCTTCAAGATCTGAAACGCTGTCTTCACTTTCACTTAAACGGTTTTGCAAGTTTGTGATTGAGATTTTTATTTCCTCTATATCTCTTTGACTCTGCTTCATGTGGTCTATTTCTTTCCTGTATTGCTCATTGAAGGAATCTGTCATTTTTCTACTCTATTTTTTAATCAATGTTTTCTTTACAAGCAGTTATAAATTCTTTTACTGCCATGTCTTTTTCAGATTGGGTTTCCTCCCTATGTTTCTGTAGTTGATTCTTTACTTCAGATGTTATGAGTTCTGAGAATTCTTTTTTTATTTCAGAAAATAATTCCACTCTGGTTTCCTCTATAATTATCTTCTGTTGGTTATTTACTATCGACGCTATTAATTCGTACGTTTGAGCTGAGCTAGTAGAAAAGACTTTTGCTCTGCATTCCTCTATGACTTTCTGCTGTTGTTTATTTACTATGGATGCTATTAATTTATACATGTGAACTGAGCTAGTGTCCTCTGCACCTGTTCTGGGTTGGCATTGGTTTTCCTCCATATGTTTCTGCATTTGATTCTTTACTGCAGATGTTGTTACTAATTCAGGGATTTGTTTTTTCATTTCCAATTTGAGTTCCTCTATACCTTTCTGCAGCTGTTTCTTTATTTCAGAAGCTGTTGATTTATTGTTTTCAGCTGTGTGATTCCCAATTTGTTCTGTGTTCGTGTCCCCTGCAGTTGTTTTGGGTGGGCTTAAGTTCTGAGATTTCATTTTGCTCCTTCTCCTTTTCATTTTGTTTTAGAATGTCTTCTGACCTTTGTTGTAGATCTTTGTTGCAGTTATAGCCTTCGCATCTACTTAAGTTCAGGTGTAGATCTACAAAGTTTGGATTTATCCAGCTGTGCCTGGCTTGGGTCTGGCTGCTGTGCTCAGTTCCTTCCTGTTGCTGCCCTTGGGGATAAACCTGCTGTGCCCCTTTTCCAAGATGTTGTGCTGCTTGAGTAGCTGGGCGGTTCTGTCCCCTACACTGTCTGTAGGGATTGCAGCTGAAAGATTTCACCCCAGGCCTGTATGCCAGGCCTGAACTGAGTCTGGAGGGGACAAGGTGGAGTAGGGGGTAGAGGCAGTTCTCCCACACACTCACCAGGCCTGGACTAGGACTGAATCTGGAGGTTCCCAGAATGCGACAGAAATTCATTCTCTGTGGGTGAGATGTGTGTGTGGGGGTACTACTGAGTGATGAGTGGCGTCCCAAGAGGGTGAAAGAGGGTGTCTCCCCATCTATTTCTGGGTTGGGACCAGGAGGTCATGCCAACACAGGGTAGCTGGAAGTTCTTCCACACACTCACCAGGCCTGTCTAGGACTGGTTCTGGGGGTTCCTGGAATGCAGCAGAAATTCTTCCTGGGCAGGCAGGGTAGGGGAGGTTCTGTGGAGTATTGAGGAGCATCTCAAGGGGGTGGAAGAGGGTCTCACCCATGTTGTGCCTGGGCTGGGACGAGTAGGTCCCACTGGCGCAGGGTAGCAGGAAGCTCTCCCACATACTCACGGGGCCTGGGCTAGGACTGGTTCTCTGTATTGCGTTTTGACTCTTCACTTTCCACTAGTTCTTTATCTCAGACTCACCCTTTGTAGACAGGCTAAGTAGGGTCTGAGACTGATGCTATGTCGTGGTTATAGTAAAGAATGAAAGCTAGAACCAGCATGATATAAAATTTGGAGAAGTAGGATGAGAATACAATATTTTGATAAGAGGGAATAGAGCCTGGGTAGAGAGGCAAATGATGGTGTCATCAAAGAGATACAAAATCAAAAATAAAAAGGAATCATTAATCTGTTATTTAGATGGATTTAACAACAAAATATTTTTATTATGTTTTCTCAATGTAGGTATTAGAGAAAACATTATACTATTCTATAATATTTCATAAATTGTAAGTATAATACTCATCTCTACTAATATCCATCAAATTAGATGTTTGCAACCTATTTTTCTAGTATCTAGTTTTTACAATTTTGTCTCAACTATGGATTAAAGCCTGGTAATTTTTCCTTCCAAGGAAATCATGGTATTATGTATGCATTTGTGCCTAGTATATATATTTGTTGAAATTTTTGAGCACTTCTACTATGGATTGGACATTGTTCTTAATTTTAAAATGTCCCATGAAATTCAGTAACATTTTTAGCTGCTGAGAAAATGACATAAACTTTTCAAAACTTATTTATTTCTTTTTTTGTATAGCTTCTTAAAATCAGTTATAGGGGCTGGGGAGATGGCTCAGTAGAATAAGTCCTTGCCTTGCAAGTGCAAGGACCTGAGTTCACCCATTCCGAAATAACAAAATCAGTTGTAAAACTAAGCACTTATAACAAACTAATGTTTTTCTAAGGTGTATGAGGGACTAGGAGAATTATTAAGGAATGGTTATGTTCATAGAAAGCTATAATAATTACAGGGAAAGTGAACAAAAATAAGAACATTTACTGCCACCCTTCATGCTTCAGGAGTATGGATCTGACCACAGCATTGTGCTTGCCTGTGCTCCACAGCATTTCCCCTCAGCTCTGCCTGATACCTTTGGTTATTATGTATAAATGTGTTGTCACTTCTCTGGGATACTTCGGGGAGCAGAATTGTGCCAGCTCCATCAGAAGCCAGGACTCTAGAGAAACAGAAGTAGCTGGTGTATCTTTATTGTGATACCTTTTTTTCAGAGATATATAATCTTGATGTTAACTCTGTCTAACAATGTAGAAGAGTTACTACGTATACCTTCTCTTTTCATTTATACCTCTTTAAAGAATTATGGGAATTACATATTTTATAGTTCATTTTGACCACTGTTTTCCTATGTGGAAAAATGTAATGCAAAGTATGTATCATAGACTCCTTAATAAGTCCTGTTTCTCAGTATTTATACCCATGTTTATTCCTTCTGACAGTTGGTCTAGGCTTATCCTATGTGACCAGCGGAAAATAGGTTGATGCTGTGTGATCTGACGCTATGTCATAAGAAGGATTATGATTTTTTGTCTTGGTCTCTGGAACACCATCTCTGGTGAAAATCAACAATCATGTAGCAAGTTTGATGCCTTTCAGACCACCAGGCTTTGAAGAATTTCACCCTATAAAGTGGACACACAGAGGCATGGCTAACTTTCTTAGTGGTCCTATCTAATGTAAAAGGCATCTCTGTGTAGAAGCTATTTTAGACATGGGTCAGTCCAAACCTCAGATGACTTTAGCTCCAAACACTGTATAACTGCATCATTTCCAGGTAACGTGGAAATGTGAGCAATACAATACATGACAATTTTAAGCTAATCAGTTTTTTAGAATTTATTTGACACATTAATGTATGAACTATAAGAGCATATGCAAATTATTTCATTGGCATTTAGAGAGATAATCTTTATTAATTTTATATTTTAGCCTAAAGCAGCATTTTATTATGTCCATTCCAGGTGCAAGGCATTTATTGCATACTTAGGATAAAACACCAAGCATCTGCATTTTAAAAATTGTTTAGAATCCCTTAGATTTCTCTCCAGAGACACAAAGAATATGCCTACTATTGCTTTTTATTAAGATTCTTTAAATATTTCAAAATATATTGTATTAAATATGCATTTATCTCACTTTGTGTTTATCTCCCTGTTTCTTCTCCAAAATTTCTTCAACAGTTCTGTGTTCTCTGAGGCCATGTTAAGACTCTCAGAAATAATGTTGGTTTGACACATTAAAATATATCAAAACTATGAAACTCACAACCAGTTACCACAGAGAGCTTTGTTTTTGGGTCTTAGTGTACTTCATTTGTTTAGTTGACCTTAAAGCACCCAATCATTAAAATTAAAATATGTTGACATCCAGTTTTCCCAGTGGTATTTGTTAAAGAGACTATCTTTTTTTGTAGCAGAAATTCTACCCATTTTGTCAAAAATCTGGTAATTGTAGATATGTGGGTTTCTGTGTCTTCTATTCCTTTGTTTTTATTGCTGTTCTTGTGCCAGTGTTGTTTTTATTACTATGGTTTTCTATGTATATAGCTTGGCATTAGTGTAGTGGTGCCTGCAGCACTGCTGTTCTGCCTCAGGGTTGCTTTTGCTATTTTGGATACTTTTAAATCCAAATTAAATCAAGTTGCCTTTTATAAGATGTGTTTATATTTTTAGAACCTGAAGTTTAAAAAATGCACAGCATATTCTAAAAAAGACAATAAAAAGAGGAAAATTATTAGCTTTCTTTTAGCACTAATTACTTGAAGATAATTTGTAGTTTTAAAAAAAAAATCCAGGGTAAGTAGATTGTCTGAAAATGCTATCATAATGTTTTAAATTATTCTCTGAATTAATTTGGTCATTTTCACTATAAACTATTCATAAATTTCAATTCTTTTATGGATGCAATATATTTAAAATGTTTAAACTGTAATTTATATGTTGAAATTGACTTTAATTTTTTCTATTTTTAAAGTCATACTTGAAAGCAAATAAATATAAAAACTCTTTGTATTGTTACATTTTTCCCCAAATCAGAACTATCACATGACTAATTTAACATAAAAGTAACTTCAGATAAAAATTGATATAGTCTCATTCTTTTTATATATTCATGTTGTAAGAATTTAAACTCTGAGGCTTCAATAGAAAGCCAAGCAGTTTAAATTTAATCCAAAATAAGAATAACTGCTGAAAACTATTTGGCCTAGACCATTCTAAATGAGAAATGAGAATTTCAAGTTCAAGTTTCCTTCTAGAGGATGGATGGATATATATATCTCCAATTTTAGTAGGGCATGTTTTTTTTGGTGATATAATAAACAGTACATTGAACTAAGAATCTGATAGCTTCTGGGTTAACTAAAAAGTGATTATAACTTTGTAAACATCATGTTTCTGAGGACCATGTGTCTTTGTTCTTTTCCTCTTTTAAATTTTCCTCAGATTTGCGAATCTTTATAGAAAGATAAATTAACAGGTTTTCTATTAATCTATGCATTTAGTAGATAAATGAGTCACCACAATTAATATTCATGTAGCATCTACTCTTAAGAACAAGTCAAGTTAGAAATTAGCATGTTAACTAACAAGATGGCTTTTATTTAATGCATTGCAAAGAGTTTTGGACTATCTTTCCTCTCAGTGCCTGCAGCCTTGCATTAGTTACTTCCTTTGTTCAACACCTGATATTTCTGAAGCAGTATTATGTGCTGGTAGACTTTGGTATAGCAATGTATAAAGCAAACATGGTTCATGTCTGCCTTTGGCATAGATTCTGTGCCTTACAGTCTAGCAGTTAAGAAAGAATAATTATATAGCAATTATAAAAACTTCTCTGATCAGGGAAGTATAGTGTGTTGAAGGCATGCAGTCTGCATATGATGCACCTCAATTTGGAGGGCTCTATATTTTTCTGCAGAAAGTAACAGATTAACTAAGGCCTGGTGAGGTAACAAGGAACATGCTATGTAGAGGAGGTAGACAAGCTCTGACAGCATGTACGAAGACCAGTGCTTTACAGTTTGGCCAAGAATCATGTAAGGGACATGTAGTGTTCACGGCTCATTGGTCCAGGCCCTGGGAGCCTTTTGAAGCTAGGTTTAGGAATTTGGACTTTATTCTAAGGTACCTTGTTAGATTTCCACTGAAGAGGTTGTGCTTTGAATTTTTCTACCTGTGATAGATGACGTGGAGGGAAGCTGGAAGCAGTGAGGCCAGTTGGGAATAAATAGCAGCAATTTTATCTAAGGGGAGAGGTGGGGACAGACTGGCTAAGGAAGTTACAGTGTAAAGATGAAGGCTTGACAAATTTGACACTCATGACACAAAATCAGTGTGATTTTTGTGCTTGAGTTCTTAAGTAGTAGGTGTAATGTGTGTGTTTGTATAAATTCCAAAAATCTTGATTTGGGCAGTATAATTAGCAGTATTCTCATTCTTTAGAATAGAAGACAGCGTAAGCGGTGGGTTTTGGAGGCAAGATTGTTAAGTGGTTTATGAAATAACAAAATTTGGGTTTCTGTGAGATATCCACGTCATGCTCCACATTAGATTATTGTACACATAGGACTGGAGTGTGGGAGGAGATTACTATATGTGCTGTGCAATGAGAGAAAAGTAAACTCTCATCAGTGGTGTGGAGGACTAGGGTCTCTGGAGGGAATCTGGTTTCAGTGAAGGTGGGAAGCTGAAAGTGTTGCATACACATGTTGAGGATCTGAGTGAGGTGGCTTGCTGTGAATAGGTATGGCCTAAGCATACAGTGAGAAGGAATGGTGGCAAATATGGAGCAGTCTGAAGATGAGATGATGAGAGAGACTAAAATGCTAAAGGGTTGCACAGCTTGAGTAGGCATCGGTAGGCCAAGACCACGCCCAGTGGTTTTGCTGGCATGAGCGTGCCAAAAGGAATCAGTATCAGAAGCTCCAGACTTTCAGAGGGGCTGGGTATGACTTTAGGTCTTCTTTGGCATTCAGTATCCTTGGCTGTGGCAGAGAGGGAGACATAAATATAGCCTACATATCTTGCTTTATTATTTAAGAACCAAAAGTTGGTTGTAAACATAATTGGTTACTAAAAGTCCAGATTAGTTTTAACTGCAAACAGCCCAACATATATAGCCCCACTTTTGGTGCCACAAGCACAGAAGACCATGTGACATGTGAAACTTTAGACACTATTAAATAACTTCTTTTTTTCATACTATAGCCCTCAGGTAAATACTTGTATGTCTTACGATGGTAAATGAATAAAATGTTTTCTTGATGGCGGAAGCTAGCCACTGGGCTCTGGCAGTCCTGTCTGTCCCCACTACCCAGAGCAGAGTAGGAAAATGTTATGTGATTTTTAAAACAGGAATATCTATTAGAGAAGACAAAGGCTCAGTTTGTTCAAGTTCTAGATACAAAAACCATAGCTCATGGGAAAGACACTGGTGTATTCAGGAGAAGAAAACAGACACAAGGGAACATTATAAAGCCAATTTTTATTAAATTTTCACAAGAAAGGCAAAGTGTAGCTGGGTGACAAATTTAGGATTAGCTAGGTTGAATAACTGTGTGGCGCTCTTAGCCATATGAGTTGTCCCTACTTGCATGACATTGGGCTCTTGGATGATTAAAGTAGGCTGATATTGCCTTATGGCAAATAAGAGCCAGACTAGGAGGTAAATCTTGGTATCAGTTAGCTAATGTATTCAAAAAGTGGTTTCAGATGGGTCCTTTGCTATCTTTAAAAATTGATTAGCTTCAGAAGGGCAGATATTAAGATGCTATACCATTCAGAAATACACACACACACACACACACACACACACACACACACAGAGTACAAGGAGTAATACTTCCAGGATAATTACTACTATTTGCAGCCAATCAACTTCAACAGGGAAACTGCTTTGGACAAGGGGAGGTGGAAAGGAATTGGACTAATTGAACTTGATGTGTCTGCTGAGAGCTCGGCTTAGGGAAGAGAGCATGTCTGTATAACACAGTGCTTTGCCTACATGTTATAAGTGATGAATTCCAGGGAAAGGAATGTTCCTGTAGCTCTGTGAATGTTGAGAAGACAACTATGTTCTCAATATGTATTTCAGAGCTCTGTAAAAATCTTCCTTTCAAATGCTGGTGTCTTCACATTTATGAAACATGAAATGATCAACGGTCCATAAATGTAAGGTCCTCAGCAGTTTTCTGATGTTAAGCCAGAACTGTTATTAATGCCAAGACTTCTGATAAATTTTTAGTGCTTTGCATTCATTATTTTCCTAGTTTCTCCTATTGAAAGATGGTTTCATATACTTTGAAATTTTGCTTGTGCATATATTTGTTACTTTCCTAGTGCTGGGACAAAATACTAAATACCTACAATTTAAAAGAATTGAGAATTAACTTAGGTTCATGGTTGTCAGAGAATTGGATTCATAGTTGATTGGCATGAAGACAGAAATGACATGGCAGGAGGACACAGTGGAGGAAGGCTCTTCAACCCCTGGCAGCCATTAGCATAATGCCACTGGGATCTGGTCACCTTACAAAAATACATCTCTGCATATATGAGACTTTGGGGGAGATTCAAAATGTGGGATTTCCACACCTGGGATCAGTCCCTAGCCAATTAGGAACTGGACCACAGAGTAGGAGGTTAGTGGCAGCAAGCAAGCAAAGCATCATCTGTCATTTTTATAGCCACTCCTCATCACTCACATTACCACCTGAGCTCTACCCCTGTCAGGTCAGGGACAGTGTTTGATTTTCATATGGGCATGAATCCTGCTGTGAACTGAACATATGAACAATTTAACTTGTGTGCTTGTTATGAGAATCTTAATTCCTGATGAGTATGACATGGTGCTGAGGTAGTGAAATTAGTGCTAGGGAGTGGTTACAAATTACAGACTAACATTGGCTGAAAGGTTGATGGCAGGACACCACAATGTATCAGTTGTTTGCACAACTGCATATCAAGCCCTGGTCAGTGAGTGCCACGTGAAAGAGAATCTGCTTGTGGCCCCCTTGTTCAATGTTACCACTTCACTCCATATTTCTTTCCCCAGTTTCAAACTTGTCCTAGTCACAGTTTTGGTCACCCCATAAGCTAACCCTGGCCAAAATGAATAGCAAGCAGACATTACTGTAGAGCTGCTTTAGAAGGAGGCAAGACCCAATGAAGAGCTAGCAGAAGAGTGCAAGACTGCCAGCCAAAAACAAAGAGCTGCATTTAAAAGAAAATATTGAGAATCCTACTTAAATTATGGTTCATTGCGGCAGGTGGTCACATTCTCCAAGCCCACTTTGGATATGTGACAATTGACTAGCCAAGGGATCCTTCAAAACTGCTTTGCTAAGTGAAGACCAAGCATCTTGCATTCAAAGACAAGCATCTGGAGTTGAAAAACAAAAACAAAAGCAGAGCATGGACATGAATAAGGGGGAAATTACTGAAGAACAATATTTATCTTATTTTGTTAAAGAATACAAAATAGTAGAAAAAAAGCACTAGAAAGGATACAAAAGTTCACTAAACAAAATAGTAAGAATTCAACAATTGGTTGCTGTATTGCATGATGTTATCTTCAAATTAGTTGCATAGGTTACCAGATATAAATGTGCAAAATTGGTTAAAACAACAACAAAAAAGTTATAAGAAACTAAAAAGAAAAAAAAAAAAGAAAAAAAAGTAAGCGTTAACTGCTCCTTTCAAAAGGCCAGCAGAAAGTGGCAGTATAGTTATCTAAATTATCCTCCATATATATATAA
>NW_004524592.1:2904014-2949642 GCF_000260255.1 Octodon degus | reverse complement strand
ATATCTTTCTTTCTTTCTTTCTTTCTTTCTTTCTTTCTTTCTTTCTTTCTTTCTTTTTTGAAGGACAATATTTTGTCAAATGTATTTACACCAAGAGCATCATTCATAGTGACCCCCCAGATTGCTGAAGTCAAGAAGGCCTTTCCAAATGGTGAAAAGTTGATCCTGCCTGGTGCGAGGGACATGTGTTGTAAACTTTTAGGGAAGGCTGCAGTTTAAAGAAATTGGATAGTATCATTTCAGCATCGGTGTTCACGGTTTCATTTGTTGGTTTGGGAAGGATGATAAATCAGACATAATATCCATCTTCAAGTTATATTTTGTTTTCCTGGATTTCTCATTGTGCTTTCCTTTCTTTTTAAGCTACTAAAACAATTTGGAAGAAATGATTCACTTGAATGGGAACTGTAATTCTTTACAGATTACATTAGATTATGAAATGTAATTTGTATTATGAGATATAAGTTCTCATATAACATTTTTGGGACTACACTGACACAGAAGAAAATGGCATAGTAATCTCCAGATGGTGCATTATGCTTTGTTTTCCTAAATTAGGTTATTTGATGATGCAGGGCTGTCTTGTAGACAATTACTGAACATAGATAAGGAAGTAACTAACATTTTATTAGTTTATATTATGTGCCAGTGACTGTATTTCATTCTTAACTTACATTAGCTCATTTTAATTTTACAAACCACCCACAATTTCTGTTTTAGAAATAAGCTGTGTGTTAATCAAGATTCTGCAGTGAAAGAACCAGCAGGATATAGAAGCAGATAGATATATTCAAGGAGATTCCTTAGGGTAATTAGCCCAACCAATTATGGAGACTGACCAGATGTAGCCTGGAGGCCCCAGGGTGCCTGTAACATGGCTTTGTCTAGGTTTGAAGGCCTGAGAGCTCTGTGGATGCATGGATGGTCATGGACTCCAAATGCCATAGATCCTGAAGTGCTCCTATCTGGAAGCAGGAGGAGAATTTATCCCATCAATTTAGGAGAAAAAACATTTTTTTTTCTATATTTTTGTTCTGTCTAGGCCACTTGCTGTTTGGACACTGCCTGCTTAAATTGAGGTAGGTCACATTCCATCCCTCCTACCAATGAATCACTCAGAGACACAAGCTATAGAATCTTTACCAGTTGTCCAGGTAGTCCTAATCTGGTCAACTGACACTTAAAATTAACTAGCACAGGTACTTCATAAAGAATACAAGATTTAGTTGGAAATAGCAATAATTCCTTCTTATCCGTGGATGACAGACCTAAGCCCCAGCCACTGTAGATGCTTGACACTGCAGATAGTATTCCATCTTACACAAACTATACTTTTTCTTAAACATCAACATCTGTTAGGTTTTTTTTTTTCTATATTTTAGGGAAGGTTCTTTAGCATATTCAGGGTTTCACTACTGAATCAGACTCATAGTGATTCTCCTGTTTACAGCCTTGCAAGTGCTGGGATTACAGGCGCGCACCACCACACGCAATCTCAATTGCCCTCTCAGGGCACCCCGGGGGCGGGCCGGCATGGCAGGCCCAGGGATCCAACCCCTGGGCCCTGCACCTGCTGTCTGGAGCTTTAATCTGCTGAGCTATTTAGCCAGCCCTAACATGTGTAAGTTTGATTTATAAATTTGTCACAATGAGAAATAAATAATGATTACTCAATCAAATAGAAAATATAGGGCAGTGGTTAGCTCAGCAGTCTAAGACCTGACCTAGGCAAGTGCAAAGACCCAGATTCGATCTCCAGAACCACATGGTGTACTGGCCTTGCTCCTGGGCATGCCTTGCAAGCCACAGAGACCAGGAGTGGTGGTGTGCGCCTGTATACCAGTGCTAGGGAGGCTGAGACAGGAGGATCACTGAGAGTCCAAGCTGTGTAGTGAGACCCTGTACCAAACACATTAAAAAAATGAAAAATGAAAATATAACATTATACTATGCCATAATAAAAGGTTGAATATTATCTTTCACAGTATTTCACTGAATTTTACTCACCTTTCTGCTTGTGGAGATGTGAGATGATGCAGTGTCTGTATGAGGAAATGAAGTGAGGTGAAAGGCACAGGTGTTCGGTCACAGCATTAGATCACTACCTGGGGGTTCTGCAGGTGCAAGCCCTGAATTGCCTTAGCAGTCCTTGTGAGGAGCAGTGACCAATAGATACGTAGTATATATGGTGCAGATATTATAGATGAAGGGATGAATTATGCTTTTCTCAGGACAAAGTGGCTGCTCAGAAATACGTACCATTTAAAAACTATGAATATTTATATCTAGAATTTGATGTTTAATATTTTTAAACAACAGTTCATAGCTGATAACTGAAATCAAGAAAAGCAAACTACAGGTAAAAGGGGATTGTTGTACATATGTACAAAAACAGTAGCTTTCAAAGGTTTATGATTATATTACCTAATTATTATATATATATATATATAATACATAAGAAGTTTATATATATATGCAGTTTTGTTAGTTTTACAGGTATATTATTTAGAACATAACTATAGTGTATAATATATTGTAAAATCTGTATGTATTTGTACATACTTTAATCATTAATACATGTAATTATTACTCTATATTTTCTACTCTCTACATACACATGTATATATACAAACACAGTTACTATCACAAGTGAACTGTGCCTCCTGGTCATGATCTGGAATCCCTAAAGAATGTTCCCAGGCCATTCCAGAGGACTTTCAGGAAATTTTCTGTTGGAGTTTTCCGACTGCCTTGGTGACCCCTGTTCTTTCAAGTTTTGTTCTTTGTTGCTCATAGTATTTTGCTGTTGAGTACTTTTGGCGTGTTCTCCTTGCACATGGTTAAAGGAAAGAAAGTTGATTTTTTAACATTATTTTCTTCTTAAGCTTAGTAGTATAATTGAGATATACATAATGATCCTATGCATCATGGGGAATTTGTGTCTATATGTGATATATCTTGATTCCTCTTTTTCCCAATTCCCTCCCCTCTCTTCAAGTCCTCTTCCCTTTCCTATTTACAAATCTTGCTTTTCATTCTTATAATTTTTAAAGTCTTTGTCTTTTCCTTTCATTCCTCTCTGCCCCCCCCTAGTTCCTCTTTTCTTTTGAAAAATTTCTTCATCTTGCACATCTGTTGTAGAGATTCGGTCCTTATTTACTTTTTCAGCTTCTCACACCAGAGAGACAATTCAATATTTACAAATGTGTGTCCAAATCTGTTTTATTTAAGATTATGGTCTCAAGGTACATTTATTTATCTAGAAATGTCTCAAGTTTATCCTTCTTTATGCCTGAGTAGTACTCCATTGATTAAAAAAACCTCACATCTTTTGTTTCTAGGATTTAGTTTGTACAAACTGCTACTATAAACATGGGTGTGTGTATATCGCTGTGGTATAATATTTTCAATTTTTTGGGAAGATACTTAAAAGAGGAATGCCTGGGTCAAACTTGACCTCTACTCCTAGTTTTCTGAGGAATTTCCATACTGATTTCTATAGGGGTTGTACCAGTCTACAGTCCTAACAACAACAGAGAAGGATTCCTTTCTCCCATATCCCCTAAGCATTTGTTATTTGTTGATTTGGTAATAACTGTTCTTTCTGGGGTGAGAAGGAATCTCAGCATTGTTTTAGTTTGCATCTTTCAAAAGATCAGTGATGTTGGCACATTTTATATAAATACTTTCTGTTTGTAGTTCTTCCTTTAGGAAGCACATATTGAACTCAGATCCTCATTTGGGTTGGGTCTTTAAGTTTGGGAAGTCTGATTTTTTTCAATGCTTTATATGTTCTAGATCTAAGTCCCTTGAGGGACAACTGGCCAAAATTTTTGCCCACTCTGTTGGTTGTCTCTTCAGTCTGTTGGTTTTGCTGTGCAAAGTTTTTTCATAGAAAGGGATCCCAGTTGTTCATTTTTTTAAAATTATTTTCCATGTGATCAGCTTTTATTCAGAAAATCTTTGCTAAATCTTTGTCTTTAAGAGTTTTGCCTATTCTCTTTTTGAGCAGATTCAGTGTTTCTGTTTTAATATTTGTCTTTGATCCATTTTGAATATAATTTATTGCATGATAATAAGAGACATGGGTCTAGTTTTAGTGTTCAGCATGAAGATTCTAGGAAAGTTTTCTCTACATCTTTGAGGTACACTAATGGTATTTTCATTGATATTGCGTTAAATCTGTATAAGAATTTGGGAGTATGGTCATTTTCACTATGTTGGTTCTTCCTCTCAATGAGCAAAGGGTATCTTTCAATTTTTTAATTTAATTTTGTTTTTATTGTGTGTATGTGTGTGTGCGCTTTGTGTGTGTGTGTGTGTGTGTGTGTGTGTGTAGCTGGTTCTGCCTATCATGGAGGTGGGGCTGGCACAGCATGTGGTGACAGGGATCAAACCATGGTCCCTGCTCTGTAACCTAAACTTGCCTATGCAGGTGGTTTAGACTGCTGAGCTGTCTTACTGGCCATCTTTGCATTTTTTGATATGCTTTTCAATCTCCTTTTGCAGAATCCTGTAGTTTTCAATGTATAGGTCTTTTCCATCCCTTTGAGGGTTGATTGCTAAGTTTTTCATTTTTCTAATTGGGTTTGGTTTCCCTAACTTCTTTCTCAGTGAGGTTTTTTTTTTTGGATGTTTAATTAATTAATTAATTTATTTATTTATTCATTTTTTGGTGGGACCAGGGATTGAACTCAGGCCCTTGCGCTTGCTAGAGAAGTGCTTATTCTACTAAGCCATCTCCTTGGCCCCTCAGTGAGTTTTTTTGTATACAGGAATACTATTGATTTTTGAATGTTGATTTTTATATTCAGGTACACTAGTGAATTTTCTTATTAAATTTACAGGTCTTCTGGAGGAGCTTTTGGGGTCTTCTCTGTAAAGTGTCATGTTGTCTGCAGATAATGATAATTTAAATATTTTCTTTTCTGTTCTTATTCCTTTTTCTTTTTCTTTCTTTCTTTCTTTTTTTTTTTTTTTTTTTTTTTTGCTTGTCTAACTGTACTGGGATAACGTCTCCAGAACTATATTGAAAGGAGTGGTGACAGTGAACATTCTTGTCCTTCTTCCTGATTTTATAACAGAAAATTCAGTTTTTGACCATGTAGTATGATGTTGGATGTTTGTTTGTCATATATGGCTTTTATCAGATTGAAGGAAATACCATCTATTCCAATTTTTTGTGGAGTTTTTATTTTATCATGAATGAGCACTGGACTTTGTCAAATGCTTTTTGTGCATCTGTTGACATGAACATGTGATTTTTGTCTTTGGATGTGTTTATATGGTGTATTACATTGACTTTTTCATATGTTGAATACGTGGGATGTATACGTGGGATGAATCCTACTTGTTCATGAAGAATTTCTTGATTCTATTTTATGGTACATTATTCAGGATTTTTGCATCTATGTTCACTAGAGAGGTTGGTCTACAAAAATCATTTTTGTTTGTGGCCTTATCTCATTTTGGAATCAGGGCAATATTTTGTTGCAGGAATTATTTGGAGGAATATTACTTCCCTTTCAATTTCATTAAAGATCTTCAGTAATGGTAGTATTAGCTCTTCTGCAAATTTCTTGTAGAATTCAGTAGTGACTCCATCAGGATCTGGACTTCTCTTTGTGACTGTTTTTAATTACATTTTCAATTTCAATGACTGATAATGAGTTATTTAGAATTTTTATATCATCTTCATTGCCAATTCATCTAAGAATTTTTCTTTTTCTTCTGTTTTCCGTCTTATTATATCTATTGATGATCTGGATTCCACAGGATTTGCTGTGGATTTCATCTTTCTTGTCTCTAGTTGCATGAATTTGAATCTTTTCTTTACTATCTTATGAGGCTGGCTAAGGAATTATCAATTTTATTTAATTTTTCAAAGAACTAACTCTATAGTTTATTGATTCTTTATATTGTCTTCTTAGTCTCAATTGTATTAATTTCTGCTCCTTATAATCTCCTTCAAATGAGCTTTAGGTTTTGTTGTTTTTTTTTAGAAGCTTAAGTTTTTTTTAGGACAGGGTCTACAGGGTTTCATTGCATAGATTGGACTCGCAGTGATCCTCCTGTTTACAGCCTCCCAAGTGCTAGGATTACAGGTGTGTTCCACCAGGCCCAGTCTCAGATGCCATTTCAGTGTGCCCCAGGAGTGGGGCCAGCATGTCAGGTCTGGGAATTGAACTCTCCGCCCCTGTGTCTGCCTGTGCAGATGCTTTAATCTGCTGAGCTATTTGACTGACCCCTAGAAGCTTAAGTTTTAACATTAGGTTGTTTATTTGAACTCTTGCTGTTTTTCTGATTTAATAATTTACCACTACAAATATCCTTGAATCCTTGATAGGACTTCTTTCATTGTGTCCTATCAGTTCTGATATGTTGTATCAGCATTGCCATTTAATTTTAGATATTCTTAATTTCATTTGTGGTCTATTGGTTGTTCAAGTGGATGCTAATTAATTTTCATGTCTTCATGTAGCTTTTCTGGTTTCTTTTGCCATTGATTTCCATTTTCATTGTACTGTGGGATAATTTTAGTTCCTCTGCATTTACTTAAGCATATCCTATGGGCCAGTATGTGTTCTATTTTGGAGAAGGTCACATGTACAGCTGAAAAGAATGTGTATTCTAATGCAGTGGATGGAATACTCTGTAAATATCTATGAAGTCCATTGTCTCACAGGTTTTGCTTAGTGCTGATATTTCTTTGTTGATAATTTTATCTAGTTGATCTATTTGTGACAGTGAGGTATTAAGTTCATTGCTATTATCTTAGTGCTTACTTGATTTTCCATGTTTGTTAATACTTGTTTTATGTAGTTAGGTGCACAGGAATTTGGTGCACATATATTTATGATTGTTGTCTCGATCTTGGAGTTTTCCTTTAATGAGTCTGTGGTGATGTTCCTTGTCTCTTCCGATCAGTTTGGTCTGAATTTCACACTGTTTGCAAATAGAAGAACTACCCCTGCTTTCTTTTGGGTTCTGTGGCATGGAGTATTGTTTTCTATCATTTAACCTTCAGTTATGAATTTCTTTTTGAATTAAATGTGTTTTTTGTGCGTAGGACATTTTTGGATCTTGCTTCTTGATCCATTCTGCCAGTCTGTGCCTTTTTTTTTTTTTTGGCTAATTTATGGTTATAACTGATATGTATTGGCTTTTCCTTGTCATATTATTTTCCTTTTGTTGGTTTTCTATCTTTCTTTTTTGTTCAATTGCTCATCATGTCTAGTTGCTTCTTTTGTTGGTGTATTTGTATTGTCATCTATTTTTTTCCCTAAAATATCCCTTTGAAGATTTTGGAGAGCTGGTTTGGTGATCATGAATATCTTTAATTCCTTGTCATGGAAATATCTTATTTTTCCATTCATTTTGAAGGATAGTTTTGTGGCCTACCTCAGTCAGGGTTGAAGTTTTCTTTTCTTTTCTTTTCTTTTCTTTTCTTTTCTTTTCTTTTCTTTTCTTTTCTTTTCTTTTCTTTTCTTTCTTTCTTTCTTTCTTTCTTTCTTTCTTTCTTTCTTTTTTTGTATGTTTTAGGGCTTGAAGTATTTCATTTCAAGTTCTGCTTGATATGAGGGCTTGTATCTAGAAGTCTGCTTTGATTCTAATGGGATTTCCTTTATAAGTGATTTTTTTTTTCTTTAATCACTTTTAGTATTCCACTCTTGTACTGAATTTCTGGACTTTATTATTACATGCTTTGGTGTAGATTTATTTTGTTCATGGCTATTTCAAGATTTTATTTTTTTATTAATTTTAATGAGAAAGAAACAGCAATGAGACAGTTTTAAAACAGGTTAGTAGGACTGTTATAATAATTAATACATTGCATATTGTTATCTTCATAGTTGTTATTCAGAGTAAAAGATGCAGACATGATCTCTTGTCTAAAAAATATTGGTACAAATCTTTCTTATAATTGAACTAAGAGAAAGCAGCTGTATATCTAGCCCATTTTATATATATATATATATATATATATATATATATATATATTTTTTTTTTTTAATACAAAATGGCCCTTCATTTGTATCCCCCGCCTTTTTTTTTTGTTTGTTTTGTTTTGTTTTAGAGGAGCTGTATTTGGAGAAGTCTTTAAAGGACCTTGATGCCAGTTCAAATATTGTAGGTACTTGAATTCAGCAAAAAATCCCATTATAGTCCAATAGGCCATAATAGAAGTGGGTTATCAGCAGAACTGGCAATTGTCAGAAGTTGTTGGCTTGAGCCTTTCACAGCTCAGCACATTAATATGGTATTACTTTTTATACCTCATGATTATTATTACTTTTCTGCTGGATGTTTAATACCAAATTAAAGCAAGACCTATATAACTAAAAATGTAACTTTTGTATCTGACAAGGTCAGTCAAAAATTCCCTCAGGATTTATCCTGAAACCATGTAGATCAGCTTGTAGATCTTTTGTCACTGTCAGCCATCTGGATATGTCATGGCCATTGCTTGAGCAATTTGCTCTCTGTGAAAGCATGAGAAATTTTTTCATCTCTGGGTGACTCTCTTTAGGCACACTATACATCATTGATCACTCTCCTCTGTAGCTCCATAATATCCTTGATCAGAAAATTTAGAGCATCCCTGAGTTGCAGGATGTCACAGCACAGGTTCTTTTATGTTCTCAGTCCTCACTGACCTTGAAGGGCTAGGGCCACAATGTTGGCTATCTCTGTAGCTCTTGTTTTTCTCTAATTTTTGGACTGCAAACTTTAGTTGTTAAGCATCCAGAAGAGAAGCTTAATGATATTATCCTGTGATAGAGGCAGATGAGTTTAACATCACTGTATATCTGCCTGCTACAATGTCATATATGGTTTGATTTCTAAATTTCTGTATAAAAATGTGTAATTTTTTCACATTCTATAGGGATTTAAAATTTATAATATCCATGGTTATTTCAAATTTTATATGCTCTACTTATTTGTATGTCAAAGTATTTATGGATGTTGGGGAAGTTTTCTGCTGTTACTTCCGTACAGAGTTTTTTTTTTTTTAAATGATATTTGAACTATCTACAGCTTGACCTCAATAAATCCTACATTGTTCTTCTTAAGTTCACTTTGCAGTTGTTTGATTAATCTTTTATGGTCCCTTGCTATTTTCAAGATATTTTCGTTTTCATAGTTATTAGCTACAATCCTGTTTTCTAGATTTGATATTCTGTCCTTGCCTTTGTTTAATCTGTTACATATAATTTCAGTGGAGTTTTTAATCTCCTAGATTTCTGTGTGGATATGTTTAACAGATTATGTTTCTTATAAATAAATGTTGGGCATTCATGATTTTCATCTTTTTTTTTTAGAAAGTTTCAGTTCATATTTTTTCAATCTCATCATATTCTGTACTTGTCCTGATTGAGTTGGAGGTCCGAGGTTACATTTTACTGCTGTGTCTTGTCATTTTCTATTGTTTATTATATTTTGTTTTTCGTGTTCATGCTTGTATACTTCTTGTGGTGGATAGGTTTATCACTAGTGTTGAAGCTTCCCTAGGATCTTTTCCCCAGGGATATTTTCTAGGTGTAGGTGGTTCTTAATCACTGTGTATATCTCAAGAACTTACCTTTCCTATTTATTAATGATGAGAAATTGCTTTCTGTTTCGTTCTGCACCCAGTAATTTGGTTGTGGACTGCACTGGTGGTTATTACCCTAAATAATCATAATTTTGTTATAAAAATGAGAAAAACTGATTATAACACATACAGCATCCTTTCTAAAGTAGTGCAATTAGCAATAACAATAGCATCAAGCACAGCCTGGTTTCTGACAAACTCAGTTAACCATTAACTTGATGACTGTAGGCATAGGAGCAAGTTGTACATTTATAGACAAAATCCAACATTTACCAGAAACTTGCATGCAATGATTTTTCTGTTAATAGAGTGATTTTATTCTGTGGTGAGTGGAGGATATAACAGAGATAGGGGACAAGATAGAGGGATGAATGAAGACAGAGATAGTAGAAGCAAAGCTGGTAGTTAAAAGATGATCATCTACATTTTGGGAAGCTTGCAAACAAAGAAAAGAAACAATGCAGGAGAAAGCAAGATAATATTGCAATGAGAAGAGATGATGTTCACTCAAATGAAAATACCTTAAAATGAAGAAAAATAATTGAGGAAAGAGAGAAAGAAGATGAACAGAAGGAAACAAAACAATGGTGTGAAACCTAAATAATGAGAAAAAAACCCAACCAGACAGTAAAAGCAGGACCAGTGCAACAAGCAAAGGTAAAGAAAAATAATAAAATTATTATGTCCATAGTTCTGTGGTAGTATCCAAGTCAGATTCCATAAATGTGCTATGTAGTCACACCAGTTTGTGGTATAATTTGTAGTTCACATTGGGCTGATTTTGGCCTCTGGATGTGGTGCTGGGACTGGTCTTAAGTGGACAATGTACTAGATGTCCACTTCTTACTGTCATTGGTTTTGCTGTGGCCTTGCAGTTATTGTGACACCTTCAGGTATGGAAAGCCTAGAGCTGCTGCTAGCCCTGTGTACAGTTGGCTCCTTCCAGACCTTGCACAGCTTCCTCTACTCCACACCACTGTTTTCTCTTACTCCCTGATCATTGGACAGGAGGAGGATCCTTGTTCTGTTGCAGAACAAGACTGCTTTCCTGCTTATGTCACTGGGCCAAGGCTGCTATGTTGTTCTCAGGCAGGGGAACACTTCCAGTCCTTTGTTTGAAGGGCTAAGTCTAGCTTTTGGAGGCCACTGACATGGTCACACCACCTACCTTTCAGCTGGAATCCCCTAGTCTGCTTTCCACCTGCCACCAGAATACTGTGACAAAGTGGCTCTTTCCTCATTCCACTCTGTGACATGGATAGTGAAGTGACCTGTGACTTTTCTGCTGCTGGCATTTATCTGAGCCCTTTGAAATAAAATGGCACCCCCTCCTCCTCTTCCTGTTCTCCTGTCTGTGTGCCAGAGCAGAGCCCCGCCCTGGGTCAACTCACTCAACAATGCTGGCTCATATTCTCACTGCTGCTTTGAATTTTTACACTGCTGGGGCCTGCCTACAGCATGTTCCACACTGGACTGCTTCGTCTTGCCTGCCAAGAAAGTTTAATTTTGCTAGCGGTCTTACAACTGCTCTACCTTTTCTTTTCTTTTTTTTTCTTTTCTTTTTTTTTTTAATCTATTTCAGATTTTCTTACGAGTGGCAACTATGTTTAAAATTTTGTGTTTGTAGTTAATACTCATGTCTTAAAACTATTCCCATATTATGAAATTCAGATGTCAATTACTAACTTCTCTTTTGGTTAAAGATTTAGGTTGCTAACACTTTTGGCCTTTTCATCTGTGTATTTGTATCATTACCTTTTATTCCCTCATGGGAAAAAAATAATACATTTAATATTAACTAATATACTTAAAATCCTCTTTTAAATCATAAAACATAAAGATATTTGTATCTTCCTTTTATCACACTCTCCACTTCTTTATTTCCCATTATCTCTCCTACTTCCTAATATTCATCAGCTGAGGTTTGACATTTTTCATGATTGCTAACATTGACATACTTATCTCTAACCCAGATCGTAAAGCTTTCATATACTATGTTTGATAGCTTTGTATCACTTTCACAAATGTGAGATAAACTTCTTATAATGAGGAAATATTTATGTTGACTCAGTTTCCAAGGCTCCAGTCCATTATCAGTTGGTCCATTGCTCCATTACACTTGTTGGTATTTTATTTTATTTTTTTTAATGTATTTGGTTACAGGTCTTACTACGTAGCTCAGTCTCATAGTGATCCTCTTGTTTTCAGCCTCTGCAGTGCTGGGATTATAGGCATGCACCACCACATCTGGACTTGGTCACTAGCTCGGCAAACCAAAGGAGCAGGGCTGGCATAGCATGTGGTACTGGGGACTGCTTAAGCAGTCACTTAGACCACTGAGTCATCTTGCCAGTGCCCCGTTACTCTTTTAAGGCTGCACATTCTGGTGGGAGAGTGACAGAGCCAAACTTTTAATCTCATGATTAGGAAGCAAAAAGAGAAAGAGGAAGTGGTGGGGGTTCCATGATTTCTTTTGCAGAGATACCCAACGTGATGGCTTATATTTAGTTGCAGTGCCCATAGATGGGCCTTTTCAGAGGTGGCTGGATCTAGGAATTTAAGCAGGTGATAATTGGGTTATTCCCCTAATTGCATTAGCATTTTTCTGGGTGTGTGTAATAGGAAGCCTTACTCTGGGTGTGGGCAGCCTGTCATCAACAAATTAAGCCTGTCATTGAAGTAGGATGTAATGGGAAAGATGCAAGGCAGGCTGGCTGATTCCTGCCTGTTCTGCCAAGGACTGTTAGTCCTCTCTGATGACCCTCTGCCATACCACCCTGCCATGAAGACAGCTGATTGTAGACTCAAATTTCTATAAACTGTGAGCTAAAATAAACCTTTCCTCATTTAAGGAGGCATTTTTGTCCCAACAATTGAAAAGTAATTAAGACACCCACAATGACCTAAAAGCCTTTCATCAGGCCCCACTTCCCAAAATCTCCACCCTGGGGATGAATTTCTTAATAAATGAGCCTTTTGGGGGGGGTCATTTAGTATCCACACTACAGCACTGTGTATAGGTAGTTTACATAAATGAACACTTGCAAGCTGTGTTTTAATTACTGTGATTATTTAGGTGTCCTTTTCCCGTAAAACTAGTAGTATATTATGAATGTGTACTTCTGGGTGCTGATCACAATCTCAAAAGACTTAATCCTGAATGTTATAATTTCCAATCTGGAAAGATCAAAGTGGCTGAAGTCTAATTTCTAAGTTCTAATTTCCCAAGTCCCACTGTCTTGAAATATTAAAACCTCAAAGAAATCTTGAAAGCCAAAATCCCAAAAACTACAATTATCATAAAATCAAAAGGTATATACTAATAGTAAAAATTCTAGGGAAAATATTGGGCTGGAGATATAGCAGTGATGAAGCCTTCAAAGGAAAAATGTGTTGTCTACCTGCATTGGCATTCTGTCTGACTGACAAAATTCTAGATGTTTTCAGTGAATCCCAGATTTACCCAGAAAAGCCAGTATCATCAGTGACTGGTCTGCAAATAAATATTTACATGGTAGGAAAAGAATATACTCAACTTGGGCCAGGGATATAGTTCAGTGGCATAAGCTCCTGCCTGGCAAGAACAAGGTCCAAAGTTCAATGCCTGGTACCAGACACACACACACACACACACACACACACACACACAACATACAGCATACTCAACTATGTGGATGTTTGGTCACCAGTGTTGACTCTGTCAAATTTCTGTTTCGTAAAAGACTGTATCTATAACCACCCTCCTCATACCAAAAACAACATACAGGTATGGCACAGAAGTTGGGACACTTTAATAGGGATTTTCGTATCAGTGTATATAAAATTTTATTTAAGAAAGAGAACTGTTATGTATAAAATGAATGTAAATATGTTCATTCAGGAGATCAATGTCTGTAAAGAAAACAAAAGCAGCTATTTATTGTGATTCAAGACTTCAGATATAATTAATAATCATAAAACTTAGCCAGTTCTTACAGACTACCTCCATAGAATTGCTTATAACCTGTGCTTTGTACACTTATACTTATGTCAAATTTTATGTCTTTGATTTTTTTATTTTTGTTCATTCACTGTTTTAAATTGTTAACATTTAGTTTTTGCAATTCAGTAATTTCAGCTTAATGTAATTTCCAGTCCTGAAGATATGAAGAACATAAACACTTTTAGAGAGTTCTAAATTATTTTATATATATTTTTAAAATTTAACCCAGAAATTATGCACTAACCCAATGTTGACTTCATGAGCAATCATTATGCATGTATGTAGAAACATTAAAACTTCCTCAATAAGTGAAGAATTGTTCTCTTTTTATATCCTATCTATCGATCTATCCATCCATCCATCCATCCATCCATCCATCCATCCATCCATCCATTCATCCAGTCGTCTTTTCTCATCAACACTGGGAAACTACTTTGCTGGTCCCAGTCTCTTTATGGATATTGAAACAAGTTAGTTGCCTTGAAGCTTAACTTCTCCACTGAAGTTGTTGGTTCTGCTTTCCTCTCCTCCTCTCCTCTGTCAGCTTCTTCCAGTAGCTCTGCCTCATTTCTCAGTATCCCCTTTCACCTTCTTGTCATGGGATTACGCTATTTTATTTTTCTTTATATTAAATGTTTTAGCTATTGTCCTTTCCATAGTGATCCTGCTATCTTTTTCCTCCTTAATGTTAAGTTTACACAGGTTATCTTAATAGCTCTAAACAGAATCAAATAAAAACAAGAGATGAAGATGATATTATTTGTAGGAAAATATCATTTTTGAAATTTGTAATATTTGTGTGACATTTATAAACTGGCAGGCATTTGAAAATAAAGAGATCCAATAAAAATTTAAAATGTACATTTTTGCAAAATACATATGTTACTGTTTTACTTTTGTTTTTTATTCTCTGAGCTAGGTCACTTTTCTTTGAAGTAGAAATGTACCAACATGTTACTTGTGTGCTATTTTTGTTATATGAGGTACATTATAGTTTTATATATTAGCTTATATATTATATCAGTTTATAGCTTTTGAGTGGAAAGTGTGATTTGAAATGACATTAAATGTAGAAATTGAGCCGGGAAGATGGCTCAGTGGAAAAAGCGCTTCCCTTGGAAAAGCAAGGACCTGAATTCAATCCCCGGTTCCACCAAAAAAAAAAAAAAAAAAAAAAAGTAGAAATTGACTAGAATTTAATATTGTTAGAGTTCACTGCAAAAAAATCATGCTGAGGATTAATCCATTTCAACTAGTGCAGTAAATTGGACTCGGCAGGCTATTCACATGCCGAAGCATTCATTAACGAACCAGTTATGGGTAGCTTTTTTCCTGTTTCTAAGCAGATCAATAAATGAAAGGTTATATTTATGGTTATCTCTATGGATATTCATGTTTCATGAGTTAACTCTAGTTAAAATTAAGCTACATATTTTGTCAAACACTAATAATATCTATGTATATTGGTTTACAGTTTTCGTATGAACTGTATTTCAATTGAATTGTTGCCTAACATGTGGCTTCCCTACTGGAGTTTATAATGCATGGAAAAAGAGAAGTGATTTTTATTGCTTTCCTTTGGAACTTACTCTTTATGGAGAATAAACTTTGGGTAAATGATGCACTTGATCTGATGGTGAAAGATAAGAGCAGTGTTATGTATTCTTTGAGTTAATCTGTCACAGACACTTTCAGAGCATCTCTAGAGATCTTGGCCATGATTTTTGTGTTGTATTTTTCTTCAAATAAAGATATTACCTATTTATGAGGTGACATCTTTTTTTAAAAAAAGATGTATCTAGTTAGTACAGGGGCTATAGGGTCTCACTACACAGATCAGACTTGTAGTGTTCCTCCTGTTTTCAGCCTCCCAAATGCTGGGATTATAGGTGTGTGCCACCATGCCCAGTCTCAATTACTTTCTCATTGCACCCCATGGGCAGGGCCAGCCTGGCATACTGGGGATCAAACCCCAGTCCCTGTGTCTGTTTTCTGCTGAAGCAGGCACTTTAATCCACTAAGCTATCTGGCTAGCCTGAGATGACATCTGACGCTCACCTAAGATAATGGTCAGCAGTTCCTTCTGAGTTCCACATTTTGACTGAGAAAATATTGGATTATCAGCCTGATGAGTGAGTTGCCATGGTCTTTCCCAAAGGTGGTCCCCCCTAGAAA
This sequence comes from Octodon degus, assembly GCF_000260255.1. Taxonomy (NCBI): domain Eukaryota; kingdom Metazoa; phylum Chordata; class Mammalia; order Rodentia; family Octodontidae; genus Octodon; species Octodon degus. Next base: position 2,933,890 of record NW_004524592.1, on the reverse strand, counting down.
CAACCTTGTTGAGTGTTTCTCAGACATCAAGCCAGTCAGCATCCCTCTCGTTTAACCCTGCAGGTTCAACTTTGACTGTTCCCTGAGAGGAATATACCTGCATCAACCTGAGATAGTGTCATGGTTTGGGGGTTTTGCGAGGGAAATAATATAATATAGGACACATTTTATAATATTAGTTTATAAGGAATCATATATAACAAGTGCAGGAAATCTATTTATACACTAACTACTAAAGAATCCACCTGAGGGCCTGGATCTTATTTTATGGATCTGTGCTGGAAAAGCCCAAAGATCAGTAGCGGAAAGTAAGAAGTCTATACCAGTAGGATGAAGAATCTGTGCTAGCAAGCTGAGGGATCTGACGTGGAGCTAGGAAGCAATGCTCAAAGTAATTATCAAAGCTCCTCCCAAAGTACCATACCCATTCTCAGCAATAGTGAGTACTTGAGCTCCTCCAGCAATGAGGGAAGTCGAGTTCCCACTAGGAAAGCCAGTGCAACAAACCTCTCCATGAGGCTGAGCAGTACATCACCTTTCCCTCCAGAGCCAGGAAGCAATACTCAAGATGAGGACCAGAACTCTTCCAAAGTTCATCAGGAAAGCCAACATGACAAGGTCTTCCAGCAGAACAGCCAAGGAAAACCAGCAGCTTTCAACAGCTCCAAGATCTTCTCCAAACAGCATCCCTAACAGCATTTTGGAAGCTTCTCCTGTTTTGCCTTTATGCTGCTGACAACAACCCTCAGGTGGGCCTCCAACATCCAACACTACACTGATTTAATTTATCTGGGTGTAATGAGTTGACCACCTATTACAAATCCACTACAGACAGATAAGCACAATCCTGAAATTGTGAACAATTTACTCTCAGAGGTATGAACAAAGACTCACCTCCAGGCCTGGCCATCAACTCTGGAATCTGAAGTCATCGGAAGCACAAACAGGCATCCAGCCACACATCAACCTGATAGACTGTTAATCACTTTGGGCAAGATATCTGTGCCATCAACAACATGACCATTGGCTTGAGAACTCTCCAGCTATTTCAGATGAGACAATGGCAACAGATTTGGCTCTGGAACAGCCTGTTTCTCTGAGCCTCCTAGCTCCATGATGGTCCTTGAGAATGAAAACAAAAACAAGACTTCAAAACTGCAAATTTTATTCTACCCTATCATACTGCTAAAATATACCTCTCTCTCTTGACTACAAAGCCAGTTTGAGATCTCTTAGCTTCCAATGCCACATAATTACGCTCTATACACATTGCCTCAGTCTTCTGCCACTCTCAACCTACTGATACACCTGCGTGGACCTAAAGAATGCCTTCTTCTACCTTTGATTGTCTCCTGTCAGCCAGCCCCTCTTTGCCTTTAAAAAGAAAGACCCAAGACCTGGACTCAACCTCCCAGAGGTTTAAAAATTCATTTAACCTCTTTGTAGAAGGCCTCCCAGATGACCTTGCTAGTTTCCCAGAACAAAATGTCACTGCACTTCTGATTAATGATACTCAAGCTGCTTGCCAGAAGCCCCAAAAGCTTTGCTGCAATATCTGGTAGAAAGTGGTCACAAGAAAAAATGAAAAAAAAAAAACCCTCAAATTTCTTTGAACTTCAGCCTTCTAGAGAATCTGGGTCCTTGATTTCACAAAAACAATGAAGTTTACTCAGATTGTCATCCCCTGGGAACACCTGGTAGCCTACATGTACAAATACTTGGATCCACTTGCTAAGGGGTGCCTCCCTCTTTGCCTTTGCATTCTGTTGCTGTCCTTTTTGATCAAGAAAGTTGCTTTCCTTAGGCCAAGACCTGACTATCCTGGTACTACATGCTGTACTGGACCTCCTGCATAACTGTGAAGCACTTAGTCCTACCATATATTTGTCCAGTATGCTGGGACCACAAGACCATGACTGAAAAATAAGCCCGCAGACAGATGCTGAGTAACCTTATACAGATGAAAGTAGCTCTGTTAGGAATGGAGTTGAGCAGGCTAGATACACTTTGGTCACCTTGAACAAAGTTATTTTGGCCAAAGCTCTTCTGCTGCTGCTTCCTATTGCTGTTTGGAAATCTGCCACTGATAGCACAAAACCTGTACTCCTCAGCCCCCTCTGGGGATCTGATTGATTGAAACATCAATCCCATCCAGAAAAACCTTACCCAGTACTCATGAAAGATTCATCTTAATCAGAGATAGGTCTGCCTCTACCTTATGTTCTGCAAGCTCAAGCCTCAGCTCTGGCACCTGTATCCCTGCAGCCACCGTAGGCTTCAGTGTCTGTGTCATCAGCCCTGCCCTTCCCCATTTAAAGATATACAGATAGATTTAGTGTCATCTCTACCTACTCAGACTGGACTGTGGCATTCTGTATCTGAGTTAAAAGGGCAAGAAACATTTGTAGGGCCCTGTAGTGAAAAATCACCCCTAGATATGGCCTACTCTTGATCACTGGCAGTGAGAACAGGTCTGCATTTTTAGCAGAAATAAATATTACATATAGCATGTAGGCCATAAGCTATAAAAAGTTGAGCAAGTGATACAACACTACAAAAACAACAGGACTAGCTCCACAAAAGGTTGGCTGTAAGATGAGCACTGAGGTGTAGAGGAATCCCATAAATAGTGCCTTCAGGCACCATTTTGTCCTCAAAACCAGAGCAGTCTCTCCAGAGCCCTGAAGAAGCTGTCTAGCCCAGTTAAATCCTGCAGAACTTTGGGGTGGTGGATTTAAAGCTAGATTTCTGAGAGTTGTAGAGGTAGTTAATATGCACTTGGATTAGCTCTGTGTGCAGGGCACTGTTTTGGGATTGCTCTACACCTCAGTGTATTAATCCCCTTGATTTCTGGTGCCTTTTCAGTCTGCTTACACCTTGCTTTGCCTTAGCTGTATGGATGATTGTCCCAAGAAAATAGAAAATAACCACTAAGGCCCTTACAAATGGTAAAGATTTGATGAGCATCCAAGGCCTTGGACACTCTCCTCAATCAGACCACTCTTTGTCAGAGTCAAATTAGGGAGAAACCTTATAGTTTCAGGAAATAAACCACAAACTCCTGGCAGGAGTTTCCAGTCTTGGGGGTCTTGGCTAAGCCCAACCCGGGACCAATAACAGCCCTACTGTTACTGCCTCCAGTTGGGCCTTGTCTCAGAAGATCACACATAACATACCCAGCAAAGATTTGCCAGGGAAACTAAAAGAGGGGGCAAATGTAGCAGAAGATTCTCTTGCCCCCAGCCAGTATACTTCAGTTTGTTAGTTGTCCAGGTAATAGTTCTGATTCTAGTTCCTGTTATTTTATTTCTTAGAAACAACTGGTCACTGTGATGCATAGCTGGTCACTATAATGACGTATAACATAAACTAGTTTGCAATTGACGAGCCATTTTGACTTTGTATCTTTGGATTGCGTATCCCATACAAGCCCTGGACCACCAGAGATCAGGGCCTGCTACTTTGGGAATGATTCTAGTCAGTGCCCATTGACATAAATCTGGCTCCAAATCCTGGGTGTCATTTCAGTTCTTCTGTGTGAGGTAGCACTACTGTAGTATCAATGTTATATACATATTTCTACTAATTTGTTTTATTGAATTTTTTTATATTTTTAATTTTTTCTTATCCAAGATTATTAAAATGATCATCACAAATTTTTTTGTGAGGATGCAGAAATAGCTTACTGGTCAGACCTGGTTCAATTGACAGTACCATACGCCATGCCAACTCCACTCCATGCACATTGAGCTAGCCAAAAAGATTGGGTGTGGCGGTTCATGCTGTTCTGCCCTGGGGAGGTAGAAATAGGAGGATCACTATGAGTCTGAGCTTCATAAAGACCCTTTGTGAAATACATAAAAATTTATTTTTTTATCCTTTTTAATTAATTATTCATTTTACTTTTTTAATGTGTTAAGTACAGGGTCTACAGGGTCTCACTACATAGATTGGACTCATTGATCCTCCTGTTTTCAGCCTCCCAAGCTCTGGGATTATAGGCACGTGCCACTATGTCCACTCTCAGTTGCAATCACAGTGTCTGGGCCAGCATGGCACACCAGGGATCAAACCCTAGTCCCTGCGCCTGCCTAAGCAGGTGGTTAGTTTGCTGAGCTATCTGGCTGACCCTCCCAAATATATAAAAATTAAAAAAAATTGTTTTGTGTTTTTACAGTTTCTATCTTACATCTGTATCTTCAGTATATTTGAAATATAGTTGGGATTAATTAATATAAAGTTGTAATAAAGCCTTTTTTCTCCTCTATGGATCACAAATTCATTTTTGCCAATATATACAAACTTGAGAAAATCTACAACTTAGAAGTCAAAATATTCTCAGAAGTTATGTGAAGTATTAGTACTACTTACCCATTACAATAACAATATTTTTCTTTTTCTTCCTATGGCTAGCAGACAGATATTATAACCATATATTATACTACTAATATCACCTAAATCTTCAGCCTTGCTTTAGAAGCGCAGTGCTGTTCCTTCCCAGAGATGATTGTTATATTAAATTACAAGGCTATTTTTCTTTAATTCTATTTACCAGAAGTTAGTATTGTGTCTAGTTCATGATTGTTTAGGAAAGTGTAGTGTTTTAGCAAATGACTATCATTAAGCTACTCAGCACAAATTTAATTTCTTTTGATTGATATAAAATTTATCTAAGAAAGTGGTGTCTTATTTTTTAGACAGTGATTTTGAGTGAAATACTGAGTAGAGCATAAAATCCTTGTCATTTGTGCCGTTAAGCCAATCATTAAAAGCTAATATGGTAAATCAAAAGAATAAGAAGAATTTAATGATAATGGCTACTTTTAATTATTTGAGCATTTTTATCAATGGAGCTCAGTATAGTTTAAGCATTTATTAGCTCTAAAATGCTAAGAATTGCCTCACATTACATGAATTGTAAGGACACAAAACAAAACTGATTTTACTTAACAACATGAAATTATCTATTTTATTATGTGATTCTTCAAATAATATAGACATAAAATATTTGGCCGGCCAAATAGCTCAGTGGATTAAAGTGCCTGCAAGCAGCTGCAGGAGCCAGCGGTTTGATCCCTGGGTCTGCTATGCCAGCCCTGCCCTGGGGCACACTGAAACTGCAAATGAGACTGGGCATGATATTGTGTGCCTGTAATCCCAGCTCTTGGGAGGCTGTAAACAGGTGGATAACTATGAGACTGATCTAGTAGTAAAACCCTGAACACCCTGTAGACCCTTCCAAAAACATACAAACAAACACAAAGCTAGGGTTAACAATCTTTAAGACATGTGTTTCTCTGAAATGTAGAAGCCTGGTGCTTCTCGTCAGCTACGTAGTCTTGGCCAGATCTCTCACCCCTTGTGTTTTTAATCAGCGCACATTTTACTTAGTCATATAGTTTCGCCCAGATATAACTTTTATTTATTATATCATTTTTGTTGTTTAATGTCTGTGTGATGAACAATTTATATGACTGCATTAGCCACTTTCCCATCACTGGGACAAAGTACCTAACACCTTCAAATTAAAAGAGAGGTTTATTTCAATATACAGACTCAGAATTTCAGAGTATGGTTGGCTGGCTTTCAGGTAAAAACATCACAATGGAGGTGTGTGGTAGAGGAAAGATATTCACTTTGTGGTGGTCAGAATGCATAAAGACAAAGGAGGAACCAGGGACAAGAATACACCCCCGGTCACACCATCCGTGACCCACTTCTTTTGACCAGGCACATTGATGAGCATAGTGCGCCATGATCTAGTCGTTTTCCAAAAGTCCTGTCTCTGAACACATGAGATTTTTGGTAGTTACATTAGACCTAACCATAACAACAAGTACGAACAATTTACTCAGGTATGGTTGTGCATGCCTGTGGTCCCAGCACTTGGGAAGCTGAAGCAGGAAAATTTCTGTGAGTTTGAGGACAGCCTGCGCTACATAGTGAGTTTAAGACCAGACTGTGCTACATAACGAGACCTTGTCTAAACCAAACCAAATGAAACCAAACAAAAAATCCTCCAAAACTAAATGTATTCCTAATTTTTTAGTTAAAATTGATCAAATACTTCCTATCAGTAAGTCTGTTTCTAATAGTGTGTTCTAGTTAGATGCAGCTAAAAGCACAAATAACAACTTAAATGCTATTAGTTGTTTAAAGTTGTATAAATTATTTAGTCATATGTTCTTCATATTCTCTATTAATGATGTGTAGGATGTAAGCAGGAATAAATTTGGCAACTCAATGAGTTTCTGTGGTTTTGAAACTTGAAAGAGCGAGGAGAAGTGTCTTTGGCTAGTGGAGACATTGAATAAAGAGAGAAATAGCGCAAAACCAATGCTTCTTCCTTCTGAATGCAGTTAAATTAATTTTCTTTCACTTCAGCAGCAATGGTGATATTTAACATTGAGAAAAATGTGTGATTATCATGATACTATATCACATCTACATAATTTTATACAAATTTAATATTTGTATAAAATATGTAGTACTATTTAATTCCTTCCCAAATAACATTGAGTTTCTTTCTTCTTCTCTCTCTTTTTGAAATTATTTGGTACAAGGTCTCACTATGCAGCTCAGACTTACAGTGATCCTCCTGTTTTCAGCCTCTCCAAAGCTGGGATGACAGGCATGTACCACCATGCCCAGTCTTGGTAGCTGGCTCTGCACACCTGGGGGGGGGGGGGGCTGCATGGCATGCGGTGCAGAGGATCAAACCTCAGTCCCTGCACTTGCCTAAACAGACACTTAGTCTGCTGGCTGGCTCTGAGTTTCATTTCATTTTGTTTCTTTTCTTTTTCTTCTTTTGCAGAACCGGGGATTGAACTCAGGCCCTTGCGCTTGTCAGGGAAGCACTTATTCCACTGAGCCATCTCCCGGCCCCCTGAGTTTCTTTTCTTTTGTGGAAAAAGTTACATTAATTGTCAGTAAAGGCAAATGTAAATTAAATTTCCTACATTTCTTAATTTCCAATTTTTTAATCCCCTATACAGTAAATAATAATAGGGGCAAAATTGCTACGAGAATTCTCCTAGCCTTCTTATGTTGTGGGGATAAGTATAGCATTTAGAATGACATAGCCTAGGCCTTGTTGCCTACTAGCCTTGAAATCTTGAGCAAATTAATCTGTCTGGCCTTCAGTATTATCTGTAAGCTACATGGTAGTCCCAACTCCTGGCCTTTGTTGACTACTTCAAAGCTGGTTATATGAGCTAATTAGAGCCAAATTGTTCACTGAAGCAATTGTCAGAGCTCTCAGAAACATGTTTCCACTTCTTCTAATATCCATAAAGATAAAGTTACAATTGCAAGCAACCTTCTTTCTAACACATATCAAATAATGAAACCTAATAGTAACAAGTTGAATTTTGAAAAAAATTCATCTGTAAAATCAGAATTATAATACCTAATTTAAAAAATAACTTTTATGAGAGTGATGGAACAAAATTTCTGCATTGTTTAGTCAGGTGCTGAGCACACACAATCCTTCATATTGTTACCACTAATATAATCTTTCTACATCTTAAAAATTATGTTTTGAAACTATTTTTATCAATTTTGTAAGCTTTGAGTTCTCAACCAAATTTGTTCTACCACAAGTTCTGTGTTATAAATCATCTCCTAAATTGTCCATTGGTACTCAGTCTTACAGATCCTTGATTTGTTTTGCTTCAGTAAACTTTACTTTATTCCCCAATCCCAGTCTTTACTTGTTGTTTTACTTTATGTGCTCAGAGAAGTTTGAGCACTTGAGTTTGCAAAACATTCCATTAATCTTACTTTACTCTTTGTTTCGTTTTTGCTGTGTTACTATGCCCAGTGGTACAGCTACATCTTGAGCTCCTTTTATTTTTCATTTTGAGACAGGGTCTTGATACATTTCTTGGGCTGGTCTTGACCTTGGCATCCTCCTGCCTCATCCTCCAAAGTAGCTGGTATTCCTGGTGTGCACCACCATGGCTGCTAAGTTATTTTGATATCAAAATGCTCTCCTTGCCTATAGTATTCTTCACACTGTTCCTCTTCATGGATAAGCAGAAGGTGTAGGTAGTTTTCACTGGTTAGTGCCATGATAGCTTCAGCTTCTGTCACTGCTGTTGCAAGTACTTCTGGTTGCAAGTGATAGGAACTCATCTTTAACAAGTCAAAATTCAACTTGTTACTATTAGGCTTCATTATTTGATAAGTGTTAGAAAGAAAGTTGCTTGCAATTATAACTTTATGGATACCAGAAGAAGTGGAAACATGTTTCTGAGAGCTCTGACAATTGTTTCAGTGAACAATTTGGCTCTAATTAGCTCATATACCCAGCTTTGAAGTAGTCAACAAAGGCCAGGAGTTGGGACTACCATGTAACTCATATTCTAGTCTAAGACTGCAGGATGTGAGCTTTATTAAATCTGTGATAAGCTAACTGTGGCCCTTTGGCTAGATATGGCTCATGGTTTACTTTCTGTAGTTTTATTGGAAAATAGGCACACTGTCTGTTTCTTTCTCATTGATGGTATACAGTACCTGACACCTGCAAGTTAATGGTGAGGTTTACTGGGATCACAGTTTTTAGAGGTTTTAATCTATTGTGGGCTGCATGCCAGGTGGGATGGGATGGCAGGGGTCATGTTAGAGGAGGGGTGTTCATGGCAAGGCAGATAGGAAATGCAGAGATCAAGGGAGGAGGAGGGAAACCAGTGACTGAGCTCCTCCAACCAGGCTTCCCCATGCCAGTCTCATTAGTATCGCATTCCATGATGCCATCGCCTCCCAACAGCCCCATTTGTGAGCTCAGGAGCATTTGGGGGACATCTGCATATAAACCATAACATATGCCCATTCATTTCTATTTTGTTTTTGCTACTTCCACACTAAAATGGCTGAGTATTAGTTAAAACCAAGATTATAGAATACTTCTATCAATAATTCCTGGTCCTTTGTAGAGAATATCTGTTAACTTTTCTAAATAGATTTCAAAGATTATCCCAGGTGATTTATGCCTTTGTCTAATCTCCTCTCCATGACTGTGGGCAAGGTCAGTGAGCTTGGGGACATGCCATTCCTGGGATTATGTTTCCTGTATGGCCAAAGGAATTTTTTTCTAATGTGATTGAGTTCTCTAATCAATTGAGTTAATGAAAACAGGGACTGTTCTGGATAGTCTTGGCACAATCAGTTGTTTCAAAGAGACAACGGAGAAATTATAATTGAGGCATGTCAAAGAGATTTTCTCCTGATACTCTAGAAGAAAGCAAACAGGTAGTTGTTGGCTTCCCTGGAGGACAGGTGGCAATGGCCTGTGAGTTTTCAAAGGAGCTGACCACAATCACCTGCCTCGCCACTGTCATTCAAAACAGCTGCATGGAAATTCATTTTGCCAAGGGCGAACTGAGAGGATCCAGTGTCAGTTGAGAATTTGGCCTACCCAAAACTTTCTTTTCAGCCTGTGGACCTCAGAAAAGGACTCAGTGAGCTAGCATATTTTTTGGCTTGTGACCCGTGTTTGACTGTAAGATGATAAAATCTGTGTTGTTTTTAAAACTCCTCACTTTTGTGATAATTTGTTACTCAGCAACACAAAACTAATACAGACTTTCGTAGCAGGTGGAATTAGAGTGCTTTTGTAACAAATCTCTATGATAAAACATAGATTTAGCTTCTGCCCATAGGTAGAGGTATTAGCATTTTAGGAAGTGTGTGTGTGTGTGTGTGTGGGAGAGAGAGAGAGAGAGAGAGAGAGAGAGAGAGAGAGAGAGAGAGAGGATTGCCTCAATGTTGAAGCAAGTCACAGATTGGGAGAAAATGTCAGCAAAGGCATACCTGAGAAGATTAATTTGTATAATTGTATACAGATTACACAAATAACTTTACAGTTTGTATATATTTTCTATGTACAATACTGTGTTTTCCTTTGATTGCTTTTGCTTTGCTGCCTTCTGTCTGCCATGAACTGTTTCTCTGCAGCGCCTGTCTGCCATGCCACTCTGCCTTGAAATCACCAGAGTATGTGTTGAAACCCCTACAAAGTGGGAGCTAAATTAATGTTTCGTCTTAAAAACAACATTGTTTTGATACACATATACACAGTAAAATGATTACTATAGTTAAATTAATCTACAGTTTGCTTTTTGTGGTTATTTTTGTGATAAGACCACCAAAAATCTACTCTTGCAGCAAATTTCCACAATATTATTAACTATAGTTCTCATGCTGTATATTAACTCTTTTTCTTATTCATCCTATGTAGCTGCAAGTGCAGGCCCTTTGGGCTGCCTCTGGCCTTTCTTCCCACTTCCTGCCCCTTGGAGCCACCATTCTACTCTCAGTGTTTTTGTTTTCAACTTTTGTTTAGCTTCCACCTATATGTGAGATCATGTAGTATTTTTCTTTTTGTATCTGGCTTATTTTACTTAGCATAAGTTCCTCCTAGTTTATTTACATTGTCTCAAATATCAGGACTTTGTTTTTTAAAGGTAGTATAATTTTGTATATGTCTGATTTTATATACCTATCTATATGCCATAGTTTTATATATGACTGTATATCATGTATATACACACACATAAATATTTATATCACAGTTTTTTACCCTTTTATCTGTTGGTAGACAATTGGAAAGTTTCCAAACCCAGGTTGTTGGGAATTATATTGTAATGAATATGGTAATACAGATAGTTCTATAAGATGCAGATTTTAATTTCCTTTTAGTAAATGCCTACCAAGGGAATGTTGAGTCACAGAATCAGTGGTTCATCTTCAAATTTTTGAGGAACCTGTGTGTGATTTTTTTCATAGTAGCTGAACCATTTGTATTCATCTTGCTAGCATGCAAGGGTTCAATTTTTCCATGCCTTTGACCACATTTATCCAGATTTTTAAAAAATAGCAGCCATCCTGAGAAATGTTGGAGGATTTCTATATGTGGTATTGGCTTGCCAATCACCTGATGATTAGTGATGTTGAACATTTTTTTATACATCTGTTGGCCATTTGTATGTCTTCTTTTGGGAAATTTCTCTTCAGTTATTTGCTCCCCCATTTTGGTTTGAGTTGTGTGAGTTCCTCACATATTTTGCATATTAGCTTCCTATCAGGTATATATTCTGAAAATACAAGCATTCTTCCAATCACAAGCTGCATTTTCATTTTATTGACCATCCTCTTTGCTCTCCAGAAGCTTTTCTGATTTGAGGTAATCTCACTTGCTCATGCTTGTTTTTGTTACCTAAGTATTTGATATAATATTCAAATAATTTTTCCAAGACCAATAAAAGTAGGTGTTCCCTATACTGCATCTTCTTCTAGCAATGTTACGGCTTTGGCGTTTACATTTCAGTTTTTAATCAATTTTGTTGTTTTTCCATATTTGTTGTCAGATAAAGGTCCAGTTTTATTCTTTTGCATGTAGATATCTAGTTGTGCTGACACTGTTTATTAAACATCCTATCCTTCCATCCCTCTCTTTTCATTCAGCTAGAACGGCGTATGGATGAGGTGACTCATCTCCCCATAGTGGCCATGACATCATGCTTCTCACACAGATAAATTGCTGTTGAATAACTATCAGAAATCAGTGGCTTAATATTAATGAAAAGGAACAAATTTTGAGAAAGCTGCACCATAAAAAAGCTGTTTGATATAAAAGATAATAATCTCCATCTTAAAAAGTATTTATTATTTTAAGTATCTCATAGCTATTGTTGATTTTTCTGTATTTCTACTTATTTTTATAGAAAAAGTTCCATTATTTAATTTGCGTTTTGAATGGGAACTCAGTTTTCCATCTTACTAGCACTCTAAATCTAGTTCCTAGAAATATTTGCCTTTGTCATGAATGTGTATTCATGGAATTATTTTATTTTTCCACACAAGAACTATTTCTTAACATTTTCTCTCTCTTTTTAGGATTTTTTATATTTAGGTTTGTTTTATGATTTCAAAGCTTTCTTGGGGCCAGGGAGATGGCTCAGTAGAATAAGCGCTTCTCTGGCAAGGGCAAGGGCCTGAGTTCAATCCCCAGTTCTGAAAAAAAAAAAAAAAGCTTTCTTTTACCATTTATCTTTCTCTCAGTCCAGTTCCTAAATGTCTAACCTTTGCTCATATCAATTGTTTATGATGATTATCTTTTGTTTTAGAACACAGTAACCATTTTCCTTCAGGTGTACAGATAGTTATCTTTATATTTAACATCATTTGCTATCTTTATTTCACTATCATTCTTGATGAAAAATACTGTCTTAATTCAATTCTGTTTATAGAGATTGAATGCATAGTCCTTTCTCCACTCTTGTTTTAAGAAGGATAATAATTTTCTATGATGTTTCATGAGCTTTTTTAAAATTAAAATGATTTTTATCAATATCACATTAACATTTGCATTCACAGGCATTTCTTAAATATTAATCAATAATAAGTACAGCTTGAATTTATTTTAGTTACTAATTGCCTGTGTGTAGCTGGCTATTTAAAAACTAAAATACTTTCACTTTTCATACATAAGAATTTATTTCATACGAACTGAAGAATCATGTTCCTTACATTGTTGAAATACGTGAAGAGCATTGTGCTATGTGAAGAGTTTATTAAAGTTTAAAACATTTAAATGTTTTAATTTGGGCATTAGTTAAAGCTGAAACAAAATGAATCTGATAAATTATTATGTATAAAATTGTTATTGTGTTTTATGGCAATTATGCTTAAGTAGTATATATTTCATTTGGTTTTAAGTTTTAATGCATATTCCATTATTTCTTTGTTGAGCTGAAAGAGAGCTAGAGGGAAGTAAATTTCTGTATTGTCTATAGAACACTTTTATGAATGCTATCTCATTATGTGTATAAGTAAATTATGATATTTTAAATGTCAAGATTGAAATGGGAAGTGAGGCATGAAGTTTTAACTTTATTAAAATAAAAGTTTTAATGAAGAGGACCTTTATGTAATATTGTTGGAAACCAGCATATTATCTTTTCTGCCTAGTTAATTTCTGCCACACTCACAGGTTCCTAGTACATGTTTTTAGTTCACTCACACATTTCTTTGAAGCCTAGCTAAGTGTAGCCAGCTGTTCAACTGACCCATCCTCTTGGATGTCTCTAAGGTATCTCAAACAAATGTCTATAGGAACCAACCCATGCTGTCTTTTGGTGACTGAAATCAATATGTGTCCTGTTAAGTATGTCAGAAAACTCAAAACCATCTTTTATACTCCTCTGTGTCTTTCTTCCTACAACAAACTTTTCACAAATTTAAAATTTTTCTTTTATTTTCCCTTTTCAACACATTAATATGTTTATATTTTCCCCTTTTAACCACTATAATGCTTGTGAAATCACCTTCACTTCTAATGTTTCCTTTCAAAATAAAACTGTAACAACATTGTTGTTAAGATAAAGACAAACATTGCTATCAATGTAAATAGGGGTCAAGAAGTTCTGTCACTTCTATTGCTTCATAAATTTTGCCTCAAACTCTCATTGACTTTTAGAATCTTTTCAGATGCTTTGGTGCCTTGTGCCCTCACTTGAGGCTGGGTCTTTACATATGCTCAAATACAACTTACAGTACTCTGCTCTGGAAAGGTAGGATGGCATATCAGCTAGACTAATGAAGTTTTTTTTTCCTTGTAAGCACATTTTTATTATTAATAATAGAACATGAAAAATATACCATCAAATACCAACATTTATGTCTTCTTTTGAAGACATCTTTTTGAATTAATGGATTTTAGGGTCAATTCCTCTGTGTCCTTCAGATAGCAGCTTAAGCCTCATTTTCTTCAGCCAAGTTTTCCCTGAACATTCATTGCAGGTCAGGTTTTTTTCTTACTCATTTTTCTCTCTGAGCCTAAAGCATTTATTTCTTCTCTTCTTAGAACATTGCTTCATCTCTCTTGATTAATACCACTTTCCCCATTACCAACTCTGAGAGAGGAGGAAGTCTGTCTCTTTTTCTCATTGCTTTATCCCCAAGGTCTCATAGTGCATAGATCATAACAGTAAATGATTTTTGAATGAAAGAATATAAAGAGCTATTAAGTGAGAGCTGGGATCAGAGATGACTCTAAAGCTACAATTCCCCAATGACAGCATAATTTTAGTATATTATAATAACAAATTACCACGTTATTATAATGCTATGTTTAATGCTAACCTTGGATATGTTGAAAAGCAAAATAAGAATCTTTAGCTTTTCCAACTTCATCAGTATAATGTTGTCAGGTTCTGTAGTATTAATGAAATGAAGAATTAATGTGAGGGAGATGATGTGCCTATGAAATTTTTTGGAGAATAAAATCTATAGAAAAGATTCAGTGGATATCTGTGGAATCAGGCTGACTTGGAGAAAACAGAATGAAGCCTCTGGTGCTATGCTTGATGGCATGTGGACTGAGCAGTGCATGGGGTCATGTGGACTACCCTGTTACTCTTTTGCCTCCACTGAAAACTGGACTGGGGAAAAGGAGTCAGTGACAATGAACTGGTCTTTTTTTTTTTTGTTCCTCGAACACCTTCAGGGCACTTTTGGCCAGTGGGAGAGTTGTGAGGTTCGAACTCCAGCAACCTGAGGCTGACAGCTTTGTAGAAGCTGCCACTTAAAGGCCTGAGCTAGGGCCAGGCCCCCAAACTGGTCTTATGAGAAGAGTGTAGACATACCATGGGAAGCTTCATTGCACTCATACCACTAGATAGTATATGTTGTTAGCAGTTGTGTCCAAAATATCTCTGAGGAAAGCCAGGGAGCTTCTGTGTACAAAAAGACAGATGGAGTACTGCTGACAGAATTTAAAATTGATTTTCTATTCTTTTCCCACATATGTCTTTCCCTTTTCCCCTTTATTACTCTATTCACCTGTCTTCCTGCCTGTCCTCCCCAGCGCTATTATAGCCACTAATCTTTTAGTAATATACTGTATATGCCCTGAAATCCTCCAAATATTTGGTTCAAGTGACCTATGGAGGAACTGAGGACAGGGCTTATGCTTGACAGATTTTCTCTCTTGTCACACAGACTACAGTAATTTCATGCAATAGAAAATGCCGAAGAATTTTCTCAATTAATATCAATGACTTATCTTTATCTTTTTATGTAATCAAAATATTCATCTTTTCCTTCAAACTTGAAAGAGAGTTTTGCAGGGTATTGTAGTCTGGGCTGGAATTTGTTTTTATAGGACTTGAAGTACTCTGCTCCGTGCTCTTCTTGACTTCATGGTTTGTGAAGAGAAGTCTGCCATTATTCGGATGGGTTTTCCTTTAAATGTGATCTGTTTCTTTTCTCTAGCAGCCTTTAGTATATTGTTTTTGTGCTGGGTTTCTGGGATCGTGACTATTATATGTCTCAGTGAGTTTTTAATTGGGTTGATTTTCTTTGGATTTCTTTATACTTCTGTTACTGAATGTCAGATGATTTCTCCATATTTGGGAAGTTTTCTGCTATTACTTCTGCCCATATTCTTTTTATATCATTTGTATTGACTCCTTCTTTCTCATTGATGCCTATTAGTCTCACCTTGTTCATCTTTGTATCATCTTGCAGGTGATGAATTATTTTTTCCTGTATCCTTGTTGTTTTTAAGAGATCCTTTCTTACCTTTTCACTAGCTGCACCAGCATCTTCAAGATCTGAAACTATTTTCACTTTCACTCAAATGGTTTTGCAAGCTTGTGATTGAGATTTTTAAGTTCCTCTATATCTCTTTGACTCTATTTTATGTGATCTATTTCTTTCCTAAATTGCTCATTCAAGGATTCCATCATTTTTCTAATCTCTATGTTTTTTATCAGTGTCTTCTTGAGAAGCATTTATTCTTTTACTTCAGAGATGATTTCTGATCTGATTTCCTCCATATGTTTCTGCATTTGATTCTTTACTTCAGATGCTATTAATTCAGAGATTTCTTTTTTATTTCAGAGGTTAGTTCTAATCTGAGTTCCTCTATACTTTTCTATAGTTGTTTCCTTACTTTAGACACTATTAATTCAGACATTTCAGCTGTGTGATTCCCAATTTCTTCTGTGCTAGTGTCTTCTGAACTTGGTTTGGGTGGACTTGGGTCTGAGATTGCATTTTGCTCCTTCTCTTTGTCATTTTATATAGCACTGTCCTCTGACCTTTGCTATAGAGCTTTGGTGCATTTGTAACCTTAGCATCTACTGAAATTTGGGTGCAGATCTACGAAGTTTAAATTCCTCCAGTTGTGCCTGGCTTGGATCTGACTGTTGCGCTCAGCTTCTTCCTGCTGCGGCCCTTGGAAGTGAACCTATTGTGCCCCTCTGGCAAGATGTTCTGCTCCTGGATTAGCTGGTGGCTCTGGCCCCTAGCCTCTCTGCAGGAGCTTCATATGCAGTTTCACCCCAGGCCTGATTCCAGCCATTTTCACTGTAGTGGTTCTTCCTACCCAAAAGCAAGGGATATTTTTCCATTTTCTCATATCCCCTTCAATCTCCATCTTCAGAGAACTGTAGTTCTCAATGTAGAGTTCTTTTACATCTTTGTTAGATTGATTTCTATGTATTTTCTTTCTTTTTTTGATGCTCTTATGAAAAGGATTAATTTTCTAATTTCTCTTGTCAGTGAGTTTATTATTCATGTACAGCAATGCTATTGGCTTTTGATCATTGACTTATATCCAGCCACAATACTGAATTTGCTTATTAAATCTATTGGGTTTTTAGTGGAGATTTTAGGGTCTTCTATATAGAGCATCATGTCTGCAAATGATAATTTTAACTTCTTCCTTTCATATCTTTATTCCTTTTATATCACTATCTTTATCTAATTTCTTTGTGTAAAGTTTCCAGGATTATGTTAAATAACAGAGGAGACAGTGAACATCTTTGTCTTGTTCCTGATTTCAGGGTGAAGGCTTTCAGTTTTGCCCATTTAGTATGATGTTGGCCATTGCTTTCTCATAGATGGCTTTTATCAGGTTGAGATAAAGATGAGATGATATATTCCAATTTTCTGTAGGGTTTTCATCATGAATTGGTGCTGGACTTTGTCAAAATCTTTTTCTTCATCTATTGAGATAATCATAGGATTTTTGTCCTTGGCTCTGTTATTGTGTATCCAATTTATTCATTTATATATGTTTAGCAATCCATGCAACCGTGGGATGAATCTCATTTGATCACGCTGTGTAATCTTGATGAATTGCTATATTTTGTTCTCAGTATTTTTCTGAGGGCTTTTGTATCTATGTTTGCTGCATCCTGCACAGTTCTTGATGGTCCCAGGGAAATCTAACAAGGGTTGAAGAGATATAGACAAGAGATGAAAGCTGAGGTGAGGTGGAGCCCTCTCATATGAATGGAGAAGAGGAACCAAACACACACTTTAGGGGTGCTTATTTGACAAAGTTAGTAACATGTGACAAAGTACTAACTAGGTACTCATGCCTGGTCTTGTTTCAGGCAAGGTGTTTTTCTCAGGTCTGAGGTAGCTTGATTGCTTTTTGCACTTTGGCTTGGTCTTACCCTTACACATGTAACCAATTTCCATCTTCTGCTGTTCCCTACATATGTTCATGAAGGAGAATGGCCTGCAGCTCTCTTTCTTAGTTGGGTCCTTCTCCAGTTTTGGTGTCAGGGTAAAGCTTGCTTCCACAAAAGAATTTGGTGCTGTTGTGTCCCTTTCAATTAAAGATTTTGAGAAGTAGTTGTGTTAGGTCTTTTGTAAGTTTCCAGAACTCTGCAATGAATCCTTCAGGTTCTGGACTTCTCTTTATTGGAAGGTCTTTGATTTCATTGATTAATATTGGTTTATTTAGGAATTTTTTTTTCTTCTTGATTCAACTTTGGTAATTCATGTGAATCTGGGAGTCTATTTCTTTTGTATTTTCCATCTTATTAGAATAAACATTTTCCAAGAAGATGTAGATGATCTTTTAGAGTTCTGAAGGTACATTGTGATTTCATCCTTTCCATTCCTAATTGCATGGATTTGAGTCTTTTCTTTCCCTTTTTCATTATGATTGGATAAGATTTTGTTTATTTTACTTAATCTTTCAAAGAATCAGCTCTTTGATTCACTAATTCTTTGTATTGTTTTCTTAGTCCTTAAATGAATTAATTTCTTCTGTGTTCCTAATTCATTTATTTATTTTTTAGTTTAATTTAATTTTGAAGAGTAAAAACAGAAGCACAACAAGTAGAAAAAATGAGAGAAATAGGGTAACATACAACAATACATATGCTACAGATTTTCAAAACAGGAATAGCTAATTAACAATAGTTATACTATCTTTTTAACATCAAATCTGTTGCTCAGATTAACAGATATAGTTATGCAGGATTGGACAAATAATTGAATATTAATGCTTACTTTCAAGAACTCTTAATTTTTTCTTTGTCTTTTAAAAAAATTTTAAAGAGTATAATAATTGATAAAACATTAGAAATAGTACATATTTAGAAGACTAAGATGTAAGGTGTTCAACCATGGGTTTTGTATTATACATTGCTGTCCTTGATGTAGTTGCTCAGATCACAGATATCAGTATAGTGGATTAGTCAAGGTGAAAATCCTAAACATTATCTGCTATTTTTAAAAAAAACTGATGGAAACAACCTAATGCATTTTATAATTTTCTCTCTTATGTGAGATTTTCTTTAGTCAGCTTTTCTTTTGTTAAAAGTCTGAGTTTCACCATGAAGTTGTTTGCTTTTGCTCTGTTTTCCTGATATGGGTATTCACTACTAGAAGTTTTTCTCTTAAGACTGTATTCATTATGTTACATAAGCTCCCGTATGTTGTACTGTCATTATCCTTTTGGAGTGTTATGTTTACAAGGATATAGTGACCTTCTCCTTTTCTCTTTATCAATCTTGGCTTGAAATTCATTTTTTCTGAAAATAAAATAGCTATGCCTGCTTTTTTCTAGGTTCCAATCTCATGGTGTACTGTTTTCCATTCTCTGACTTTCAGTCTATGGACTGCTTTTTGAATTAAATGTATTTCTTGTATGCAGCATATTGCTGGATCTTGCTTCTTGATTCATTCTGCCAGTCTGTGTCATTTGATTTGTGAATTGAGATGAATATGCATTGACTTATCCTTGTCATGCTATTTGCTCCTCTCTTTTTCCCATCTTCCTGTGTTTAATTGTTTCACTTGTCTGTGAATTTCTTCCATTAGTTTTTGGAGAGTTGTGTTCCTTGTTGTCTCTTTCTACAATGTCCATCAAAAACTTTTGAATTGCTGGTTTGTGGTCATAAATTTTCTCAGATGTTGTCACGGAAGTATTTCTCCATCAGTTTTGAAAGACAGTTCAGTGGAGTATATTTTTCTAGGTTGAAGATTGCTTTTCTGTAGAACTTGAAATACTTCACTCAGAGCTCTCCTTGACTTGAGGGTTTGTGTTGAGAAGTCATATGTGATGGTGATGGGCTTCCCTTTATAGTCGATTTGATTCTTTCCCTGAATAGCTTTTAAGATTCTATTTTTTTTGTGTTGAATTTCTGGAATCTTCATTATGTTATGTCTGGCTATACAAATTTTTTGATTTTAAGTAATTGGAATTCTACCAATGATACCCCACTTATCTGTTGATGTTAAATTCTTTTTTCCCATGAGAGAAGTTTTCTGCTGTAACTTCTACGAATAGTTTCTTATTTATATCATTTGTGCTATGCCCTGCTTTTTTATTGACTCCAATTAATCTTAGGTTATTGCTTCATCTAGCAGGTGTTGCATTAATTTCCCATAGTCTTTTGCTATTTTTAAGACATTTTTTTCATGTTCACTAACTGTAAACCTGACCTTTTTTAGCACCAGGAGGGGAATTCAGGACCTTGCACTTGCCAGCAGGTTCTTGTGCTTCTGAGCCATATCCCCATCCCAAGTCTGTCATCTGTATTTGAGATGCTGTTCTCACATTGGCTTAATCTACTGCAGACACTTTTAGTGAAATTTTTGTTCTCCTGGATATTTGCTTGAATCTGCCTTATGGATTCCATTTCCTTCCTATGCTGAACATTTATGGCTTTCATAATTTTAAGTTCCTCTATTTCTTTTGTTTTTGTATTTGCTCTAGAGTCACTAAGTATGGTTTTTATTTTGGACACCATATCTTCAGTTATCTGAGAAATGAATTTTGATATGACTTTTTTTCATTCAATTACTTTGTTGTTATCACTTTAGAGAGGCCACATGGGTGATTTTAGGATTGTTCCACCTCATTTCCTCCTAGGTTTGCCTTTGGTAAACTGGATGTCTGGGGTTGCACCTTGTTTTATTGACTTCTCATTTTCTTTTCTTTTTGTAGTTTAATTCCTGGAGCAGTGCTTATAAATTATCTGTAGTGGATTGCTTTATTGCTAGTATTTAGAACCTTTGGGAACTGACTGCTTCTCTGAATTACCTTTTAGGTCAAATTGGTTTTCAGGTTTTGAGTCTGTTGCAAGATCTTACATATTCATTTTGTTGTAGATGGGAAATTGCTGCATGTTTGGCCCAGCTGCTGGTTCTTTGGTACTGTTGAACATTATTTTCTATGACCCTTAGTCAATTTCAGTGTTGGAATACCAGAAAGAACAGCAGCTTAGGAAAATTATGGCACTTTTTGAAGTAATCATGATTTTGCTCCCTTTAACGATTGAACTGTATGTAATAAAATAAAATAGACCATAAAATTGTATGCAGTATATAAGTACTTAATATGTCAGTTTTACCCTCAGGTGTTAAAATTTAAAAGGGGTTAAGGAAAAATAGAGAGGTAGGACAAGATAAAAAGAGTAGAAGTAAGGCTGGGGGACAAAGGAGATCATGCTAACTTTGGAAAACTAATGCCAAAGACTAGAGGGAAAGAGAAAGAAGAGATAAAATGTAGAACAGAACAGAACAGCAAACACAAAGAGGCTAGACACCACAGTCACATGCATATAAAAGTGTGATCAAAGATTGAAGGAGGAATAAAACAAAGCAATACCCCCCCAAAATAAACTCCTACCATCACCACAACAAGAAACATAACAGAGAGAGCAAAGAATTCCACTTCCAAGTTTGTCTCTGATGTCACTGGTAGATATGTGGAGTCCTGATCCATGGAAATCTATCTCATCAAGCCAGCAGTAGAGTTTTGGCAAGATAGTGGATAATCTCAGCAAGCCTACACCTTCTGGATGAGGTCAGACTCATTCGGCCTTCAGATGTCAGCAAACCTTCTGTGACCTGAGCTCAGATGGAAGCTGAAAGATGGAGCTGGAAGATGGAGTGAGCGGATGCACTGAGGTCTGAGCTTGATTGGCCCCTTTCTAAGATGGCTCCTGGCCAGCTTGCTCTTGTGTGAGATTGAGCACTCAGCACTCACTGTACTCTTTCATATCTTCTGCTCTGCTCCTCTGTTCTTGGAGGCCTCTGGGGTTACCAGCAGTCACTATGTGTCCACAGATTTTAATGGCTTCTCTCATGCTCTGAGTTCCATTTCAAGGAGAAGGTGTTGTAGCTACCTCCTTCATTGAACTTTGCCCTTCAGTTTCTCTGTGGTATTTGTTCTTCAGATCCTCCCTGAGTTTGAGGAACTCACTTCCTCCCTCTTGTCTTCCTCTTGTTATATACCAGTCTCTGGATCCAACACTCAGAGTAGTTCTTTCTCCATTGTTTATTACTTCACCATCTTGGTGCCTCTTCTCATCATGTTATTTTCAAAAGCTAAAATACTAAAATGGAAAATTCTATATATAACTTGTCATTTGATTTTGATGTATTAATTTTATTTATCTCATTTTTGTTTTAAAGTACTTATTTCTATTTGTAATTTAATATTTATATCAAAATTGTATTTTCTCTTTCTCATGCTTTTTATATCTTTGTTTTTATATATTTAATTCATAGTTAATAAAATTAAAGTTGACACTGTCTTTAGAATTACATCAGAATAATGACCCCCAAATTACATAGATTCCATTTACTTCTTAATCTTTGTATCATATCAACTTTTTATGAAGTAAGGGTATTTTTTTGTCAGGGGACCAATTATGGCACCTAGTACTGACTTTTGGGACAGCCTGAGATTGCTTGTTGGCAAAAGATTTGGGCTACATCCCAAGATCCATTGTTGCCCTCATTTATGACCATTTTTTTTCAAAACCTTGGCTATAGAAGTGAGATTACTGTTTACAGTCACTTGTGAGACACACCTTTGAGAATTAACTGTGTTGACTTAAGAACTCAACAAAACATCTCGTCAAAAATGGATAAGCATACTTCTGGGAATGTCTGAAAAGATTTACTGAGGAAAAAGATGCGCCCTAGGTGTGAGCCTGATTGGAATAAAAAGGAAGTAAAGAAGGAAGGCTGGCTTGCATTTCTTTAGAGGAGCTCCTGTCTTTACCTTTACCTTGGACATTGTCTCCTGGCTTCCAGTACAGACTCTCCAGCTTCCAGACAGATCCTTTAGCATTCCATCAGATTTTTTAAATATATATTTTGCGCAGGGTCTCACTATGCAGCTTGGACTTGGAGTGATCCTCCTGTTTTCAAGCCTTCCAGCACTGGGATTATAGGCATGTGCCACCATGCCTGGACTCTGTGGCCAGCTCAGTGCACCCACAGTCAGGACCTGTGTGGCATGTGGTGTGGGGGATTAAACCCCAGTCTCTGTACTTGCCTAATCAAGCCCTTAATCTACTGACCTATCTTGTCAGCCCTTATGACAGATTTTAGTTTCTTCATATAGGTTCATACGGAATACTTCATTGAGCTCCAGGCCTACAGTTGAGTCCTAGGATCTCCACAGATAGTCCTTTTGCACACTTGTATACCTGACTCTCTGGCTGGCCACTGTAAACTTATCTATGAAAATCCTTACATATGTGTATATCATGCCTTAAAACTGTTTCTGTTGTAAACACTGACTGGTACAACTAATATCCAAGACCCCAAATGAAATGATTAAGTTCTACATGTGCCTGGGTTTAAATCATTAATTCTGATTAACAGCCTATTTATATTGATGACAGCATTTAGTCTACTTACATTCAATATAACTAGATGATACATTGGACTAAATTTTACTATTTTTCCCTTCTTTATATCTTCTTAAAAGTAATTTATTATTGTCAGTAGTACTTCATTTATTTTTGTGCTTCCAGTGTTAGTAGACAAAACAGAGATCACCCTGGTTCATTTGCTCATCACATTCTAATGCAAATTCGTGCTTTTACTTTCCCCAGGATCTTAGAATGCTATTTGTGCACTCTGTGTTTTTCCTATTCTATCATTGTCACATGTTTTAATTCGTATACATCTTAAACTGCATAAAACTTATTATTGTAAACAGTTTGTTTTTGAGATATATTCACATATTTACCCATTATTTATCATTATTAATTCATATATCCCAGAATAGCCAAGTGAGATAATTATGGAGGCTAAATATTTCCTTAAACTTGTACCTCCAGTGAATTTTTTTCTGAAAATGCTTTTCTTAAATTCCTAGATTTGAAATATATTTTCTTGGAGAACAGATTTTGATTGGAAAAATTTAATTTTTTAATTTTAAAAGAGAATAAAGATATTAAAATAGGTTAAATTGATACAGAATGTAAATTATATTAAAATTAGAAATGATACAGAATTTCATTAAACAAAATAGTAGGAATTTAACAATTGCTGTTATATTACATAATTTTATCTTCAAATTAGTTGTTTAGGTTACCAGATGTAAGCATTGTGAAATTGGCTTAAAAAGTTACAAGAAATTAAAAAGAAGAAAAAAATTAAGCGTTGACTGCTCCTTTCAACAGACTAGCAGAAATCAGCATACAATTATGCATACTATCCTGTATATATACATCAATATATCTTTCTTCTTTCCATCTTTCTTTTTTCTTTCCTCATCCCAGGTTTTCCTTACCTATTAACAGATTCTTTTCCTTTCACAGTATGTATTGTATCATTCTGATTTTATTTACTCTTTCAGGTTCTTACACTAGCAACATAATATGATGTTTGAACATATGGGTCTGATTTATTTCACTTACAAGTATAGTCTCTAGTTGTATCCTTATACTTATAAAAACCTTGAGTTTAGCTTTCTTTATAGCTGAGAAATACTCCATTGTATAAAAGTATAATATCTTTTTTTATCCATTCTTGTACACTTCATTTGTAAATCTATCAAGACTTAGGGTATTCTTTTTGTTGATAGATTTTTGATTAATTTTGAGTTTCATTGACTGATACTATTTTATTCAGAATTTTTTTAATCTCCTTGATTCAGTTTTGGTAATTCATATGTAGCTAGGAATCTGTCCGTTTGTTTGTTTGTTTGTTTGTTTGTTTGTTTTGGTTGGGAAATATTTTCTTTCAATATTATTTTATCTTATGACTTACCTTATTCAGTAGAAAATTTTCAGTTGTTACAGTATGATAAACGTATGTATTATATTCTCTTCATAGATATTCTATATATTTATTTTTAATTTTTATTTTTTTCGTATTTTTAGGGAAGGGTCTATGGGGTGTTCAGGATCTCACTATTAGATCAGACTTGCAGTGATTCTCTTGTTTACAGCCCCCAAGTGCTGGAATTTCAGTTGTGCACCACCATGCCCAGTCTGAATTACCATCTCAGTGTGCCCTGGGGGTGGGGCTGGCATAGCAGGCCCCTGAGCCTGTTTGTAGGTGCTTTAATCCTCTGAGCTATTTGGCTGGCCCATATTTATTTGTATATTATTTTCTCTCACACACGTTGTATGTGTTTTGTCATATTTTAAATTTTTCTGTTATTGTCATCAGTTTGGACAATTATCAGCCATTACTTTCACAAATGTGTTTTCCTATTTTATTTTTTTCTATTCCCATCTTTTCCTCCTTTGTAGTTTTAGAGTCCTCAACTTCATTCCATTTGTATCTTACATTAATTTTTATATTTTTTAGCCAATCCCTATCCAGCAGGTTGTTTCTCTCTTGGCTCAAACTTTCAGTTCACAGGGTCTGATTTTTTTCATTATCTGTATTACATATGGACAAAGTTATGATGTTCATGACTTTTCTTGCATTTATTAACATTGTTTTAGGACTGGGGAGATGGCTCAGTGGAATAAGCACTTCACTGGCAAGTGCAAGGGCCTGAATTCAAACCCTGGTTTTGCAAAAACAAAACAAAACAACAAAAACCATTGTTCTACATTTCATGTTTTTTTTTTCTTTAAATTTATGATTTCTCAGTTTTAGATACCATTTTTCTTGGAAGCACGAATCCAATTTGTGGTACAAAGGTGATACCTTCTTCTAAGGAATACTTATACTGACATTCTGTAAACAACTATGCTGGAAGCACTATTCTTTCCATATTGTTTTAATCCCATTAGAGTTTGAGATGATCCAAGTTTTTCTTTGCTTCTAACAGGTCCAGTCTACTACTAGATCACTCCGATCTCTGGATATAGTCCACAGAGCTTCACTCATTGCCTGGAGTGTTGACCAGAGTCTATCTCTTGGCTTGCCTTTAACTCCTTTTTTGCTTTAACTTAAATTTCTCTACAAGAATCATCTAATTTGGCCAAAATTTCAGGTGAAAATTAACTCCAAATGCTAGGCTCACCTCCAGAGATTTCTTTGCTCTAAGAAAAAATATATGTAAGTATAAACTTTTATAATTATTAATAATATTAGCTCATATTAAAAAACTTAAAATAGTATGTTTCTGTTGAAAAGCACAATCCACTTTCTAGAATCGTCTTGCTCAGAGATTTTAGTATACCCTATAACAGTCTCAGTTGTTGAAATTTTATCTTGTCATTCTTTTGTGGTCTTTTGCCACTTACCTTTCATTTTCCAGGCTTACCTATTTTTACTCTGAGTCTGTGTTTATTTGAATTTACTTTTCTGAATTCTATCTCTTCCTTTATCTCTGAAGATATCTGAAAGGCTGAGTTTTGATTTTCTAAGAGTCCAAATTTTTCTTTAATTAATTTATATTATTTGCCTGCTGGCAGTGATTTCTATGAGCTTGTAATTAATTTTTCTATATTCCTAGCACAAACCTTGTATTATTACGTCAAGGTAGATCAATAACAGGGTCCTTCTTCATGTCTCACTGGATGAAAATTACCTGGCTTTAGATAAACTTGATTTGCTCTTGCACATATCTGCTAATATTTCAGAGAGTCACAAACAAAAATGAAGCAATACATCAGCAAACTGTTTAGCTAATTTTTACTAGAAGACAGATGTTTGCCATTACTGAAATGCTGTTATTCTTGAATTTTTATTTTGTAAGCCTTGATACTATAATGAATTATAATATAATGAATATGCATAATAAATCTGATATATATATACACATATATACATGTTTATATATATTTCATTATATTCATATATATATGGCTAGAAGCCAAAAGATAGAACTTAAATCAGAATTTCTGAAAGATATTACTAAAATACAA
This sequence comes from Octodon degus, assembly GCF_000260255.1. Lineage (NCBI taxonomy): Eukaryota > Metazoa > Chordata > Mammalia > Rodentia > Octodontidae > Octodon > Octodon degus. Next base: position 2,907,500 of record NW_004524592.1, on the reverse strand, counting down.
ACATGGCATATTAAAAATCACATTTACATAGTATTATAGTTGCCCATAATAAGTCAGTAAGTGCCTTTTTAGAGCCATGAAATCTTTAACACATTATCATGCGAAAGTACAAAATTGAGTAGTATCTCCAGCCAGTCTCTTATAGAATTTACCTCTTTGTGAATGAATTAAGGAAATACAATGTTTATGTAAGACCCTATATAGTCATATAAATAATAATGCTATTTTATTCATTTCTAGCTCAGAGGAATATGTTGACTCTGTTCCATGAATGAAATGTAACATGTTAGTTGACTGGGGGGAAGAGACATTTGTTCACTAAACAAGTACTTATAATGTAAATACTGTGTGTAACATATGATACTAGAGACAGAAGTGAGTAACATCATCCTAGTTTTGTGGTAGCTCATAGTTGACTGGAGCAGTTATGCATTGGCACAGCTGCAATGCTTTGTAAAAAGCACAATTTTGAGATGGAAGAGTTGAGGTGGGACAGAAGGTTGGGATGACAAAATAAACCCTTCGGTACAGTAAATTACTATGCATGGTAGCATGACATGTTGTTTCACTGCCCTTATGCTCTTTCAACCATTATCCTGATAAAACTACAGAGGCACAACTTTTGCATGAAGTAAAATGTTCTTATCAATGAAACACTGTATCTAAATTACCTTGTAGATTCACTTGCTTTCATTCAATATAAGGATCACAAATTTTGAAAGTCAAAAACTGAGTAATTGCATCCTTAGTTTACTACTAGATTTGTTGTAGTTGGTACCTCTGATGTGGAAGTTATGATAAAAGCTGCCTCAATTATTCCAAGGGACATACAGGCTGCTCTTGGTATATAGGAACTCCTTTCTCGCGCTTGCAGACATCCAATGAGGGCATAGAAGTTTAGCATTTCTGTGTTCATGTTGTGTCCATTCCCTTTTTTGTCTTTTTAAACATTTTTTTCGATAATTTTATTGAGAAACAAATAGCAATTAGACAGTTTCAAACCAAATTTGTAGGACAGTTTCAATAATTAACACATAGCATACATTCCTCCCAGTGTTTTAATTGCTATACAAGATGCGGACATGATATCCTATTTACAAACACTATTAGAACAAATCCCTCTGTTCATTAAGAGAATGTAACTATATATCTATCCTAACCATTTTGAATACACAGATACAAAATGAACATTCATCTGCATCCCCCCCCTTTTTTTTGTTAAGTTCTGTTATTTGAATATTACAGGTGTGTTAACACAGCAAAAATATTCTAAAAGAGTCCAATAATACATAATACTGTTGGGCTTTCTGCTTCACTGGCAATGTCAGAAATTGTTGACCTAAGTCCCCTACAGCTCAACATAACAGCATGGCTTTACTTCTTATACTTCGTTTTTATACTTTTCTGTTGGATGGTTAAGACCAAGGTAAAGCAGGACCTATGCAACAAGAGTTGTAGCTTTTGGGTCTGATGAGGTCAGTGAAATCCCCTCAGGATTTATTGTGAGATCCTGTACTTCAGATTGTAGAACCTTTGTCATTGTCAGCCATGTGGATGAGTTACGGCCATTGCTTGGCCAATGTGCTCTCTGTAAAAGCCTGAGAGGATGTTTTCTACCCATGTGACTCTCCTTAGGCACACTCTACATCATCGATCACTTTCCTCTTTGGCCCTATAATCTCCTTGATCAGAAAATTTGGGACACTACCGAGTTATATGAAGTTACAGAACAAGTTCTCATATGTCCTGAGTCTTAAATGACCTGGAAAGGCTAGGGCCAAAATGTTGGCTTTCCTTGCAGCCCTCCTTTTTCTCTAATTTTGGTCTGCAAACTTAGGTTGTTAACCATCCAGAAGACAAGCTTATTGTTATTACCATACAACCTAGGCTGTTAAGCTTAACCTCACTATCTGTCTGAATATCAAACATCTTAGGCATAACATGGAACAGGTATTTTTAATCCAGTATTGATATATTGAACTTTAAGTCCCTACAGAATATGATGAATAAACATTTAAAAAATTAAAATATATTTTTTAAATAGGCATAAATAATTATATAGTTCTTATGTTCACATATAAGTCCAGAAATCTAACCATATACATCGTTGTAGCAGGACAGACCTGCAACATTCCTTTTCCTCTCTCCTGATTTCATTCACCAACCCCTTCTTTTTGAACAATCATCTCCCCGAATGACAGCAGGGCAGCAACTGGCATGTCATGACAAGCAGCCCATATTCAGAAGATCGGAGTGATAGGCACTCCAAGTGTGAAATTGCTATTACAAATTACCATCTGCAGTGCAGTTGCTTAGTTCACAGGTATCAGTATATATAGTTAGTCAGGGTGAGAATCCTTCCAATTAACTGCTAGATTCAAAAATCTTCTGCAGATTATCAGGATTATTGCCTTGCCCATCTTCTACATATAACTGTATGGCATGTGACTGTCATATTTCCTAGCTCTTCTCCTTTCCCTCTGTTAATTAGTTCTCAAGTTCCTGCTTTCCTTTTACTTGTATAATTCTTTTCTATTTGTATTTCTTCTTTTGAGTTTTTATAATAGGGAAAATATAACATATTTACACATGTGTGTATGGTTTATTTCACTTATGAGTATATCTTCAAGTGGCATCCAATATAAAGGCTTCAAGTTTATCATTCTTTATAGCTGAGTAATACTCCATTGTGTAAAAATACCACATCTTTTTCAACCATTCCTCAGGTATTGGGCATCTTGGTTGTTTCCAAGATTTGGCTATCATAAATTGTGCTGCTATAAACATAGGCACACATATATACCCATGATGTGATGTTTTCAGACCTCTGGGAAAATTCCCAGTAGAGGAATAGCTGGTTTAAATGAGATTTCTAGTCCATTTTTTTCTAGGGAGTCTCTACACTGATTTCCATGACATTTGCACCAGTCTACATTCCCACCAGCCGGGGAGAAGGGTTCATTTTTCCGCACAGCCTCTCCAACATGTTATTGGGTGATTTCTTTATGATAGCCATTCCTTCTGGGGTGAGATATCTCAATGTTGTTTTAAGTTGCATTAGGCGAATGGCTTGTGATGTGGAGCATTTTTTCATATATTTATTCGCTTCTTTAATTTCATACTCTGAGAAGTGTGTATTCATCTCAGATGCCCATTTCTGGACTGGGTCTTTAAATTTTGGAGCCCTAGTGTCTTTTAGTTATTCATAAATTCTAGAGAGCTGACCTTTGTCTGAGTACTTATTTGTCATGATTTTTTCAACATTTGTGGATTGTCTTTTTAATTTTGTTGATAATTACTTTGTTGTGAAAAAACTCCTCAGTAAGAGCAGGTTGCAGTTGTTTATTCCCTACTTTCTCTTTGAGATTTAGTGTCTCTGCTTTAATGTTTAGATCTTTAATCCATGTTGACTTTAGTTTAGTGCATGGTGATAGGCCTGTGTCAAGTTTTAGTTTTTGGCATGTAGAGAGCCAGTTTTTCCAGCAC
>NW_004524592.1:2895087-2897985 GCF_000260255.1 Octodon degus | reverse complement strand
CCTTTTTTTAAATGTATTTCTTGTATACAGCATATTGTTGGATTTTGCTTCCTAATCCACTGTGCCAGTCTATGTCTCTTAATTGGTGAATTGAGTCCATTTACATTGATGGTTAGAATTGAGATGTATTGACTTATGATTGACATATTATTTAACTGTTGTCCTGTACTCCTTTTCTCCTGTGTTTAATTGCTTGCCGTATTTAGTTGATTGCTTCTGATCTCATTCATCGAGTTCTGATCATTTTGGTCCCTGTCTACAACATCTTTCAGTAGCCTGTAGGGTTGGCTTTTTCATCATGAAATTTTTTAGCTATTCTTTGTCATGGAAGTATTTCACTTCTCCATCAAACTTGAAGAGAGTTTTGCAGAGTATAGTAGTCTGAGCTGGAATTTGTTTTCATAGAGGACTTGAAGTACTCTGCTCCTTGCCTTCATGGTTTGTGAAGAGAAGTCAGCCACAATTCTGATGGGTTTTCTCTTGAATGTGATCTGCTTCTTTTCTCTAGCAGTTTTCAGTATATTATTCTTGTCTGAATTTCTGGGATGTTGACTATTATATGTCTCGGTGTTTTTTTATTTGGGTTGAGGTTACTTGGTGTTCTGTATGCTTCAGTTATCTGAATGTCAGATTGTTTCCTCATATTTGAGAAGTTTTCTGCTATTACTTCTGCCCGTTTTTTTTAAAATGTCATTTATATTGACTCTCATTGATGCTTATTAGTCTCACATTGTTCATCTTTGCATCATCTTGCAGGTGATGGATTATTTTTTCATACATCTTAGTTGTTTTTAGGAGATCCTTTCTTACCTTTTCACTAGCTACACCAGCATCTTCAAGATCTGAAACTCTGTCTTCACTTTCACTTAAATGATTTTGTAAGCTTGTGATTGAGATTTTACTTTCCTTTGTATCTCTTTGTCTCTGCTTCATGCGATCTATTTCTTTCCTGTATTGCTCATTCAGGGAATCCGTCATTTTTCTAATCTGCTGTATTTTTTTTTTTTATCATTGTCTTCTTTAGACGCAGTTATAAATTCTTTTACTGCAGTGTCTTTTTCAGCTTGGGTTTCCTCGCTATGTTTCTGTAGTTGATTCTTTACTTCAGATGCTATGATTTCAGAGAATTCTTTTCTTATTTCAGAAAGTTTTGTTCTGAGTTCCTGTATACCTTTCTGCTGTTGCTTATTTACTATCGACACTATTAATTTGTACATTTGAGCTGAACCAGTTAAAAGAATTCTGCTCTGAGTTCTTCTATAACTTTCTGCTGTTGCTTATTTACTATCAACACTATTAATTCATACCTTTGAGCTGAGCTAGTGTCCTCTGCACTTGTTCTGTGTGGGCATTGGGTTTCTTCCGTATGATTCTTCATTTGAGTCTTTATTTCAGATGCTATTAATTCAAGGGTTTCTTTTTCATTTCCAATCTGTGTTCCTCTATACATTTCTGGAGCTGTTTCTTTATTTCAGAAGCCATTGATTCATTGATTTCAGCTGTGTGATTCCCAATTTGTTCTGTGTTAGTGGCCTCTGCACTTGTTATGGGTCGGCTTGGGTTCTGAGTTTGCATTTAGTTCCTTCTCCTTGTCATTTTGTGTAGCACTGTCTTCTGACCTTTGTTGTGGATCTTTGTTGCAGTTATAACCTTAGCACCTACTGAAGTTCAGGTGTAGATCTACAAAGTTTGCATTTATCCAGTTGTACCTGGCTTGGGTCTGTCTGCTGTGCTCAGTTCCTTCCTGCTGCTGCCCTTGGGGGTGAACCTGTTGTGCCCCTCTGGCAAGATGTTCTGCTCTTGGACTAGCTTGGTGGTTCTGTCCCCTACACTCTCTGCCAGGATTGCAGCTTCAGGGTTTCACCCCAGGCCTGTATGCCCGGCCTGTGCTGAGTCTGGAGGGGACAGGTTGACGTATGGGGGAGAGGCAGCTCTCCCACACCCTCACCAGGCCTGGAATTGGACTGGATCTGGGGTTTTCAGATCACGACAGAAATTACTACTCAGTTGTCGGGGTGGGGCGGTACTAAGGAGTGGTGGGGGGTGTCTCACAGGTGTCAAAAAGGTTTCACCCAAGCTGTGCCTGGGCTGGGACCTGTAGGTCCCATTGTTGCAGGTTAGCTGGAAGCTCTCCAATGCCCTCACCAGGCCTGGGCTAGGACTAGTTATGAGGGTTCCTGGAACAAGGCAGAAATTCCTGCTATATGGCCCGTTGGGGGGGGTACTATGGAGTGGTGGGGGGTATCCCAAGCGGGTTAAAGATGGTCTCACCTAAGCTGTGCCTGGGCTGGTGGGACCAGTAGGTCCCACTGGCTCAGGGTTGCCGGAAGCTCTCCTAGACATTCACTGGGCCTGGGCTAGGACTGGATCTGGGTGTTCCTGGACCTTGGCAGAAATTCCTACTTGGTGGGCAGTTGGGGGAGGTGCTGTGGAATGTTGGGGGACATAGTAAAGAGGTGCAAGAGGGTCTCACCCATGCTGGGCCTGGGTTGGGACCGGTAGGTCCAGCTGGCACAGGGTAGCTGGAAGCTCTCCCACTCATTCACCTGAATCTCCCCTTTTTTGTCTTAATCGTAGGGTCAGATTATACTCTGATCAACATATAGATATGTTGATCCCTAAACTGGGTTTTTTGATATTATAATATGGGGTTATTTTGTCCTGTGGTCTCTTGAATCTGCTGCTTTAGCTGTCCCAACAACCCAACAGCCCAAGCAGCTAAAATCCTTTAGCCCTGTCATAGGACCCATATCCAAAATGCTGGGATATTTTACACAGCATTATGGTGATGTGAAAATTCAAGTCTCTAGGAAATATGTGAAACATTTTCCTTGGTGAGTGGAAATTATTCACTTTAACCAACTCCTGCAAAAGTTATATAAATATGCTAAACTGTTT
>NW_004524592.1:2886503-2894909 GCF_000260255.1 Octodon degus | reverse complement strand
TGATTCCTTTTGGTTGAAGACCTGATTTAACTGAATAGACCCCACCAAAAACCATAAGAACTGTGTGCTTGTGATATTTGATCAATTTCAGTTCTCATGTTTCTGAATCAAAGGATCCAAACATCTACAACAAGTTCCATATTAATTACTGGTATGGAACAGTGTAATACGAAATGTGACATGGAGTAGTAATATGGTGTATATGTAGGAAAACATTTTAATATGGCATTAGAGAGATAGGCTTGGGTCATCCTCCGTGGATAGCCTTGTGGGCTACTCTTAGAAATTTATACTTTACCCTGTAGATATTAGTCATTGCTGGCAATACATAGAGGTATGCTCTATGATTATATATGTCTCTTAGTGTCATTTTGTGTGAGGAAAACATGATAAAAACTGCACAATTATCTTGTGAAAAACAATAAAACTTTTAATCAAAAGGAAAATATGAATGCAGAGAGAGGGAGAGATTTTAAGCTTGTGCTTTAGAAAGATTAAAAGGATGGCTAGCTAGTGTCATTACTCATGATCATGATTGTAAAAAATAGGACTGATTTGGTTTTTCAAAAAAATGCAACATGATCAGGAGTTCCTCTGACTTATCTTTTCCTACAACACTGTTTTAAGTACATCTGGAGACCTTTTCACTTCTCACCTCTGACTGCTCTAATATATTATTTTCTATCTCTAGTTTACAGGATCACCTGAGATAAGTTTTATGGGTTAATCCCTTATTACTAATCAAATTTGTACTCCCAGACAAATCTAAATTATTCTTTGGGTGTAGAGACCACCATCAGAACCTGGTTAGTTTGCATCTGCAGGGCTTGTCTCTTAGCTATCCTTACTCATGTGTTTCAACCACAATGATGTATCTCTGCAGGGTGTGGGCTACTTCTTTGATTTGGCCAAAAAGAAGCACAAGTACCTGCAGAGCATCTGTTGAAAGTTCAAAAACACCACAGTGACCACTTCTTTTTTCAATATATGCAAATATCATTTCAAGATGAAGGGAGTAAACACTGGCTGCCATGGAAACCATTTTGGTCCTGGAAAAGAATGTGAATGCATCCATTTTGCATATTTATTCTCTGGGCTCCATCTTCCCAGACTCCCATTTCTGCAGCTTTTTGATGAGGAGCTAAACTTTTCATGATGTTAGACTACCCGACTGACTTTTGCGGGCTGGGGAGCCAAAGGCGCTTTATCTCCTTATATGTGGGCTTCTGTCAAAGGTCTTTTCTCTGGCATGAGGCACCTTGACAGTGTATGTGAAAGAGCTCTATAAATTCCTATCCCAACTCTTGGACCACATAATGATAACTAGAAAACTAACATGTTTAGTGCTAGTGAGGTACATAGAAAAAATTCAGGTGAAATTACATGAAGCCAACAAATACACATTAGAGTCAGAAGGATAGTTACAGATACTGGAGCAGTCCAGGGTTTAAAGAGAAAATATGGATATAGGTATGCACGTGTATGAATACATATGTTGCCTTCTGATGACTAAAATAAACATAGTGTCAGTGTCTAGGCAGGCCAGAGAAATTTTAGCTAACCTTAGATCATCTGTGCATATGAATGTAATGGTACTTTGTATTTATTAAAATACCGTATCATCTTTACTCCTAAAGATAGTTCACTAGCATATTTCTCTTTGGGTACTTGTAAACTCTTTTACATCACTGAATACCTCCAGTATCTTTGTATCCCTAGGCATCTAAGCATACAGTTTGGACTTAATACCTTTTTTTTCTGGGTGAATTTATAGAAAACTTTTGACTGTTCCAGAAGCTTGTGCTTTATTCCCACTTTGTGAGTGGAAGCAGGAATAAGCTAAGATTAAGAAGGATTCATTTATCCTTATCCATTATCTGAATACCCTTAGGAAGCTTCAGTTATTTAAGGCAAAGTCTTAAATAATCCCACCTAGATTTCTAGTAAATTTAATGTTTTACAGATCAGGGATAGCTATAGAAGATTGGAAGATTTTATTTGCTTGGCTTTTTCAATATTGACAGTATGTTGTGGTATTTATTTATTTATATTTTTTGTACCAAGAATCACACTTAGGACCTTGTAACTTTGCAGGCAGGTGCTGTGCCACTGAGTTATATACCTGGCCTCTTTGTGGTAAATGCTTATAATAAAAATTGGATGTCAACATTTAAAACTAATTTTCCTAAAGATGTATTCTTCTGTATATTCTTCTCTGAGGCCTCCCCCGCTTACAAAAAAGTACATTGTCTGTTTTTCTAGGCTTTAATTTTTTTTTTAATTTTAGGACAGAGTTTACAGATTCTCACTGTGTAGGTCAGACTCATAGTAATTCTCTTGTTTACAGCCTCCCAAGTGCTAGGATTACAGGTGTGTGTGCCACCACACCCAGTCTCAGTCACCATCTCTTGCGCCCCGGGGGCAGTCCCCTCCACTCTCCCCCTCCCCCAGCAGGCTGGAGATCTAACCCTGGCCCCTATGCTCTGCCTAAGCAGGAATTTTAATCCACTAAGCAATTTGGCTGGCCCTGTTTTCCTAGGTTTTTAAGTGACTTTTCTATCTTGCAGAAGTGCTGTTTCACTAAGTGCATCCTGGCCAACTGTGTCACTGTTGTTAAATCTTTGCTTAGTTGTGTGCTTCCCAGTGAGGCTACTGTAGGGCCTCTGCAAAATTTCACACTGTCTCTGCAACTCACCCTGCCCCTGCCCAATACATTCTTAGCCTCTCTTATCTATCTCTCTTTCCTTTTGTTTCCATAGCAATGTTTGTTTTTGAACATTTTAGAGAAATTTCACACATATATTCATTACTTGTTTTCTGTCTCCTTAATATGTTCTAAGCCATATGAGTACTGCAATGTTTGTTTATCTATTTGTCTGCTAGTGTATTTCAGGGATTTAGAATAGCATTTGTTAAATTAGAACTGTCATTAAATATTTGTTGAGTGATTCAGTGAGAAACTCAAGTATCTGACTCTTTAGAAACAAAAACAGTGTATTTGAGCATTGGGCTTGCATTCTTGCGTTACCTCCATTGGCTGGAGTTCAGTGGCCACTTGTGCTTTTGGCAAGACATTTCAGCATTCCTCAGCCTTTATGGTTAACATTGCCTGAACTGTGCACACAGTGGTGAGGCTCCTATGCCTTGCTATTAGTCTGTATGTTTCTTTTAACTTAAAGGGAATATTAACTGTCTCATATCACTTCTATATCAAAAGTGAATATCACTTCTATATCAAAAGTGATTAAGAACAGGAAATTTATGTTTAGTCAAAAATGGGACAGCACATACTTATATGTTGAAGTGAAGAATTTGTTTCTGTGTTAAATTTATAAAAATGTGCCTGTCCATATGTGTACCAATTAATTCATTTGAATTATCTTCAGAATGCTTGGCTTTTGAATGTATGTCCCGTGCTCTAAACAGTTACAACCATAACCTTATTTAAAATTCAGAGATGAACATGTTTATCAAAGCATGGATTATAAAAAACAAGATAAATATTGTAGAAGACTATATTAATAGCAAGAACATTGAATAACTCAGAGTAGAAGTTGTTTATTTCATTGTAGAGCTTTATAATGCCATAAGCTACTATGACAAGAGCAGCTGATCTTCATGGACAGAGAATGAAAACTTTAGCTGGCTAAGATGCTATCACTTCTCACAGGGGCTTACATTCACGGGGAATGTGTAAAACAAACAGATGCCAAACTGTTGGGGCAGGATTATTCAGCATTACTGAGTAAAATGGTGTAATTTAGTCAGATGTATAAATTATTAATTTAGTATATCTACTAAAACAGGATCATCATTTTTAGAAAACCACTGCATTTACTAACATTTATATAAGTCATTATCTAACACTAATTCCCTGCATAGAGAAGGTCATTTGTATCAGTACGATGGTGGATTGTTTCCTGAACTTTCTTGTGTTTTTTCCTCTCTCATTGCACTTTGCTTACCTCCCTTTGAATACTTTCAGATTTCCAATATATTTTCTTGCAATAATGATAGCATTAAAGAAAAATAATAATTTATTACCTAGGGTTATTTTGTATGTCACATATAATTGATGCTTTTTAGATATTTTCATTATTGTATAACATTTATCAAAATGAAAAGCTGAACAACTTAAAATTGCAATTATTAATTTAGCAGCCTTAGAGTCAGTGTAAGATAGCTGAGCTGTGTTGCAATTTGAATTACAAACTGTATGCTTATTCTTCATTTTGGAAGCCTGCCAACTAGAGAATATATTAAACATTCAGTGCAACTAGACAAGCCATCCAATTCAGCAATTTCTAGCTGGTATGATATATCTCAGGCAAATTTAACCTTTATAAAGCTTATATTATGTCCCAGCTTCATAGAGATTATACAATTGTTTGTTTTAAATGAAAATGATAGTGAGCAGAATATAATCAGAAAATCATTGAAATTTCTACTTCTATCAATTTTAGTTTATATGCTGCCAGGTGAGGGAATTAATAAAGATTTAGGACATCTTCATTTATTTTCAAAACAAACCACTAGTGGAGAATTTTTTACTTTCCAAATGTAAGTAGATTATGTCCTTTACTCTGGTACATGGTCCCGATATTAGGATTTTTTTTTGTCATCTTGCAATCACTTGCTTACTTTTTATTTCAAATAAACTTTAAAAAGTTATGGTAACCATTTGTCATAGTAATGAACTTACTTGATTTAAAACCATTGACAAAATATATCCCTATATATTTAATAACTATTCACAAGAAATAATTAGATGCTCCATAAATGACCTCTGACCTTTTGAATTCTGCTTCAATTTTGCTTAGCATCTGCTTAGGCTCTAGGGGGTTATGGGAATCACGAGGATGGCTTCCAAAGAAATAGAAAGACAAGCAACCCAGCTGTGGCCTCTCTGTGCCAAGACCAGGAACTCTGCCAGCTGGCTGCCCTCCACAATGTGCATGGTGAACAGAAAGTCATTGGGTATTTCTTGCCTTTCCAGGAGGGAAATTTTAGCCAAGCAGACACAAATGAATCAGACCATTATTTCCATTTCTCAGGAAAGGTCTGTTCATGGAAAGAACATTGATCTACTTCTTTGCTTTGTAGATAAGTTTATTGTGGATGTCATTGTGGTGATTTTTGTAAGTGAACTAGGCATGAGAAGATTATTGAAATGTACTTTGCGGATCACACACAGTAATAGGATATCTTGACTTGGCAATGGGAACAGAGTATAAAACCAGATTAGACTTCTTAGTATGCGTGGTCTTGTCTATACTAGTTTGAAATGTTGGTGATTGTATAAAGACATAGCTCAAATATCTCAGAACATTTTCTTTCACACCCTAAATGGCTGACATGAGTCAGCAAAGGGGCTCTGGTTCTCATGATCACTTGGGAACATAGGCTGATGAAGGAGGGATTGATTCATGCTTTTGACGTATGAGAGGAAAGAAAGATAAGAGTGGTAAAACATGTGTTGACTCTTCAAGCTTGCTCCCAGCAGTGCCTTGTGTTGCTTGGGCCCAAATGTCACTGGTCAGAAAGTAAATCACATGGCCACATCACACCTGGGCTGCAGAGGGCAGGTCATCAACATTCGTGAATAGCCCTCACACTACTAAAGTTTCCAGTGCCAAATTCATCTCAACTGATGCAAATGTCAGTGCCATTTGCTAGGTTTTGACAGTAGTCAGAATATGAATTATTCTTATCTATTAGGAAAGACATTTATAAAATTGAATGTTACCCTGATTCTTCTAATTCATATGTTTATTTTTTATTAGCTAATTAGAATTCATGTATAATTATGTTCTCAAATAATTATGAACCATCGCTGGAACATGCTCTTTGAAATACTCCCTCATACAGATTTGATAACATATGAGAAAAAGGCTGGATCCGATTAGAGTTCAAAACTATGCAGTCAAGAATTTGATTGTTATTTAAAGTGGTAAAGACCATTTATGCTAAAATGAAGGTGACATTAAATGGACAAACCATAAGTTAGATACTGTGCATATCTTCATTCTAAAGCATATACATATGAAATACCATGCTTTTCCAAATGTTAAAGATAATGTCAATTTCTCAGAAAAAAAATAATTAATTAAAGTGTATTTGGTACAGTGTCTCACTACACAGGTTGGACTCATAGTGATCCTCCTGCTTTCAGCCTCCCTAGCCCTGGAATTACAGGCCTATGCCAGCATGCCTGCAATTGGTGGCCAGCTCACCAGGCTTGGGGGCAGGTGTGGGATTGGGGCCAGTGTGGCATGTAGTGCTGGGTATCGAAACCTAGTCCCGGTGCTTGACTAAGCAAGTGATTAGTCTGCTGAGCTATCTTGCCAGCAGATTTAAAAAGTGCAGAAATGAACATAAATAAAAGGCATGCACAGTTACCATTAATATTCTGGTATGCATGCAGGTGCCACTTGATGACAGAGACACAATCTGAGCGACATGTCCAAGGCAATTTTGTCCTTGTGAGAATGTTACAGGGTTTTCTGACACAAACCAAGGGCATAAATCAGTTGCTCCATATGACCTCTTGATGCAGTAAAGACATTTGATAAACCTGAAATACTTGTGGCTATTGTTTCATGCTTTATAAAGAATAGCTTTATAGTAGAAAGTTTTATCAGTAGAAGGAAACCACTCTGAAAAGCATAGTATATATTAGTATAGCAGATACATAAACCAGTAGCATTCATTTATTATCATTTTCAAGAATTATGTAGTGTGATTGTATATGTTATACTTTTGGACAGTTGGCAAGGTAGTAGGTTTTTTTATATCAGCATTACCACGAACACCTGAGTAATATGTCTCACTGTACCACAGTTATGATGACCATATCACTTAGATAGGAGATATGAGCATTCATAATTTTATGAGACTAGTGTTGTATATACAATGTGCTATTGAGTCCTACATTGTTATGTGGTACACAACTGTATTTGCATTTTTATTATATGTAAATAAATCATGCATATGTCCTCTGTAGTATGTAGATATTTTTCTAAGTCTGAAAATATTCATGATATAATCAAGAGTCAAATTGAATTGTATTTCCTCATAGATGATATTCTCTAATATAATTAAGTAGTTGTTTAAATTATGCAATTTAAGTTTCTAGTATTTATTATAAGTAATGGTCAATAAATAACTTAGCTCATTGGCTGAAAATTTTCAGTTGTATTTCTTTTTTTTTTTTACATTTATTTATTGTGTGTGTGTGTGTGTGTATGTGTGTGTGTGGCCAGCTCAGCCCACCAGGGGGCAGGGCTGACTAGTATGTGGTGCTGGGGGATCGAACCACAGTCCCTGTGCTTTGCCAAGCTTGTTCCAAGTAGGTGCTTTAGACAACTGAGCCATCTTTCCAGCCCCTGAAAATTTTTTAGAATACAATTTTAGAAATGGATTTACTGATAGAAAATATTTGGTCATTTTAAATATGCTTGATGCATTCTACTGAAATTCTAAAACTTTTGTTTCAGTTTATATTACTACCAGTGGTGCAGGGGAGTACCTATAGAAACATGCATCAGTTTTCTCATTTCAATATAGTTTAACAATTTGCAAATGAATTTTTCATTTCTTATTTTAATTTATGTTTATCACTGGGAATTAACCTTCTCAATGTTTGTTGACCACTTTATAGATGACTTATCTATCCATATTCCCCAGACAATTTTTCTTGTAAAAGGTTTACATTGTAGTGGTTGATTTAAAAATATTTTTAAGTATAGAAAAATAATTCTATTTTTACCTACATTTTTTTAATTTCAAAAATTTAAAACATTATGTAATCAATTATGCTTCATCATGATTTCTTAATGTTATATTTAAGGTCACCGATATTCTAAAAGATGATATAAGGTATTTTCTTTCTGGCATTCTTTTCAACAATAGCAGGAGCTTTCAGATGTTTGTACTTTCAGTTAGAGAAACTGAATCAGTCTTTTAAACTGTATGGAAAGGCAAGTCTGTCACTAATGGACCTGAGTTATCAGCGTGTAGGAGATGTAAGAACGCTGATACACGTCCTGGCGCTGTGAAGCAAAGAAACAGGTCAGGCTTCGGGAACAAAGATGGAATCTAAATCTTGATCACTCACTGACTCACTGCTGAAGGTCATTATCCTACTTGAGCTCCATTTTTTTTTTCTATTTGTAAAGCTGATGATAGCTAATATGTAGGTAATTAAATAGTATTATTTTTATTGTTCATTGTGACTACAGAAACCTCTCTGTTCTCCCAAGTTTAGAGATCAGTTGATAGTTTTAAGTAAAGTTACTTCATTGTTTTCACTTGAGTCCATATTTAATATTTTACAATGTAATTTTAAGATATTTCATTGAGACAAAAGATTAAATAAGTTATTACATATGTTTTAATTCATATATT
>NW_004524592.1:2873262-2886403 GCF_000260255.1 Octodon degus | reverse complement strand
CATATAATAAATATTAAGATACTGAATGACCAATTTTTTTCAATATCTGATAATATGATGTCTTGCCTTGGGATTTTTGCAAGGGGAGCAATATAATATAGGACACATATTTTATAACAGTATATTATAATTAGTCACTCAAAGAATCATATACAAAGTGCAGAAAAATCTGTCCACACACTAAAGACCAAAGACTCAGCTGCGGACCTGGATCTCACAGCAGTGTCCTGCATGACTCCAGGTGGAGACCTGGAGCCCACTACAATGCCTCCCGGAAGTCCAGCTGGAGGCCAAGAGCCCATGACAATATCTTACACAGGTGTGTTGCCCTGGAGAGACCAAAGGTCAGTGGTGGAAACTAGAAGGTCTGTGCCAGTGAGATAAAGGATCTGTGCTAGCAGCTGAGGGATCTGCACTGGAGCCAGAAAACAACACTCAAGGTGAGAACCAGAGCTCCCCCAAAAAGTACCATGGCCGTTCTCAGCAGCAGTGAGGTTCTGGACTCCTATGAGACTGAGAAAAGCTGAGTTCCCATCAGGAAAGCCAATGCAACAAGCTTCTCCAGGAGACTAAGCTGTGCACCATTTTCACGTCTGGAGCTAGGAAGCTGTGCTTAGTGAGGAGCAGAGTTCCTCGAAGTGAACTTCAGCCATCCTCAGTGACAAGCAGGTCCTGAGCTCCTCCTCTGACAAGAACAGCCAAGTTTACCAGGAAAACCAGCATGACAGGGTTGCCCAACAGAATAGCCCTAGAGAACCAGAAGCTTCCAACGGCTCCAAAAGTTTCTCCAAATAGCTTCCCCAACAGCATCTCCAACAGCCTCTCTAGTTCTTCCTCTCGTGCTGCTGACAACAGTCTTCAGGTGGTCCTCCCACACCCAGCACCACACTATTTCAGTTTAGCTGGGTGTAACAAGTTGATTATCAGGTGGCAAACCACCGCATATGGTAAAATATTGATAAGTTGAACAGATAAGGATTCATGAATTTTAACAAACATCAGAATCACCTGGAGAGGTGGTTAAGAACAGATTTTTGGGCCCCTTTCCCAGAGTTTCTGATTTAGTAAGGTTAGAATAGAGCTTGAGAATTTCCCATCTGATGGTTATGTTGTGGTCAGGAGACTGCACCTTGAAAACTGAGGAAATTGATTAATGGAAGTTAATCTTCAAAAACATTCATTTTTGTTCAAGACAGTAAAAACATTTTTACCTTTTGAAATTAATTTTTAAAAACATCACAATTTTTGTTAGGCTTGTGAAATAATGTTTCCTTCATGAAAAATGTAGATATTAAGCATAAATTTAAATTATTTCCCATGTTTTTAAATCAAACAAATATTTATCTGTTTCATTAATGGCACAAATAAGCAGTATTATAGAAATAAAAAATGGGATGTAGTTGTGAAGTTTCCAAGTGATAGCTGATGGTTGTGCATTCAATTTTTGTTAGTCTTTTTTCTAAAGCCTAATTGATATGGGTTGAAGACTGCTTCAGTGATTGCTTTAAAATAAACTGAAACAAATTTATGTTAGTTTTATAGAATAACACAGTATAGAGTATGACATTTTAAGAGTCATTAGATACTTTAGGGGTATTAAGTCAAATTGCTTAAATATAATTTGGAACACAGCATTTTTTTGTGCAAGTGTAATCAATCCTTCCCCTGCAATCTAAGGCCACAATGTTACAAAGAAACATAAAGGTCAAGAAATGGAACAGTAAAGTATTGAAGACTTTCCTTAGGTCACTCTTATTTTCCTGTTTAGATTGTGAATGTCAATTAGCTCAATCAAGTCTAGCTGATAATGTCAGCTGTCAGTGCTGGGTGGTGATACGTGAAGTTCATCCGCAGGTGATTGATGAATGAAACAATGAGCGTACAGAAGCCTGTGCAAAACTTCAATTTCTGATAAATTTTCCACATGGGAAAATTAAGATGAGAAAAGAAAATCCACTTAAAATTTATTTTCATGGGCTATTTAGATTTTAGAAGTAATCTTTTCTTTTCTATTTTTTTTTTTAATTTTAGGGAAGGGTCTACAGGGTGTCCAGGGTCTCACTACTAGATTGGACTCATAGTGATCTGCCTGTTTACACCCTTCAAGAGCTGAGATTACAGGTGCGCGCCACTGTGCCCCGTCTCACTGTCACAATTCGTCCCGGGGACGGGGTTGGCATGGTAGGCCCAGGGATTGAACCCCAGGCCCCCGTGCCTACTTGCAGGTGCTTTTAAATCTTTAAATTTTGTAGTTTAAAACATAATATAAATGTCCAATAGGTCATCCTCATAAGCTCCCAAATTAACCCTGAAAAAAGTTTTTTGTGGTACTATACTCACATTGAACCTATCTTTACCTATATCTCCAGCCATTAAAATAGTTTTTATTTTGATACAGGTTTTATCATCAGTAAGTTGCCCTATCTGGGGTTGAATGTACAGTCCTCCTGCCTCAACCTCCCAGAGTTCTATGATCTATATCATCTATTAACATAATCATATTACATGTACTTAATTAACAGTGTATCTCCTCTATGCTAATAATTTTATTACTTATTTGTCAATTTTCTTTTTTTTTTTTTTTTTGCAGTACCAGGGATTGAACTCAGGACCCTGCGTTTGCCAGGCAAGCGCTTATTTTACAGAGCTATCTCTCTGGGCCCAATTATTTGTCAATTTTGATACCTTCTGCATATCTCTAGTGTGGTTTTGTTCAGTCATATGGTTTTTTATTTATGTCCTTGTCTTACAGAACTGTGACTCTTTGAAATAGAAAAAAATATTCTCTACTATTTGTAATTAATGTAATGAACTCTCAAATTCTATATCAAAATTATTTGGGATTAATTTCCATTAATGATAGTTCAAGGAAGGCAAAAAGCAAATGCAAAATCAGATCGTAGCATGAGTACCAGGTGTGGGAAGAACTTGGGTGTCCAAGCGATTTATTTGGAGCAAGTCCCAATAGGTAGCTTGGTTTCTCCATTTCTCCATAGGGATACATATAGGCGATGCTTAACTGATACATTAATGAATTTTATAGGAAGATACCATTTTAGCCATTTTCTATAACTTAAAGGAGAGTTCATTTGGACTCACTGGTTTTAGAGGTTTCAGTCTGTAGTCAGCCAGCTTCCAGACAAATGGCATGGTGGCAGGGCCTACTGTGGAGGAAGCAGAGGCAGAAGGGAGGAGTTCACAAGAGATATGTATCCTTATGGTCATGTGCCCAGTGATTCCTCTCTTCTACCTAGGTCCCACTTCCTAATGTCCCTATCAGCTACAGTACTCCAAAGGCCCAGTCACCTTCTAGAAGCTCCACCTCCGAGCACATGAGAGATTTTATGATCATTTTTGATTTAACCCATAACATTCTACCCCTGACCTAAATGATTTATGTATATCTTTTTGTAAAAAATGAAGTTAGTCTATTTCTACCTGATGCCAAAGTCTTCAGCAGTTCCAGCATTTCCTAAAAGTCCAAAGTCTCCCCTGAGGAAGACTATTAACTCTTAACCTCTGTAAAAAATATAAAAGAAAGTTAAGCACTGCCATCATATAATGGAACAGAGTAAACATTCCCATTCCAAAAGAGAAGAAAAGGGGCATAGGCATAGAAAAGAATGGGACCAAAGCTAGACTAGAATCAGTAGGGAAAACATTAAATCTCGCATCTCTAATTCCAGTACCTGCGCAAGCTATTCTGTGATGTGAACTCCAAAGAGCTTGGTCAGCACCAATCTATGGCATTTCCAGTTTCAGCTCTTATGCTGTCTTTCTTGGGGTGGTTTTGCTTAGTGCTTGTGATATTCCTCAGATGGTTTTTCCAGCACCCAATACTCTCCACTTCTGGTTTCACTCACATAGCTTCAGGCACCACCAACTCAGAGGTACACTGCCTGGTATCCCAGGCCTTCTTTGGAAATCTGAAGGAAATATTTATGACCCCACAACTCTTGCATTCTATGTGCTTGTGAAACTCTACTATGTGGAAAACATAAAATTCTCTTGGGTCATGGCTTCAGAGCCCTTTGAGTGTGTGGATGACTGGGCACTGTGAAGGAATTCTGGGACTTCCTTCTTGAAACAAAATCTTTGAAAAGAGTTTATCTTCACCTCTTTCCACCCTTAAACCAGTGAAGGGTAGGGTCTTGATTACTCCTGATAGGCCTTTGAGGCATCTTTCTATTGTTCTGATGCAAAGCACTTGGCTTCTTTATGTTAATCATTTTGGGAACCATCCTCTCCTTTGTTCCAGCCTATAGCCACTTCTCTTTTGGCAAAGATGCTATGTTTAAAAGGGCTTTTTGCTTGATTCTTCCAGTGATTGTGGTCAAAAGCCACAGCAGCACCCATTCCACTGCACAAATGTGAGACTGTTTTCTCCACCAGGTTAATTAGTCTGCTGCTTTTAACCCGTTAGTAGTTTACCCAAGTATCACATTTGTTTATGTACTCACTGTCCCAAACATTCCTCAGGTAGGTGCCATTTCATCCAGCCAATTCTTCTATTGAATAAATTTGATAAAATTGTCATTTTTATATTGCCTGTTATATTATCTTATGCAAGTTAATTTTAAAAGCATGCAATTTTTGGCCATCATGTATTTAAATAATTGGACTGGTGTGTTAGCTAATGCTTATTAATCAGATCTGGAAAAGTGCAAGACATCTGTCTATGTACTGGAAACCACAGCATTTTCCAGTGCAATCCATATCAAGAAATGGGAGGATCTGCCATGGAAGATGAAGAGATGAAAGGATCTGCACTGGAAAGGCCCAAGGGGCAGCGTTTGAAGCTGAAGTGTTTATGCCAAAAGGCTGAAGGACCTGTGTGAGAAGTCTGAGGGATCTGCACTGGAAATCAGGAGATAGCATCCAGGATGAAGATGAGGATTGAAGCTCACTCTAAGGAAGAAAGCATCCAAAGCTCCTGTAAAGAAAAATCAGTGAAACTTTTCCTGAAATCCTTCCCTCACATTCTCCTCTTACACAGTCCTAACAACAGTCCTCCTTAAGTGGGTCTTCCACACACAGAGCCATGCTGGCTCAATTCTCCTGGGCCTCCCCTACTCCAGTTGACAGTAAATTAATTACCACCACAAATGTAAGTGGTTAATCTTAGTCTTTAGCAAAGTCTCAGGACTTGAACAAAATATAGACAAATTTTCTGCTACAGCATAATATACATGGACATAAGTCCAGCTTCCAGAGTTCTTGTTTTCAACTGAAACCTTCTGAGCCTGTCCTTTACTATGTGCATTTCTGTCAGCAGTTCTCTGAGCTTTGACCAAAATCTCCCATCAAGCTCAGCTTACAGCCTTCTGGAGCTTCTCTAATCAGCATCTCTAGATCTTTCTAAACTCTTCCTGAGAGTCAGTTCCAAAGTCTTCTGAACCACTTGGTCAGGTAATCCTAGCAATGAGCCTACTCTCAGTATCAAAATTTATCTTTGTTTAAGCACCTGCCCAGCAAGTGCAAGGTTCTGAGTTTGATCCCTGATAAAAAAAACAAAAAAACAAAAACAAAAACAAAAACAAAATAAAATCAAAATCAAACAAACTACATATATACATACATATAGATCACAGCAGAGTCAGGGGCAGTAACCTAGGAGGGATAGCCTCTTCCTTTACTCCTTTCTGTCTGTGCTTCCTTACCTTCATTTGAGCAGCTTACCTTTATGGTAGGCCACTACTTTATGATATTTCTGTCTCTGACTATGGAATGAACTCTTTAAAAACAGTACACAAAAATAATCTTCATTAAATTGCCTGTGTCCAGTATTGTCTCTGTTAAAAAAGTAATAATGATATCAAGACTGCTTAATCAATATCACAACAGAACATTAAGCCTGTAATTTAATAAATACAGAATTATTTATAATAACTAGAGTATGAAACAATAACTCACTAGTTGTAATTAACATGGGCTGTTAATTACATAAATAATAAAAATATGGGAAGAAATAGATAATTCCGGGCTGGGGAGATTGCTCGGTGAAATAAGTGCTTCCCAGGCAAGCACAAGGACCTGAGTTCAATCCCCAGTTCTGCCAAAAAAAAAAAAAAAAAAAAAAAAAAGAAAAGAAATAGCTAATTCTCATTAAGGTCTTACTAAGTGCCAAGCATGTGATGAGTACTTTACAGAGATTATCTCACTTAGTTTGCACAGTGGCCTAAGAAACAGGTAGGATTTTGGTTATAATTTAGATAGGGAAATCAAAAGTTTGTTATATAGTTTGAAAAAGTTCACACTTAATGCGTACATTGGAGCTGAATTGTTAAGGAAAGAGTCTTTTATTTCACAGGGGGAACTTTAAAGTAAACACCGTTGCCAAAACCTCACTCTCAGAAATCATTATTCAGTGGGTCAGTGATAAGCATATTTTTTAAAAAGCTGCCCAGGGATTTCAGTGCGTCATAAATTAGGAACCACTTAGCTATCAAACACACTACTGACAGTTTACCTTTGCCCTCCACTTGTGCTCAGTCAGTAGAAACAAATTGTAATAATTCAGTAGCTTGAAAGAATACTTTTACGATTTATTTTATTTCCTCTGTCCTCTACTCATTGTCCTTATCTACGTTTCTGCATTTATCTCACCCACCCTGCCTATCTGGGCTCCCTGACTGTTGTCTCCTGGACTGTCTCAGGGTGTTGGCGAGGTGACAGAGGAACCGTGCTTTGTCACTGCAAATACATGCATGTCTGGCTAGAACTGCTTTTGCCACAGCTCTACTGCTGTTTTTGTAAGTCTTCTTTTAAACAGTTAGCTATAAAATACATTTGCCAATTATCTTCTCAGCTATAGAAATAGGAGTTAGGACCTAGGTGGTTAACTTTTATTAAATGTCTCACTCTATTTGTTTGATCTAATGATGTAACAATATTTATTGAAAAGTACAGGTAATAAGTTTAGCGGTTCAGATATTTCTGTATAATTAGAAAATTGTGTATAGCTGGATTTTCTTCCACTGTGCTGTATTTCCATTATAATTATTTACCCTCCCACCATTTTCAACCCAAGTATCATTAAAATTAAATATTTTTGTAAGAGTAGAAAAATGGGCAAAAGGCTTATATGTAACTCAGAAAAAATTAAGGACAGAAAAGAGAAATATAAAAAAATTAACATATTTAACTGAGTATATCTCTTATATTTAAGAAACATAAATGAAGTAGAGTTTTCTATGTGAATTTTCAATAGTATTTTCATAGAATTTCACCTAATAGTTGTAATATAATTTACATGTGTATTATTTTTACTATCCTTGTCCTCTTGATAAAATGCAAGTTCTACAATAAAAGGAATTGTATCTGTTTTGCTTGGGGCATATTATAAAAGTTCAAACCAGTGTCAGTTAAGAAGTAGAGATGCAATAGCAAATATTTGTCAAAAGAAATAATTGTGCAATGAATGGGTGATTTTAAATTATGTGTGTGTGTGTGTGTTAACAATGATGTGATGAACTGATCGATTTTCACTGGCAGGAGTATAAATTGGTACAGTGTTTCTGCAGAGCAACTTGTGAAGAGATAAGTTTTTTATCAAATATTTATTTGACTCAAATTATTTATTTACTCTTGTAGAACTATACGTTAAGGAAGTAATCAGTCAGGGCAAGGTTATAGACAGAAAACTAAATGCTCTATTCTAGTATTGATATCTGTAAGACAGACAAAAGTGAAGGGTGATGCATAAAACATGGCATTTATCATTCTTTCAAAACGGACCAAATGATATAAAGATGAATTATTATAATGTTAAATGAAGACTAGAGGGTGGATAATGCTGCCTGGTGCCAACTTTGGTAAAAATGAAGAGAGAAAGGGAAGAAATTAAGTAATTATACTAAAGTGTTAATAATCATCATATCTGGGAGATGAGACTAAGATTGGTTCTAATTTTCTTGGAGTATCATAAAATAGACATTTCTATATGGATATTACCACCTTGTTATTCAGAAAAATGTCCCATTTATGAAGTTGGCCTTAGCATTTTCCAACTCCGAAGGGACAGGAAGAATATGTTAGAATACTACTTCTGTGCGCACGAGACTCATTCATCTGCATGGTTCAGCGGTAGTTTTTCTGGCTAGAATATTGTTTGAGAAATAATGCACTTGCAAATATTTTCTAATAAATGAATGCTTCCTTCCCTCTCTAACATTAATTTTAGAATTTAATACAAAGGACATAAAATACTTTAAGACTAACGTTGTACAGTTAACCAACCTATCATTAATAGTTGTATCTCATAGCGCGTCTTCTTTTCACCGACAAAGAATATTCTTTTTATATGAACATGGAATGGTCTTTGAAGTTTGTTTGTGGGGGAAGAAGTCACCAGTGAATGGAAGATTTTGATGCTAATATATATTTCTTTTCCCTTTTTATATGGGTGAACTTTAGTAAATGTCTATAAATGAATGTTTCTGGACTTGAAGTAAACTTTAATAATTAACCAAAACCAATAAGCAAGCATTATGGTTCTTTTCCAGTACTCGGAATTGACTCCTGGGCCCCACACATGTGAGGCAAGCACCTTAACATGAAAGTGCAGCCATAACCCTGAAAGGGTTCATTTGTTACTCAGTGGCATTATTTTTTGTCTTGTATTTGCCAAAGACAGTGGAACATAAAAATTATTACAGGATGATTACTGACATTATTCTGGGGTTTAAATCTTATTCCAAAATGATGTTTGTCCAAACATACTAGACACTGCTATACTGAGCTTCATTTCACAAGGGAAATGTTTCAAATAACTTTTAACAAGCAGTTTAGAAATAAAATTGATTATATAAACAAAAATTTTCCTTAAATTTTATGTCTTTTCAAAGCTGATTTAGAGCATGAAGGGCATAAGTTGAAAGTATAGGAAAATATAATAACACCGTGTAATTCAGTATTGAATAAGATCGAGTTTCACTGCCTACGGTTATTTGAATATTTAACACAGAATTCATACTTTATGTTTTCTCTAGGATTCAGAATTTCCCAAAGAGATGCAATCAAATCTAAATTTGAATTTAAATAAAGAAAATCTTCGTCCACCGAAATTTGACTACAAACTGAGTAATATTTTCAGACTGCATGAACTTCCAGTGAGCTGGTAGGATTCTTGATGTTTTATTATTCCTTTGAGGTTTTATTGTCACAGCTAAATTGTGGAGACATTACAGTAATTCATGATCAAAGTGCACTGCTCTTAGCCTATTCCCAAATTATTACTCAAATGGAATAAGAACGATCTTTTAACTTCTGCAAGAATTTTAAAATTAATTGGTTTAGGCACTTGGTGGCAGTGCAGACTAAGTACATTATTGTGTAATATTGTTGCAGAGGTTAGAGTTCTGGCTTAAAATAATGCACAGATCATTTTAGAGAAAGTTCTACAACTACTTTAAAGATGGAACCTCAGCAACTATTCATTTAATCTGTTCATTTTACTTACAGATTTTATCAATGTATGTTTTCTGCATTAAAATTTATAGCAATATTTTTCATATTTTTATTTCTTTTCTTTTTTTGTGGAAGAAGGGATTGAACTCAGGCCCTTGTGCTTGCTAGTTCAATGATACATTACAATTTAAGCAAATAGATTAGGTTGATAATCATAGAATGTCATTAGATTACACTTTAGATAAGTAAAATTGTTTCCTTGTATTTGGTCATGGAATGCAAAGCATGTAAGTAGTTGGTCTTCAAACAATCTGTGGTTATGCAAAACTGCAGCAAATATCTTGTAATTGGTTCTCTTATACTTAGAGATGATTAATGTCTTGGAATAGATATTAGCAAGGTCTAATACCTTACATAAATTTTACCTATAATATTTTTTCCTTCATTTGTGAAGTTTCTTCTCTTCTTGGTGATCTTATATGTATAATCTTTCTAAACATTTTTTGTTTTATTTCCTAGTAACGAGGTTACTGTCTGTGATATGTGCTTTAAGACTATAACTTTTGGGGGAGGGGAGATGGCTCAGTGCAATAAGTGCTTCCCTGGCAAGTGCAAGGGCTTGAGTTCAATCCCTGGTTCTGCAAAACAAAACAAAACAAAACAAAACAAAACAAAACAAAAAGCAAAAAAAAGAGTATAATTTTTATGATCTTAGTTTCTGTGATAAAAATCAATAGATTAATGAACTGAACTGGTGTATTAGTACATTAAGGGAACCAACATGATGCATGATGCCTTCATGTTCTGTTTTCACACCACAGGTATGTGTGTGCATTTGTTTCCAGTCTTTTGATAAAAGTTCATGACTTTTTCTTTGAGTGTCTGTTGGCTGGAATTCTACATCATTGTTTGCATCAGTTGTGCCCATAATGCATCATCTATAATTTCAAGGTGTGATTTATTTTAATTTCAAAGAAGAACTTCAGGCATGAAGAAAATCTTCTCCACACTTTTCATGATGTTAATTTAATTTTCATTGTCAGACATTCTGTTTGTAATATTTCATCACCATAATTAATGTTTAATTATATTACAGTAGAAAACACAACTAGCTTATAGAGATTCAGTAACAAACTACTTTGACTCTTTGTAATCATGGAGTTGAACAGTAGGAATAGCTAGAGGTGGACTTGGACATGACTGAGCTGTCTACACAGTGGGCTGCAGGGGACTGTAGGGGTATGGCTTGTGCATTTCACAGAGAGAATGGGAAGAGATGGAAAATCCAGTGGATAAAGTGCAGGTTCCAGGAAAATCATTTTTAAAATTAAAAAATAGGGAGCAACAGAGGGGAATATTTAGCTCTTAATCAAAGACAAGATTTCTTGATTTCAGCTTAATTTATTTTTAGCCATTGGAAAGACAGATGTCCTAATAACTACTGCTACAATCCAGGGAGTAATTTCTCTGTGACCATCTTTACTAGCTAGTCCACTAGGAGAGAAGAGTCTACTATTATGTGTTAGACAGCAAAAAAGTGAATCAGAAATAGAATAATCACTAGTATTTTAGGATAACATATCTCAAAGAAAGATTAAGTTGTGATTTTTGGGACAACTTATTTATCTGGGCCTTTTTTTCACTTGTCTGCTTCATTTCTAATTTCTCTCAGTTTCTATTTCTTATCACCATTTATTCTTTGCCACATGTTTGTGTTTCTGCATCAACTTTATCTCTTTCATTCCATTCTAGGCTCCCAATTCTATTTATTTATTTATTTAAAGTTATGTATGTGGTACAGAGTCTCACTACACAGCTCAGACTCGTAGCGTTCCTCCTGTTTTCAGCCTCCTGAGCACTGAGATTACAGGTGTGCGCCACCCCACCGTGACCTGGTGGACAGCTTAGTGTGCCCAGGGCTAGGGCTGGTAAGACATGTAGTGCCAGGGATCAAACCCTGGTCCCTGTGCTTGCCTAAGCAGGCCAATTCTTAATATAAACAATAATTTAAAAATTTAAGTTTTACAATTTGCATCTTTATTAGTCTTAAAACCAGATTTATGATCATCCAGTACACATGTACAGTACAGTATCTTGGTACTTATTAGTCCTTTAATAAAATGTTTATTGGGTCAAATTTTTATTATTCTTGCAGCACTGGAGATTTCACATCACAAACTGCCCCAAAAAGGTTCTAAAATGGTCATGGATATATGTGCTTTTTTTTGTTGTCAATTACCATAGTTTTAAATAAATTTCTTCACTATGATATATAGGTTCTGTAGCTTTCAACATTTAACAATAATAGTAACTACAAAATTAATATAAAGGATATAAATAATAGCAGTGTTTTACTAAGCACCTATAAATGCCAAGATTCATCTGCATTGAGCATAATAACATATATGATCTTCATATTTAAATAGGTTAGATGTTATTCCTGTTTCTTCCTTTCTTTCTTTTTCATATATACATATGAGACTTATAAACCTTGAGAATCACAGAAGAGAATGAATTTGTGTCAGATTTGTTTAACTCAAAAGTGAATAAGCTATACATTATTTAAAAAATTTTTAAGAAGATAACCTCTGTTTTTGTAGTTGGACATACAATTTACCAGTAAGATACAACATTATGACCTGTGATTGAGGGTAAAAACCTTTTTTATTCTGTTAATGAGCATGGCCTAACATAATTGCTATATATTGAAATATTAAAATAATTAATCAGATTGTGGTTAAGTACAAAATTTGCTATTTGTTCTCTCACTAGAAAACAGATTTTTATCAAAGTGTAGTTTTTACTATGTTTTTCTAACAAGGTCATAATAAAATAAATGCATGCTAAAATTCATATAATATAAAAATTCTTAATGTCTTACTAATTTGCATTTTTATAGAGTGTAATTTCATAGGTCAAGGAACCAGAAGGATTTTGAATTAGGTTAGGAGATTTTTAAACTCTTTCTTAAGTGGACATCCTTCTACTACTCCTCTGAGATGATTCCTATAAGTCTTTGAGTAACTTCCACTAGTTTCACCAAAATTCCTTTTTTGTGCAGAGAACTTACCACACTTCCAGTCTCTGTTCATGCTCTGCTTATTTTCACTGAGAGTGCATTGAAGTGCACACGGATCACACAGCTACCTCATGCTCTTCTCATTCTCCTGATCACCTCCCTGTGTTCTGGCTGACTTCTAGACTGACTGGATCTAGAGCACATCTTCAGTGAGTCCACCTCTGCCTTCTGGTTGCTTGGCTGCCCCTGGCTTTCACCCACAGCTTTGTCACTACTTGCTCAGGGGAGCTTTTTCATTTTTCACTGTAAATATTCTCCACATAGTGACATCTCTATCCCATCATGTCCCATGAGCTGGAGTACCTAATAGGCTATTTCAAATTATTATGTCCAAGAAAAACAGTGTTCCCTGGGAAAACCCAGTCTTCTCTTGCACTTCTTTGCATTTGCAGCACACCTTTCTTGTCCTTGCAGTGAAACCTGGGTGTTGTTTTGATTTCTTATGCTCTCAGATTGCAATTTTCACCAGGAAATTTCCCAGAAAATCTGACATGTTTTTTCTCCAGAATATTTCATTTTTCCCATTTTTTTCCTATCTGTCTTGTTTATCCCCTTACAAAATCTACTGATTTGCTTCATAATAGTTTACTCATTTTGTAGCAGCTAAGCTGTTTTAAAAATATAAATCAAACTATAATCTCTTCTAAAAATTCT
>NW_004524592.1:2841565-2873097 GCF_000260255.1 Octodon degus | reverse complement strand
ATAGGGTCTCACTATTCAGCTCTGACTCCTTGTGATCTGGTCTCAGCCTCCTCCCAGGCCTAGTTTCAGGGCCTGCACTGTGTGGGGCTAGCATGGCATGCAGTACTAGGGATTGAACCCAGGGCCTTGCACTTGCCACGTGGGCACTTAGACGGCTGAGCTATTTTTGTGGCCCATAGGCTTTTTCCTCTTTAGACAGAACAATGTCTTCCACTTATTTAAAATAAAATGCAGACATGCTGTGTGTCCTAGCAGCCCTGCAAGGTGAGACTCCTGTCAGCGGGCTGGCTTCTGCTCGCCCGCTCTCCCTTCTCGTGCTTTCACCCACACTGCTCTCTCACCAACCTGCAGAAGTGCCACCTTTATTCTTGCTCACACATCTTCAAACTAGGTCTTCTGTGTCTTAGCAGTGTTGTTTTTCTAATTTTTGTATGTCTGGCTCATTCTTACCTTTCTAAGCATAAATGTCACCTCCTCAGAGAGGCAATTTCCTCACAATGTAACTAATATTTTACTCCTTACTCCTGCAATCAGCTTTATTCCCTTCATTCTGGATAATTTCTTTCATGGTTCATAGTAAGTATGTGGATGCATACAGTTTAAAGTATTTTATGAAAAAGAAGAATGTGTCTTGCTAGCTTGTATGTAGCAGCATAATAGTGCTGTTCCTATTCTCTGAGCCCATTGGAAGAGTCCTTTCCCAGCTTCCCAGTGAAGCAGTGAATCTAGATTCTGCAGTGAATCTACTTATGACTAAAACTGAACAGAGGTAATGCCTACCACTTCAGGCCCAGCCTGTAAGACTGAGAGACACTTTTGGTTTTCTTTAGTTGGAATAAAGGGACTTAGAAAGTGGTGAACAATGCAATGAAAGTAGCATGGATCCTTGAGTCTTTTGCTGGGAAAGTTCCTCGGACTTTCTTAAGCTTTTGTTTGTTATGTATTTAGTACAGTGTCTCCAGGGACTCACTACACAGATTGGACTCATAGTGACCCTCCTATTTTCAGCCTCCCAGGTGCTGGGATTACAGGTGTATGCCACCATGACCTGTCTCAGTCGCCATCTCAGTGTGCCCTGGCATGACACACTAAGGATCAAAACCCCAGTCCCTGCATCTGCCTAAGCAGGTGCTTTAATCTGCTGAGCTATCTGGCTGGCCCTATTTAGCATTTATATCCCAGACTGATGCTTTATATTCTTGTGAAGTTACATGAAGTAAACTATGAAAAGAGAAAAAGAGAAAATTTTAAGTAGAAAGATTAAAGGAACTTTCACATACACTCTTTCATTAAACAAAAATTTCTTGAGTAGTACTCAGGTACTGTTCTGAGCAATCAACTAACTGGAAAAGAATCTATTCCAGTGAGCTTACATTTATTAGAGGCTATAGGGAACACACACACACACACACACACACACACACACACACACACATGATAGTTGTATTTGATGGCCATAAACTATGTAGAGAAACAGAGCAGGACGGTGGAACACTGAGTACATCCTGGCTGCAGAAGTAAGAGAGAAGTCAGCTTTTCTAAGAGAGTTTGTGTAATGAACATCTAAGGTATGTGAGGAAGAGAGATATACAAAGAAGCAGAAAGAAAATGGGGGTCAGAGCTAGAGCAAGTGCAGAGCCCTCGCAGGGGGAGCATCGTGCGTGTGCTGCCTGAAGTCTGAGGCCTCTGGCAGTGGTACTTAATGGATTTCCACCAAAACATACACTAGAAAGAAAGTGGCTTAGTAGCTTTTAGGACTAAGAAATGGGCATTATACGGCCCATAAGAACTTGTTTGTTTATTGTTTTCTTGGTGAATTACATATATTTTCACAATACTACAGTTGATATTTTAAGTTTGAATTTTGATATCAAATATGTTTTTAATCATTGAAGATATTTATTAGTATTTTACAGTGTATACTTATAGTAATCTAAAATTGCTCTGAAATTTTTATATTTATTTATTTACATCTACCCAAAATAAACCAGGAACATGTTAGAACAAAGTATGCATTTGCATTTTGAATTATCAAAGAAGATTTACAGTTTCTTGAAACTTCAAGCAAATTCTTCCTGGAAGGATAATTATGTGTAGTTAAAAATACTTGTAATCATTCTTTATAAGTATTATATAGAAAAATTTAAAACATTTTCTGTAGGATCTGGTCCTCCAGTTTTATTATTTATTATCAAAGTACTAAAGCATTCATATTCAGGTAGCTTCCATTAAATAATGATACAGTAATATTGATACCATTAACTTTTAAGAAGGAAGATATGCATGAATTTACAATAAATGTATGCATTAATTTTAATGAGCTATTTACTTTTTAGGTTGTATTCCATGAATAAATATATCATCTAATTAGTAGATTAGATCTTCCATTTATTTCTGATTATGTTTAGTGTCCTTGCATGTGTCTTTCTTTGACATTAAATTTGTTTAGACATGCTTTTTTTTGAGCCACTGTCATTTTCCAGAAGGTGTTCTGATTCGTTTTTGGTCAACCTGCAGCAGAAATTATGGAAAGACTTTTACACTGCTCACAGATGATGTGTAAAGCTTTTTCAATTCCAGTGTTTCATAGATTCAGTGAGAGACCGACAGTTGCCCTTCTGGGGCTATAATCATTTTTCATTCTCTTTTAATTATCTAGATCCATAGCAATAACCACAGTGACCTACAAGAAGGCATCAATGGACGTATTATAATTATGTATAGTAATTATGTCTAGTGCCAACAATGCATAAAAATCCCTCCTATTAACTAAGGTTGGTAAAAAATGAAACTATGCTCGTCTCCCTTAGGACATAGTTTCAGTTTTTGAAAATTCAGACATTAGGTTCTTGTCTACATTTTTTCTAGAGCAATTATTACAGTAATTCAGTTCTATTGTCATAGAAAGACAGTGTGTTAATAAATATTCTAGTAAATATAGAAAATGCCTCTCACTCCATCTTCTTCTTTCATTATACACTGGTATTTCCTATTACGTACTGTGTAATGGAAAGGGAAATGGCAGTACAAGGTGAAAGTTAATTTTTACAGTGAAGAATAGTACAAAGTTTGTTTAGGACAAGTAGCAATGTATCTCTAGTTCTCTTTGACCAATTAGCATTTCAAACTGTGTTATTTTTCTCTCATATACACATACTCCTGTTTTAAAAAAAAAGGTCACAGGACAAAGGTAAATATGAATAGTCAGTAGTTCTAGCAATTTTTGCCATTATTGATAGAGTCCCTCACTTAAACTTGCCAAGACATTATCTTTCATCCATTTTTTAAAATTTATTTTTATTTTTATTTATTTATTTTTTTTTCAGAACTGGGACTTGAACTCAGACCCTTGCTCTTGCCAGGCAAGCTCTTATTCTACTCAGCCATCTCCCGGCCCCCTCTTTCCATTTTTAAAGACAGTATATATGGGATAGTTCCCACTGTTTTTTCCTTTGCCATTCACAATTATATGATGAGTGGGCTGTAAACATCACTGCTAATGTCTATAGATTTAAATGTTAAACCAATTTTGGAAATTTCTTATGTGGTCATGACTAGAGTGGTATTGTCATGTTGGTCTTGTATCATTAATTTTTTCACATTAATAGTGTTTTTATAATTTAATAGAAAGCAATGCAACTTTTATTAGACTTTTAAACTCTACATATATAACAATATTTATGCATTAAATTCAACTGTAATTTAAAACTATTGACATTAACCCAAGGCAATAACCATTAATTCAGAGTACCTCATAAAGTAGGATGTTATAACTTGTGTGTCTGTGGGTACCTCAACTTGAATAGTTCTGAAAGCTGGTTCTCTCCTCTCACTATTACCTTTCTGTCCACCTTCACATGATTTTTCTCATTTTAGTGTCGATATCGTCCATAGGATGCCTAAGGTGACCCCCTAATCTTCCAGACATCATCATTCCCCTTCATTATCATATGCAATTGAGCATTTCAGCCTGTGGATCCATTCTATCCAAAATTAATTTTCTTTCACTTTGTCAAATTCTGTCATCTGTCATTTAAGCCCCTCAGCATCTTTCTACTGCTTGGGACTTTTCAATGGATGAATATGTAAAAAGGAAAATTTGAGGGGTCAGGGAGATGGCTCAGTAGAATAAGCGTTTCCCTGGCAAGCACAAGGGCTTGAGTTCAATCTCTGGTTCTGCCACAAAAAAAAGGAAAATTTGGCATTACAGGTATCATTGACATATGAATATTGTATGTTTTGAGCAGGGAATGATAAAATACAGTTAAAAATTTCCTTTCATCAGCGAAATCACCACTGAGGAGGAAGGACATTACTTTAGTCAGAGCCAAGGATGTGATGGAATCACATTCCTTAAACTTGGAACATTATGTAAGAAAACAGTAAGTAGTCTTGAAATGAAAATAGCTAAATGCACAACTTCATTCAGTAGTTGTATATTTAAATTCTTACCATTTGAGAGAGGTTTATTTATGTTTATCAATATGTGATTATGTTAGTATGATTTAGGAATCCAATTATTGATTATGGGCCAAAGAAAAACAGACAGAGGAAGAATGTTGCTATTTATGCCTTTTGATGGGGCTTAAGGAAACAGGACCAATGGAAACTGGCTGTGACACTTGATAGTAGAGATTAATAATTCCATATGCACAAATAAATATTTTTGTATCTTACTTCCCAAACAACTCTAACTGCTAAGCACATAAGGGGTAATATCAGGTTAGGCTGGTATATTTAAATTGTATCTGTGTTAAGGGCAATAAAACACACTGTTTATGACACAAAATAGGCTTTTCTTGTACAAATATATGGAAAACTTTGGGAGAGAGGAAAAGGTAGTTCCATGGGTAAAAAGTCAGCCTTTCATTTATGATCTTATTATGAAGTTCTAGATTAAAGTTTTCCAAGGGAACATATTTGTAACAATTCTTGTAGATGCTGCTAACAAGCTTTGGAATCTTCATGTCACTGGGTCATCAATGATTTTGTGAAGAGCTGAATCCATATGAAAAATTATCTTTTACACCAGGACCCATACTTAAGAATTTATTTTCTATTGCCTTACTTAAAAGTCACTTATCTAAAAGTAGAAACTTTGAAATTGTAAGCTAGTAAATAAAAATGCAGTGCATGAATAGCTTATTGGTTTCTCTTTAAGAGTTCAGCTACCACAGTTTTCTTAAGCTTTGGATCGTACTACCAAAGTGATTACAATGAACATTTATTGAGAAATTGACACAGTTACAATGTTGAGGCTTTGGCACATATAGTGATATTTAATTCTGAAGAAAAGTTCTTTAGTACTTTTATTGGCCCATTTTGCTGGTGAAGTGCCTGAGGTTTTGGAGTATTTGGTACCTTATTCTTGATTTATTTGCTTTATTTTATTTTTATAATTATTGTGATTTAAAACGATTAAAACATACAGTTGTAGTGAAACAAAATAGAGTAGTGGTTAACATTAATAATGATGGTGAAAAGTGGACATGCTATAACTAATCCTGTGACCCTGGGCTGTTTACTCAACCTATTTATCTCTTTTTTATGAGAACTCTGGGACTTTAGACAAACTATTTAACTTTTATCTGTTCTCCAATAAAACCAGCATTATACCCTACCCAAGGAACCATTATGATGGGTAAATAGTATTTCTATATATAAAAGCCTGTTTAATAACAAGTAACCTAAAAGTCTAAGTAGAATGACTAAATTATATTGCTTTTCTGGGAAATCATTAAAGATTCAAAAATTAACATTTTTGAAGCATTTTTTAAATTTTATTCTTTTGATACAGGGTCTTGCTATACAGTTCAGACTCATGGTGATTCTCCTGTCTCAGTCTCCCCAGTTCTGGGATTAGAGGCATATACCACCATTCCTGGCTTTGGGGCTGGCATGGGATATGGTGTCAGGGATTGAATTTGGATCCTTGAGCTTGCCAGGTAGGTGCTTAGACTATCACCCCAGCCCTTGCTGAGTATTTTATACTCCAAGGTGGCAGTATGTTACACAGTATTAAAAATATTTCAGGGATTGCCTACGAGTAAATTTAAAACTTAAATAGAATTTTTTTGGATTTTTTTTTTTTACCTCAATAAACTTAAATGAAGAAATGTTGGGGATCAAACCCAGGTCCTTGTGCTTGCCAGGCAGGTACTTAGACCATTGAGCGATGTCCCCAGCCCCATTTAGAATCACAGTAATGCAGCCATTGGATGGAAATGTCAGACTTTTTCCTTGAACTGTAGCTTACTTCTTGACAAGGCATTTGCTTCCCTTAGACACAGCTTGTCGTAGAGGTGGCATCCATGATTCCTGAAACCTGTCTCAGTTGAGCCCGACTGTATTACTGTGTCTTGAAGGATGTTCACAGAGTTCACGTTAGCCTCAGTGAAAGAGCAAAAACTCTTCAACAAGGCTTACATGACTTTCCCTTGTCTAGTTCTTCTAAGCTCTCCACATCTGTGTTCTTACCTACTATGCTCTCGTTGTTTCAACAGCAAGACTTCTTCACAACTCAATACCTTAAAGAAAAAAATACTAGATTATTTCTTACAGTTGTGTAGATTTAGCTGTGATTGTGATTCTGCTGGTGGGTGATTGAGCCACGTCACTTCAGGACAGTCACTTGTTCACCAGTGCAGCTTGTGCTTACGAAATTTATTCATAGGTTTCAACACTGATTCCTTCAGAAGGGAAAGACTCATTGGGTCCTCTCTGTGTTCACAGTACTTCACTATCTTATGTTCATAATGCTTACTTTTAAGTACTTCATTATAATTTTTAAAAAGGTCACATGGCATATGACCTCCAAAAGCCTTGAAAAGGCCACCTGAAAAGACTAGATGGCAGTGAAGTATAGCAGCCACTGCCTTGCTTCCACCGATCTTCATCCGACAGTTCTGAGCCAAGGCACAATGTCTTAGGAGGAGATTTGCTTTTTCTGTGTGTAGATATCTTCATGGAAAGGCTGGGGTCTTGTATGTTGGAACCAGAAACAATGGAGAGGAGTCTGGGGGACTAAGGCTTCCCACTCGCTTAGAGGGAGTTGTCCCTCCACTCTGTGCTGCCCTAAAGAATAAGGCATCATCACATGCGAATGGCTTTGAGATGAGCAATACAGGGAAATCAGCAAATGAAGCAAAATGGTAAAATACAGAAACTTGAGTTTAAAACTAGGTACATTAAATATTGTGATATTAGTATATGTTGGCATTTCAGTCAGGGCCTGGTGGTGCACACCTGCAATCCCAGCACTTGGGGCGTGAGGCAGGAGGATCCTTGTGAGTTGAAACAAGGCTGGGATACAAAGTGAGCTCAAGGCCAGGCTGAATTGCTTAGCAAGACACTTTTTGACAAAGACAAAAAGAATTCAAGGAAAAATGTTAAGAAATAAGTATGGAAACTAATGAAATAAAATAAATGAATAGTTAAAAACCTGAAAATAGAAAGCAGCAATCGAGAACTGAAATATAAAAGTTAAAATGCTTTTGCACTATAAAGATGAAGGTAATTAGAGGTGTTTTCATTATATAGCTAGTAAACAAAAATATATGATAAGAGATGATGAAGAACATCAGACAGAAACAGTGAGACTGAAGATAAAAGATACAATGAGTCATCTGAGGCTTGAAAAACCAATTTAAACAACCAGATTGAAGAAATTGAAGATGCTGAAATAATGTTAGGACAACAAGATTGCACATTATATAATGATCCAAGAAACAGAGCAAGGTAGAAATAGGGCAGCCATGTAAAAGTCCTATGCTGCAGGTCAGTGAGGCAAGCTGGTCCTGTAGAGGTGCTTTAGATGCTCCCTTGTACCAGCGCCTCCGAGCAGAGGGTCTGCTGACTTCAGGTCACCTCGTGTCCCTCCTGTCAGTGTATGCGGGCTTGCCTAGGTTAGAGAAGCCTCCAGCTCTGTGCAGCCATCTGTGTCAATACATTCCCTTCCTTCCTGTCTCTTCCTCTCAGACTTGCTTCATAGCTCAGACAAATACTTGTTTCGGTTCAACAAAGAGCACTTAAGCACTGGCATATATTCAAAATATTGTCTGTATTGACATTTCGGTATTCATTATCATTTAAAGCAGCAAGTGTTTTGTATAAACATAAGTAGATTTTCTACTTGACAACCGTGACCTTTAGTTTCACCTGTATTCTACAGATTATATATAATGGAGATTTAAAGACCATGTTGTAGGAATGGATAAGGAATATCAATGGCAAAAGTATGAAATGTAATCTAATAGCCACCATTAAAATAAGATTTATATTTTCTTTACATATTTTGAGTTGTAATGATTTATTTTGTATCATATTTTAAATTATTTGGAGAGATCAACTAAGTTTCTACAACACAATACCTAACCATGAAAATGTAGTTAGGTCTATGATGGTTGTGTTTGGAAAGAAACATGTACATTTTCTTCTGCTTATTTCCAAACAATGCAATGTAGCAACAGTTTCTGTAGCATTTTCATTGTATTGAATATTATAAGCAATCTACAAATGATTTAAATAGAATGTGCATAAATTAAATGCAAATACTGTACCATTTTGTATAAGGAATTTGAGCATTTGGTACATGTGAGGGATCATTCCCCCTGCCAATGCTGAGTACTGATAAAGTACTAGGTCCCTATAGCATTAATTTGAAAGACATAGTTTACAATGCAAATGTACATTTTGAGCCTTTTTTTGTATTTTTAAAGATTGTATAATTTTAATGCTGGTATTTATAATATTGGCTTATCAGCACTATTGTAAAACATATTTTTTACTTGGTTAAGGTGAAAGAATTGCTAATGACAGTTTTAATTACAAAATAAATTTGTATTATATAATTACTTGCAATTTTTGGTGACTTTGTGAATTTTCAGGGAATGATTAAGTACATTTTTTTCAAAACTGTAAGTGCCCTTATTCTCTTGATATTCTTAGTAGAGTAATATCCTTGCTCTACATGTCAAATACAAACAATAAGATAAACACTATTAACATGCCAGATGACTATGAAATTTTTAAAAATCTTTTATTTATTTATTTATTTTTATTTTTTGGGGGGGAACCAAGGATTGAACTCAGGCCCTTGCGCTTGCCAGGGAAGTGCTTATTTCTACTGGACCATCTCCCTGGCCTCTAAAAAATCTTTTATAAGCCTTTTCATTTCTACTGTCCAGTGACCAGCTGACATCACTTTGTGAACTGTTCTTTTTTAAAATTAATTTTATTGAGAAACTAATAGCAATGAGACATTTTCAAAACCGATTAATAAGACAGTTTTAATAATTAATACATTACATATTGTTGTCTTCTTAATGGTTATTCATAGTATAAGGTGCAGACATCCAAACACTATTTGTCCAAACACTATTTGTACAAGTCTTTTTTTCTCATTGAATTAAGACAAAGTAGCTGTATATCTATCCTAACTATTTTGTATACACAGATACAAAATTGTCCTTCATTTGTATCCCCATTTTTTGTTTAGTTTTGTCAGAGGTAGGTATTCCATTGCCATTTAAATATTGTAGGCAAACTATTCTGAAAATTGTTTTATACAGTGAAGATATCTATTCCCTTGTGTTAACTATTCCATCTTTTTCATATATATATATATATATATATAAAATATCGGTACATTAATATAACTAATTCAATCATTTTTATTTTATGAAAAAACTGTATTTTTACATAAACTTGTGTAGCTATTTTTTCATTTAAATTTCTTTATTATTTCCATTATTTCACATTTTTTCTATCTGTATTAAATACTTATGCATAGGATATATTCTTGGAATTAATGAACCTAAAAAACTAGTTTTGTTAATTCTATTTTATTACTAATACTTGATTTTAAAAGGAACAATAGCAAGAAACTAATCATTGTTATAATAATAAATGTTTATATACACAGATGATATGGAAATATCTTAATTATTTTTTAGCTTTTGACTTATGGGAAATTAATTTTCTTCTGTTAGAATACATACTGAAGTAAATATTGGACATCCAATATAAAATTATGCTCTTCAGGTACTGAGACTTACTGAATGACTTTCTCGATGACCATTTTGGAGATGACCAGTTAAGCTATATGAGCTCTCTATTGATAAGTTTAGGTACCCCTCCACAGCATGCACAATTTTAAACTATAAGATATGATATAATATGTATATAAGTACTTTCACTTAAAATATTTATTACAAGCATATGATGATAGATTTCCATGACCTTATAGTAAAAACACATTGTTGCCTACTCAGTTTTCTTCTGCACTTTTTCACACATGGACATGCTGACCTTCCTGAAAAGCTACTGAAGCTCGTGATAATTAGAATGCCCTCCACTTAGTAGTGACCACCCGCATCCCAGCTCTTCAGGTGCTGAGACTTACTGAATGATTTTCTCAATGACCATTTTGGAGATGACCAGTTAAGCTATATGAGCTCTCTATTGTTAAGTTTAGGTACCCCTCCACCAGTATAAATTGGGATGTATAATGGTCATAGTGATACAATAGAGGCTAAGAAAAAGATAAAATTATTGGGTTAACGAAAAAGATCAAAAGTAGCAGCAGCTTCAGGTCAACTAGGTTTACTATTTAGAGATATTGCCTAGTACCCAAATTCACTGTTTTCTGTTTTTTGTTTGTGTGTATGTCATTTTCCTGCTCCCAAGGATCTTTTCATGGAAGCAGAATGGCTAAAGTAGTAGATTTTGCCTTCTTTCACAACATTGTGCAGAGAAACAGAGTGGATCTCTTTCCTGAATTCTTCAAGAAAAATAAATTAAAAGTCTATGCCTGAAAGTTCAGGTAACACCAGCCTGCTTCATAGACTGGACAGATTAAATGACACTTGAGCATTGAAAACTGTGAACAGAGAAAATGACCACAGGACCGACAGAGAACTGTCTGATAGTCTCTTCTTTCCCAAATAAGAGTATATCCCAGGTGTCCCTGGTGACTTCGAGTAGCAAACTCAGTGCATTTGCACTGTTATTTATTTGGAAGGTCCCATTCTTATCATCTTTGGCATGGTGTAGCAGAAAGAAAATTACCACTGACAACCAGGCACTCAGGCTGTTTATTTGACAGCATTGCACTTGAGACTATGTGTGGCATCCTGAAGAAAATAAGCACAAGAAAACACTCCTTAGGCTGGCTAAAGATTAAAGGAAACAGTTTACATAATATAACATGCCATTATTCTTGAAGCATGGTGGTGTGTGCTTAGCAGATGTTAGTTGTATTTCTGCCTATTTGGTATAGATAGTCCTTGTCAGGAAATTGGTGACATCAGACAGGGTCTTTATCACCTGGGACTATTTTTTAAGACATTCTTGACCTATTACCCCAGACCTCTAGTGTTACTAAGCTCACTGACACTGTCCTTTATTTCTGGTGCTATTTGGCTGGAACGTAAGTTTTGGACAAAATGACTTGCTCACCCCGCTGGATCTCTACTGCCACCTGTTTTCTATCCTCTCGGGCACTAACTTTTGCAGTTCTGGGAGGTGGGTCTGCTTTCAGTGCTAACTTTTTGCTATTTACAGTATCCAAATACCCATGAGCCAATAGAGCACATTGTAAGAGAAACAGTTTTATATAAAGAAGCAAATTATTAATTTGATTGTAATAAGATCTGGTAAAAGAAAATATTTACATTTTAAACTTTATCAATTGGAAACAGTGTACATTATACTGTGTTCTTTAGTTTGGTGGTTTAACTGTTAGACTAATAATTAGGCATCATACAGCCTTTCATTTATTGATAGTGATATTTTCTTTAAATATTTCCAGATGGAGCACGTGTTTCATCAATGTTTTTGAGAGATTCATTCTGACTTATTAAATATGTTTTCAATATCCTTGCTGCATTATTAAAAGTTAAAGTTAGTACCAAACAAAAGGAGAAATGAGCGCTTTTTCCATCCATCCATCCATCCATCCATCCATCCATCCATCCATCCATCCATGTTTATATAATGATTAACTCTAAATGTAAATACTAAAGAATTAGCAATGGATTTCTCAATGGCAGAATAGTCTTGTTTGTCAATTTCACTATAATATGAAGCCCATAAAATGCTGACTCATTTTTCATTTAATTTTTTTGTTCTTTGAACAAAACAAAAAAAATCAGGGTATTAATTTGTGAAGAACAGTATCTTGCTAATTTGATAAATGATTTTTATGAAGTTATA
This sequence comes from Octodon degus, assembly GCF_000260255.1. Taxonomy (NCBI): domain Eukaryota; kingdom Metazoa; phylum Chordata; class Mammalia; order Rodentia; family Octodontidae; genus Octodon; species Octodon degus. The sequence goes on along the minus strand of NW_004524592.1, from coordinate 2,860,884 downwards.
AAAATATAGTCACTCTCCTGTGAGTCATTATAAAATATGAAATTCTTGATTTTTCATATCATTTGAAAAACCCCTGGAAATTTTATCCCATCTATACTAACACAAAGTTTCTGGTGTAGTTTTATGGATCTTAATACTCAACCACATTTAAGGGACATAGCTGCACTTTAGCTTGACTTTAACAGAAGTGCTAAGCTAGAATTAAATGAACTTTGTAGGACTGGGAAGATAGCTTGGCGGTCTAAACACCTGACTGGCAAGCACAAGGACCTAGGCTCAGTCTGTGGTACCACATGCTGTTCTGGCCCTGTGCCAAGCCAGCCACTGAAACTGGGCCTGGTGGTGCACGCCTGTAATCCCAGTGCTGGGGAGGCTGAAACACAAGGATCGCTATGAGTCTGAGCTGTATAGTGAGACCCTATACCAAATAAAATTAAATCCTTTTTTTAAAAAAAAGATAAATGAGCTTTGTAAATTTGGTGAGACAGCTAGATGAATTTTTTCACTATCTCATGTATTATTTTATTTTATTTATAAGCACTGCTCACATATGATGCTGTACTATGTTGTCACCTCTTTGGCATAAGATGAATTTTAAATTGTATTATGAATTTTAAAATCCTTGAAATATATAGGCTATATTTATACTAAACTCCAACATGGTTGATGTGGGATGTTTTTAATTCTGCATACATATAGTTATAAACAATTTAACTTAGATATTTGTTAGATCTGAGGGTACACCACTCTGCATTCCAGAGAATTACATTACCTAGACTATAACCTGTTTGCTTTATAGCTTTTATGTGAATAACTGACCTCTTAGGCATGATTTTCTCACTTGTGAAATGCACCTCACTTGTGAAATTGTAATGCATGAAAAAATTGTATGCGATGCTCAAACTTCAGGGCCCTAAACCTGTCAGATGTGAATGAGACCACGTGAGGGATCTACTTCATAATTACTGGAAAAATTACAAAAGATTTCAAGCTATTGTTTAATTATTCCTTGTGCTATGATTTTTTTGTTTTTTTTTCCTTTTTTAATAGATTACAAATTGAAAATAAATTATTTACAAACATAAATGAATATAACAATAAAAATTGTCCAAAATAAAAATGAAGAAAGAATTTACAGATCAGTCATAATAGTTCACTGTGTCAAAACCAAGAAACTTACATTCATATAATTAGAATTCTCAAAGTAGAAAGGAGTAGGCAATAAATATTTAAAGATTTAAAATTTCTGAATTTAGTTCAACTTATAATACCACATTTCCAAGAAAAATGAACCTTTTTTGTGCCATGATTTGGATGTGACCCCCAAAGGCACATGTGTTAAAGGCTTGGCCACCAGCCTGAAGTGTGGAGGCCTGGGGCAGGGAGTCAGGCTGCTGGGCGCAGCAGGACTGTCGGTCCTTTCTGTCCATTTCCTTGCCTCCTGGACAACATAATGTGAGCTGCTTCTCCATGCTTACCCCTCACAGCAGCTGTGCTGCCAGGGGCTCAAAGGCTATGGAGACCAGCAACCAAGGACAGAGCCTCTGGAAATGTGAAGCAAAGCAAGTCTCTCTCCTTATGAGTTTCTCCAGGTATTTTCTCAACATGATGGAAGCTGACTGTCACAGCTGTATCACATTTCTGTAGGAACTGGCATTTTAGTCCAGACAATTGTGATGAAGGAAGTAGAGCTTTCGTTATACCCTGAAACCATGTACAGCAGTTTGTAGATTTTTTAGCACATGAGAGAGATGGCGTCTGAGTAGTCCGAGGGGGAAGAGCCCAGTGCTGTTCTGTCTAAAAGTTGTACTCAACACTATCAGCATTTTTGAAAAGTAAGTGTCCCTTATCACCCTCTCCTGCTGGACAGAGCATGGTGTACTCCTTTCAGCTTCCTGTGGTTTGTAAGACCTGAAACTTTTTAAAAATGCTTTCTTAGTACAGGATCTACAGGGTCTCACTGCACAGATTGGACTTGTAGTGATTCTCCTGTTTTCAGCCTCCCAAGTGCTGGTATTATAGGCATGTGCCACCCTACCCAGCCTTAATCACTATCTCAGTGCACCCCGGAGGCTGGGCCAGTAAGGCATACTGGGCATTGAACCCCTGGCCCCTGCATCTGCCTAAGCAGGTGCTTTAATCTGCTGAGCTATCTGGCTGGCCAAAGACCTGATACTTTTGAATATTCATTAATTAAAGAGACTGCTAACATTCATGTCATCTTTGTTAAGTACCTCTGCTCCTTCCCTCAGGACTAGGAAACCTCAACTTGCAGTTAATGATACTTCTGATTCTCAGCTTTCTTTTCTTTGCAGTGTTAATATTTTTAGCAAAGGTACTTCTCTGGGGATCTCAGAATGCTTCTGGAATCTGCTGAAGTTATAGTGCAGTCTAGGTGAACCTCTGTCAGCCAATTCTTTTTAATATCCTTTGTTCAGTGGTGTCTATTCGGTAACCTTCTTTTCCACTATCATATATGTATATTTATTTTATTTTTAGTTTGTAGGCTTTGTTCCTAGTAGTTTATTTTTGTCAAACAAAAGACAAGTAATTTGTAATAAATTGCTCTTTTGTAAAGATCTTGACATACACATTATCTGTGGTTATTGAAGTCCTGTATTTGCAAAGACTCACTCCAATGCTAACAAGGTCACACATTGTTGGTGATTCATTCTCTGCTTTCTTAAGTCAATCTACTACTTCACAGAGAGGTGTGTACAACTGTTCCAGAAGTCTCCTTGTTTCTCTTTCTCATATATTTCATTCCTGTATATGTCATTAACTAATCTAAGTTTCAGGGACTTATACAATGACAGTTAATTTTTTATTTACACGTAGGCAAAGAAAATTTTTCATTTGGGTAGCTTTTCTGAGATCCCTTTAAGTAGCTATCAAATCCCAGGGATTTGGGATATTTGTTTTTCAGAATATTGGCATCTTCAGTCCTTGACCTTCATACCTAGGAGACACCACACACTTACGAAAAAGGCAAAGTGAAAGTGGAATATTTTTTGGGAGCTTTCTGCCTGGACTTGAGAATGTTATATACTTTCAGAGCTTAGTCATATGCTATTGAGCAATAGCTCTAAGGAGGACTGGGCATTGAGTGCTAAGGTTAGTAATCACATAGCACAGTTACTCATGCCATTTTTCTACATAGTTCCCTTTGTGAATATGAAATGATCATAGGAGAAAGTGTTATGTGTAGTGGGAGAGAAGAAGAAACTTACTCTCCCAATTATAGACTGACTTTTCTTTTATATCTAATCTCAAAGCAAATTGATAGAGAAGCATTGAACTTGGACAAAATTAGGGCACCTCTGAGGAAGGAAGGCATGGTGAAGATATAGCAGAGAGTTAATATATTGTGAGTATGAAAGTGTGGGAATCAAATGGCATTGAAAAGTGAAAGAAAAGAGTATTAAGTGATAGACTAGCCCATAAAAATTACAAAGATTTTTGTTTTTGAAGGTGAACAGTCCTTGAAAGTATGGTATATGTCACCTAGAAGGACTCATGGAATTAGTCCTCACATTCTGGTTTATTGTGGTGCGCATGGGGGATCAGGGGACACGCCCTGGTATTTATGCATAATGCTGTGCTATATGCAGTTGGCTTTAGTTTCTAAGTAAATAGTTCATTACCAATGAAATTGTAGGCTGAATATGATAGCCACAGAGCTATAAAAATTACATAAGAAGTTATAACTGTACTTTACTGCATTAAAAGTATAGTTTACTTCATTAAAATCATCATTAGAAATGTAACACAATGTCAGTATATTTTAACTTTTCACTGCAAATTTTCGTAGACTTAAAATAAAAATAATTTAGATCTTGAATTTATTTATGATAGTGAAGATACAGATCTATGCTAATTGCTATAATAACCTAGATAATTAATTATTATGCATTCCTAAAATGGAATCCCATTAAGTTATTTTACTGTGATGGATATAATCATTTTAATAATATAAGTAATCTACACATTTTTCTAGATTAATCACAGATGCTGTGCTAAAGCTGTTTTAATGTGGTGAATTATAATAGTTTATTTATCAGCCTTAAGGGTCTTTAAATCCTCTTAATAATCCTCCAAATTTTATTAGCTAGAAGTAAATTGACTTTTTAAAGTTTAAAATAACATGTAAAATGATATGGGACTTATTTTCCAAAAAATGACTTAAATGTAATTATGAGATAGCTAAGTAAATATTTAAACTATTAAGTAGTTTATATTTGTTAAAAAAACCAAAACACTGCTATCTGGTTTAATGGAAAAAATACTTAGTTTGATAACTCCTGGTGTCTCATTTAGCCTCACAAGAGCCTAGTGATACATCCAGTTTATCCTCCAATGTCAGTCAGCTCTGCTTTTAGATCAGGAAGATCCATCTAATGTTTCAGCTGTTACCTCAAATAACGACTTTTGTTATGTAGAGCTGAAAACTAGATTCCTCTGTACTTTGGTCCCTACCCCTTCCCTAGCATCTTGTCCTGCTGTTTCCAGATGAGGTACTTCCCAAGCCTATTACAGGTCTGCTGGGTTTCCTGACATAGAAAAATGACATAGGTTAATGACATAGGTTATGTGGATCAGAAATAGAAACATTAACTGACTTTGATAACTTGTTACTTTTTTCCCCCATTCAATTGATTTTAAGTGAAGCAGTTTGGTTCTGTAGTTTTATATAGTGAAGCAATAATGTCTTCATTGTTATTAAGTGACAAGACAAAGGAGAGGGAATATGGTGGAAAGGAGGTTAAATTTCTTACTTTTTGTTTAAAAGTCATTTAAGGAGCAGAAAATTCCGTAACATAGTTAAAAATATGTCAGAGCAAGTGTAAGTTAAGAAATGTTCCACTCATTACTTCCAGATAATTTTGAGAGATCCAGGAGCATAAGAAACTTGTCCTCATTTCCTGAGTCCTATAGTCATAGACATGAGACCGTACAGTAGAAATCATGGTGGTGTTTGTCTAGGAAGGCAGCACTGCAGAGTTGCAATCTGACAGTATAGAGTAGTATTTGCCAAATGACTGTGCTCCCAGGAATGAAAAATAAAAAGGTAGTGTAAAGAGATACACTGAACTAAAAGTGGCCAGAAGGACAGGAACCAGAGTTTTCCGAAGAGACTTGGTAAAGTACTAGTGAATTGTTTCTATTGTGCCTATTAAGCCACAAGATACTTAGGCTCTCTGAAGATCTACACCTCCAGTGTTGACACATGAGAAACCCTAAGAAATTATACTCAGAAATGTTAGTTAATACAGAAAAAGACAAGTTACATTTCTGGCTTCTATGAAATTCTACTCTCAAATTGTTATCAACTATGGAAGTTTATATCTAGTCCTTTGCATCCCTTTAAGAAATAATACAATAAAAAATTCACTACCAAGTTCCAATCATTTTCCTGTAATAGGTGCCCACACATTACTAAATTGATAAAGTGAAGCCCAAGTTATTATGTAGCATTTATTTTTTATTAATAATTGAACTGATTTTCAAGACATTATACTTTTAAAGATATTTTACTTTTAAAATGATTTGGCATTTGTTTAATTTTTTGTAAAGAATAGCTCTGAGATAAATGTTGTCTTAAAACCAGTTGTATATCTTTCAATCATAGATTTTACATTTTTTCATTCAGTCTAGAGTACTGATTAAGCCATAAATGTCAGGCAAAATTATAGGTAGGAAAATTACAGAAATAAAGACCATCCCTATTCTCAGAGTTCCGAAATCCAGTACCAAAAAAGAACGTGATAACCACACATAAACTACCAAAATACAACTATAAAGCAGAGAAAAGGTAAAAAGAAAAGAGAAAATAAATGTTTCTGTTTTAGATAAATTTTGAGCATGGTGTTGAGAAATTGATCTCTTAAGTGAAAAGGGAAATCCATTAAAAATAACTTGGTTACTTTTTCCACTAAATAAAAAAAAATCATAAAAAACTTCAGTAAAGTTGATCTTCATATTAATGAATTTGTTTACCACTTTTTATAGTAGTAAGATTCCTGAAAGGTTGAAAATAATTTTTGCACATAATTTTTGCCAACTCAGCTCGTAACATTTTCTTATTGATTTAACATTTTCCTCTGGAGCTATAATGAAACTCTGCCTAAGAATTTTAACATTTACTCCTAGGACCAATTCCTTATTAATGCATAAAGTCTTTGTCTTTAATTCTCTTATAACAACTGCACAAGAAAATAAAATAAAAGCAAACAAATCATAGTACAGTGTTCATTTGGATTGAATTATATCCCCCCAAAACATACACTGAAGCCTTATAAATAAGATCATTTTAGGAAATAAAAATTTTGCAGATATAAACAAGTTAAGTATGGCCCCTGATCTGACATGACAGGGGTTCTGATATGGAGAGAGCAGATGCAGACACAGATATACATATACATATGGAGAGCGCCATTTGTCAATAAAAGCAGAGATTAGAGTTCTGTTATCACAAGCGAAGGAGTAAGTGGGATTGTCTGCAACCACCAGAAATCAGAAGAGAGTCATTGAATTGTTTGTCCTTCACAGATTTCAGAAGATACTGCTGCTGCTTGCCTTGATTTCAGACTGAATGAAGTCTTGATTTCAGACTTCATTCAGTTGTTGTACATTGTTACACCAGTCTTCAGAAATTAATACCGTGATGATGCTTTTTGTTTGTTTGTTATGTATTTCTAGTACAGTGTCTAAAGGGTCACACTACACAGATTGGGCTTGTAGTGATCCTCCTGCTTTCAGCCTTCTGAGCACTAGAATTACAGGTGCATGCCTCACACCCAGTCTCAATTGAAGGGCAGGGTTGGCACAGCACACATCTGCCTAAGCAGGTGCTTTAATCTGTTGAGCTATCTGGTTGGCCCTTGTGGTGATTCTTATTCTTTTAAGTATATGAAACTTCCCAGAAAAATTGTTCTTTTTTTTTTTCAGAACTGGGGATTGAGCTCAAGCCCTTGTGCTTGCCAGGGAAGCACTTGTTCCACTGAGCCATCTCCCCAGCCCTTCCAGAGGAATTATTGCCACACAGGTTTCTCTTCAACAATCACTTGGATAGGTTTCAAGTGTGTTTATTAAGGATCAGTACCCAGATTCTTAGAATAGCTTTCTTGCCATTTTTAGTCCTCCTTTCCTACCTTGCAATATCTGTGGCTGGTAGTGTCATCTGTCAGATGTTGTACTTGATGGGATGCCCCAGTGCCTGGATTCTTTTTAAGAGTCCTATATGATCCCTTCTTTTGTATATAGGTTCAACCAAATATCCTCATGAGCTCCAGGATTTGTGCCTAAGGTATCATTTGCAAACTGAATATTGAACTCTTGGCTCCAAGAAGGAGCCTGATCAATGGATTTTTTCTGTTTCCTGGTATAATTCTTCCATAGGACCATCAGGATTGGGCTTCTACAAGTGTACTGGTTTGCTAATATTCAGTGATATTTGCAGTCACTTGACATAGTGGATGATTCAGGAATTTGTCCACTATAACACCCAAGGGTGGTCATCTTATCTCCTTCTCAGGCTTGTTAGGGGATTTCAGGTACTCTATAAGATGGCAGAACCTTTGTCCCTGAAGGCTTTTGGGTCTCATTCCGCAATGCCCAAAGGCATTATCACATGATGGCTTTTCTGGAGTCCAAATCATGAAGTTGTGTCAAGGCCCTTCAATCTTATGTCATGCACAATTAGAGCAGACATTTCTCACGTGAATGGGATAGCTTATGGGCTCTGAAATTATCCTGTGGGCTAGTAGTAGTGTGTAGAAGGCCAAAGTCATCCTTAAAAGAGATCATATGTTTCTTAGATTTTCCGTGGCTTGGAATAAAATATCAGACATTCAAACTTAGAGCAGAAAAGGGTATATTTTGACTCATCATTTTAGAAATTTCTGTCAATAGATGCCTCCAAGGCAGAAACATCATAGCAGAAGGGTGTGAGAGAAGGAAGGCTATTCACCGTTGCAACCAGGAAACAGAAAGACAGGACTGGGGATATACTCTTAGAAGCTAGGCTGCAGTTAAATGCCTGTTACGGTTGGTGTCTAGATGTGCCCCGAGCCTCATGCAGTCATAGGGTGTTTTCAGAGCTGGCTGAATCTAGAGTGTATGATTGATTCTTAGTGCAATGCTGGGAGGAAAGGTGCTAGAATAAAGGTGGGTGATTGCTGGGTCAGCCCACTGACTGGACTGGCACTGCCCTAGTCCCAGTAGACTGGATACAATAAAAGGGATAGAAATAGGCTTCTCTCATGCTCCCTTGTTGCTGTTGCTGTCTTTCTCCACCATGAACTGTTGCCCCTCTGCTATGTCCCCTACTGCCTTGGAGTCAGTCAATTATATGCTGAAATGTCTACAAATTGTGAGCTAAATAAACATTTCCCTTCATAAATTTGAGTTTTGGATTTTCTCTCTCAGCAGTAAGAGAAAAGTAACCATGACACTGCCTCTGCCAATTAGGCTTTACAAACCACTAAGACCATTGAGCAATTAACTCATCAGTGAAGTTATCCACTGATGAAGTTAGTGTCCCAAACTAATGTGCTGCAGAATCCCCACCTCTGAACACTTGAACCTTTCAAGGACATTTTTGATACAAGCTATAACAATATTTGACAAATGTACAGAAAATTCCTGATTTTGAATAATCAAGCTGTGGATTTTCACAGGTTTGCTGTGTAAAAATCACATCAGATACAAGCAAATCTGACTTACAATTCTCCAGGAATGGAACTTGTTTGTAAATCAGGGACTTACAGTGTTCAGTAGTAGTTACAATTTAAAATGTGTTTTTTTACACTTATTTATTACTAGTATAAGTGATAAAGTTAGAATAAGGGTAAAATATTTATAATTTTTTCATGCTTTCTTGCACGTTCTGGCTAAGGCTTGCATAGATGGTCAGCATCTTTGAAATAGCAATATATTTTTGAGACTATCACTAGAAGCCAGAGTTCATGACAGATGATGCAGTCTCATGAGTGATAATGTGAGCATCAATAAATTAATAGAATCAGGGAACTACAGAGCCAAAAATTTCTATGGTTGAATACAAAGAAGTTCTAGAGATCTGTAGCTTTGGGATTGTGGTCCTTTTCCTGTAACTGAGGCATAATATGCAAACCTCACAATTTATAGAAGAAAGGATTTAATTTAGCATGATTTTAGGAGATTTAAAGTGAGGGAGGGCCAAGGGACGTATCTTAGGAGGGAAATCTGTGGGGAACATTTCTGCTTAGTTCAAGACTATCAGGAGTCAGAGCAAGGAAACAGTGCTAGAGAGGAAGGGACCAAGGAAAATATATAGAAGCAAAGGCCATGACTTGATGATCCACACAGATATGTGCAGGAGCATGCTTTACTAATCTGCTAGGCATTTTCTAATTCATCAGGATTAAGAATCACAGGATACATCAGGATTAAAGATCAAAATTCACCCATGTCAGCTTCACACCCAAACATATCTCTTTAAACTATGCTTAATCGCCAAATACATTAAGAATTTCGTAATTCTACCTAACATAAGGGTGTGTATAAGGCTCATGACACAATAATTTATTCCCCAATGTCTTAACACTTCCAATAATTTCTTTTCTTGTTTTCTTTCTTTCTTTCTTTCTTTCTTTCTTTCTTTCTTTCTTTCTTTCTTTCTTTCTTTCTTTCTTTCTTTCTTTCTTTCTCCACTGGGAATTGAACTCATGACCTTGTGCTTGCTAAGCAGGCAGTACTACTGAGCTATACCCCACACCCTTCCAGTATTTTTCAACAGGAAAAATCTAAGTCTCTTCTGAGACACATAGTTTCAATGTACATGAAAAGAAAAAAAAATCCATTATCCCAAGTTACAATGACAGACAATAAACATTAAGAGGGAGGAATGAGGGATAGAAAAGACTCACACCAAAACAAGGCTGAAACCCATCTTAACTAATGTTAAGTCCTCTAGCCCTGTGTTTGGTATTGAGGACACACAGTGGTAAACTGTGTGGGGATTTAGGCTGCCCCATGCCTATGGTCTTGCTTATTGCAACCCATATGGGTTGTGTGTTGGGCTTGCTGTAGTCTTAGCCTCCAGCTTTCCTTGGCAAACATGTCACATTTTTGTCTCCAACTTCCTTCAATCTCTACCATGCCTCCATTTCATTTCCCTCTTTTCATATACTGCAGTATCAGGTGCTCCTTTTCTGGCTTTTGAAATCTGGGTGATAGTTCTTGAACCCACAATGCCTACATTTTGTATGCTGATGAAACCAGCACCATGTGGGTTACAGCAAATTTGGCTGCCAGCCAGAGCAGTAGCTGGGCTCTCTTGGACCATGGCTTTGCAGCCTCTGGGTGCTTGGATAGCTAATCACAGTGGAATGAAGCACAGAGAACAGGTTCCCCAGGAGGTCCCTCTGTATGGGCATCCTGTGAACTTTGTTCTCCTTTGACAGTTTACAGTTTTGTACTCTTCAGTCTGCAGTCAGTGGTGGGGTCTCGCTGATTCCTGAGATCCTGTCATTTTACCTCATACCCTTTAAACCACACTTTACACATGATTCCTTCTAGGCCAAAACTTAAACTCTCAAAATATTTTGTTCTTTTTTTTTTTTAAGTCTCACTAGAAATCTTTCTAAATGCAGTAAGCAGTAGCCATGCCTGATTGGCAGACCCCTGTGATTTCATCGCTCTTATTCTCAGTCTCTGCAAAGTCTTGGGAAATGGTTAAAAAATAGACAAATGTTCTTCTGGAATACAACTTACTTGGCTTCTAATGTACTTGCCAACAGAGTCCTTTCTAACTGAAACATCTTGAGCCTGAACTTTACTAGGAATTTCTATTAGTATTCTGGTCTTCTGAATCTTGACAAGAATCATCCTTCAAACTATATTCTAGGGCCTCTCTTGTCATCTTCTCTACTTTTCCAAATTCCTCCCTTTTTAAAAGACCTCTAAATTACGATACAAAGCCTTGTCATAGCAATGACCCCAGTTTTCTATATTACCTTTCATGTCCCTGCCTCTGGTGGAAAGATGAGTTGGAGCAAAGCTGCTTAGTTCTTGTGGACCAGATGTTGGACTGGAGACCAGTGCCAGAGAGGAATGGGGAAGGGTCACACACGAGACCCAGTGTTACGCCTCCATGACCCACCCACACATATCCAAGAGTGTCCTCTGCTAATCTCCTCAATATTTCTTACTCTCATGAATTTTACCTAGCAGCATTAAATGTCACATTGAATGTTAACTACATTGCTTTTCCTGTGGTTGGATAGAAGTAATTGATGTGGAATGTGGATTGAGAGTAGAGAATCAAGAAATGATTCCAGGCCTAATTAAGAAGAATTGAAATGAATGGAAAAAAAACCACACATATAGATACTCCCTTATTCTACAGTTTTACTGATAAATCACTTTGCTCACATCAGATAATATTCGTAAACATAAGTTGTTCATGAAGACAGTTTTGGACCGCATATCATCTAAGTCCTGTCAATAGTGGTGAAAATATTGGCAGAAGGAAAAGTTGACAAAGCCTCAGCCAAATCCACATGGTATCACCCACATCTGACTGAAATGGTTTGCCCTTAAAGCTCTGCCTCTCTGGAGGACTGGGGCCTCAGACACACTGGCCTTCTGTAGCTGACACAGACCCTGAAGAAGCTGATAGCCAGACACCATCTGCTGTCTGCACTCCTCAGCACTGGCAGGCCAACCTCTCCTTAAAGTGAAGGTCTGAGTGGCATGTCTTTTCATATATGGTGATTATATTTCCAGGATTAAATTATCTATTATCTATCTATCTATCTATCTATCTATCTATCTATCTATCTGAGATCAAATGAAATTTCAAGATTATGACAAGACCTATTCAAAGGACTATGGACAATTTGGTGAAAAAAACCCCCTTGGTATATAAATTGTCAATGAATTTTATAATGTTATATTCACATGTCTTATTTTCTATAAAATATTTTTTCATGCCTGGCCTCTAAATTGTTTTCTTAAATCTTCCTGTGTTTATGTCTATATTGAAATACATATTGTCTTGATTGTTTTACTTGTTATGCATTTCAGAGTTATCCAGTCAAAACAAGTAAAATAACATCATCTTGCTCTTTTTCTCCTTTCTTGATTCTCTAAAATTAGTTTTACCCATTCCCTGTTAGCTCCATATTCCTAAAGAAACTTTAATAATTGATCCTTTTAGTTTAAACTTTTTTAATTTAATTGTAATACAGATATATTAAGATATAAAACCTATCTTACTTAAAGTATCACATATTTCTTTTGCTTCCACCCATCCCCTGTTATAGTTTGTTTCTAGATGTTTCCCCAAAGCCTCATATGTTCATGGGCTACAGATTTTTGTTAGGTAGCTAAATCTAGATTTTGTGATTGATTCATGATGCAATGCTGGGATGACGAGTACAGGTGCTTCTAGGGCAGATAGCCCTAGTAGTAGTAGTAGGAGTAGTAGTAGCCTCCTCCACTCTAGGGTGGATAGCCTGCCTACAGCATAATAGACAGAGTTTCTCCCTAGCTTGGTACTTTGCTACAGTATGTTTGGCATGAGTTGTTATTCTGTCAAGCCACCTTACCTTGCAGCCAGCCAATCATGTGCTTACTACTATTACAAGGTGTTTGGCTTCAGGATTCTAGGACAGCAATCAGTTAAAAATTGTACACTTTGCAGTTTCAAAATTTTCATTTTTTTGTCTTGATTTTCATTGCCCTTTTTTATTTTCTTTGACCTTTTGATATTTTTGTTTATTTATTCCTAATGTCATTTTAATTGAGATTCAGGGAAAGGAATTAAGTATGTGAATTCAATGTGACTGAAATTACAACTTCTCATTAATAAATCCAGAAATTACATTTTCTGATCAACAGCAATTTTTGCCTTTTGCACTCTGCTAAAATATTTTTGTTCCTGAAATTATAACACTATAAAATTGATAAGACATTGTAGAATGTGGGATTTCATTGAATGTTCTATTCCAAACAAAAAGTGACATTCAAAGTACTTTTTAAAATAGTTCAGAAGACATAGGAAAGAATATAGGGAAAATTCAACACATTTTATTTCATTTTTTAATAATTTTATTGAGAAACAAATAGCAATGAGATAGTTTCAAATCTGATTACTAGCACAGTTTCAATAATTAATACATTGCATATTGTTGTCTTCTTAGTGGTTATTCATAGTACAAGATGCAGACATGATATCCTGTCTACAAACAGTATTAGTACAAATCTTTCTATTTATTGAATTAAGAGAAAGTAGCTGTGTATCTATCCTATTTTGAATATACATATACAAAGTGGTCGTTCATTTGTATCCCCTTTTTTGTTTAGTTTTGTCAGAGATGGGTATTCCATTGCCATCCAAATATTGTAGGTGATGGATTCAGCAAAATATTCCAATATAGTCAAATAGTCATAATAGTAGTGGGTTATCTGTAGGACTGGCAATGTCAGAAGTTGTTGACTTGAGCCTTTTACAGCTCAGATCAGATCTGGTACAAGACAAGGGTGTCCTCTATTACCACTCCTATTCAATATAGTTCTAGAAGCATTAGCTAGAGCCATTAGACGAGAGAGAGAGAGAAATAGAAGGAATAAGAATAGGTAAAGAAGAAGTTAACCTATCATTATTTGCATATGACATGATATTTTACTTGGAAGACACAAAAAACTCCACCAAGAAGCTACTACAATTAATACAAAAATTAAGTAGCATAGCAGGATAGGAAAGTCAATTCCCAAAAGTCAATAGCATTCCTCTACACAGATAACAAACACACTGCGAGGGAAATTATAGAAACAATACCTTTTATAACAACACCGCAAAAATGAAATACCTTGGAATTAATCTAACTAAAGAAGTCAAAGATCTTTTCCACGAAAATTACAGCACTCTGAAAAAAGAGATCATAGAGGATTTCAGAAAATGGAAAGATATTCTCTGCTCCTGGATAGGAAGAACCAACATTGTGAAGATGGCCATACTCCCAAAATTGCTGTACAGATTTCATGCAATCCCTATCAAACTACCACTAACACATGTTAGAAGGAAAGGTGCTAAGTTACATGTCTGTTCATTTCTTGCTGTGTGTAAAATTTTCAAAAATAAACTCAATGTGGATATGAAAATCATTCACACATACACAAAGATTAATAGCTTCCTTGAAATGAATTCAAAAAGCTGGATGAGAGGCTTGACAAAAACAATAAAAATGTGAAAAGTATAACAGCTGATAGATTAGTAAGAGAAGGTAAAAATCATGATATAAACATGAAACCTGGTTAATATTGATAGACTCAAACTTAAAATGATAGCAGAAATAAAACCTATATATTATTCAAATGCATAGTAAACTCAAGTGGGCTTCACTTTTGTTGGTTTGTTTGAAGGAAGAGGTCAAACCCAAGCTTATGTATGTACTAGGCAAACACTCAATTATTGAGCTACACCTCTTGCTCATAAATCAAGTTTTCAGTAATCCGACCATGACAATCACTTCTATGCCCAACATTTATTCAACATAATGAGTGGGTATAAAGCTCCACTATTATATTGGTAATTTAGAGAAAAACAGGATTCATTTCTAAGATAATATTTAGGAAACTACTAAAATATGCTTAAGTGTTATTTAACTTCTAGAACAGAAAATCTCTTTTCGTTTTTAAAAAGTAGCAAGAATTAGCATAGATACCTACACATTTGCATACATCTTAACCTTGATTGCATAATTTATTCCTTTCATTTCTTTTGGAATACTACAGAGGACTTCTACTGAAATCATGTGGAGAAATTCAGAAGCCATTTTTTGTTAACATGCTAAAGACTCTACATAAACTTAACCTCATTTCCCAATTTTACAGCCTGGGAAAAGTAGGCACCTATCATCCTTCCTTGCAACTAAATGAAAGAAGTATCATAATTGCTACTGTGAAATGATAAATACTTGGAAAAGTTTCTGTCTTAACAGGCAAGAACTTTGTGCAACATGTTATTTCATATAAAATCCTAATAGTGAAGATGTGTCTTAGATATTTAAATTAAACCTCAAATGTTCAGGCTGATAATTTTGTGTAGTAGAATTTAATCATTTTATTGACACATTAATAAGATAATTCTCTCTATTGCAACTAGTAAGATTGAAATAGACTTGTTATTCTGAATGTTAGCATGCTTAAAATTCTTTTAGCATGATAAATGCAGTTACCACAGAAATTGTTCTTAATTTATGACCAGTTCAGAGTACATATTGGCCTACTGGTAAGCCAGCCTTCTGCTCCCTCATCCTTCATCCTCTTTCCCAAGCATTCTGACTGGTAGTACTTGCTGGTTTCTCTGTCAAGTCTTCCAGCAGCTAAACCATCTAATGTCACTGAAAATGGAGCTAGAGAGAGGGGAACAGTGGCTGTAGCTGTGTGAACCAGCTCCAACACATCACTGATTAATATAATCTTTCTAAAATTTATTGGTCCCCTGAAAATTAATGCACTCCTTTTAAATTCAAGCAGAACAGAAGGGTTTACAATGGGAAACCATCCAAATGTCATTCTACCAACCTGCTTTCCAGAAGTTACTCCTTTGAACTGTTGCTGTTTTTAGTTTCACTGGTTATTCTTTCCTCAGCACAGTAAACAGTTTATTAATAAGGCCATTTTCTAATTTGGCAATATTACAAACACTTGCAAGTTTCTCAAGTGAGACTTTTTTCCTGATATCTAATAACTTTCTCCCTTCCATTTTCTTTGTTCTCTATGATTCTCAAAGCTTGAAAGAAGGTCATTAGAAATAGTTTTTCATGTACCACTTTTTCTGCAATTTTAACTTTTCTACCTTTGACATTGTCTTTCTCAGCAGCTATCTGACACAAGGTCTCCCTGTGTACTAAAGCTAGCATAATGAACCCATGTATTGAACTCATTGTGTAGCTTAAGAGGCCCTCCAGCTCATGGCTCTAATCCTGTCTTAGCGCCCCCTCCACAAGTCCTGGGATTCCAGACATGTGCCACTATGCCTGGTTAAACTTTTTTTTTCAAGTATATGATTGTGCATTTTATTAGTGTTCTTTTCCTCCTTTTTTCTTACCATATGAGTGAAGCATTCTTAAATCTTACTAATCTTTAAAGTTATCTGTAATCTTTTCCTACATCTTGAATTATCTGGTTTTCTCATTTCTTAAAGCTTTTACCTTTTGTATTGTTTGTTTCAGCATTTGATTGTCTATTAATATTGAACAATGGGGGCCTGTACTGATTTTTCTGCTACGATACTTTGAGATGTCTAACTAGCTATATATCGAATTCTCATGTTAAGATTTTCATTGCTTATTTTAGGTGGGAAAAGTGTTCAAGTTTCAATTTTGGAATATCTGAAGGAACTTCCAAATGCTAGAATGGAGAATTTTAAAACCCTAGATAACAACAACAACAAACCTAAACATACAAACAAAAAATGTCTGGTTGTGGTGGTGTATTTCTATAATCTCAGCACTCCAGAGGCTGAGACAGGAGGATTGCTATGAGCCTGGGCTACATAGTGAGTTCAAGGCCAGCCTGAACTATGTAGTATCTTAAAAAGACTAAACAAAACAAAAAACCAGATAAGAAATGTGTGGCCAGGGAGATAGCTCAGTAGAATAAGTGCTTGCCTGGCAAGCACAAGGGGCTGAGTTCAATCCTTGGTTCTGTGTGTGTGTGTGTGTGTGTGTGTGTGTGTGTGTGTGTGTGTTATGTTTGTGAGTGATTGTCTTTGGCAGAATGTGCGAGTTTCACACCCTGCAATCTAGGAATAAAGGAGAGTAGAATGGCTAGGGAAGCAGTGTGTACAAGAGCAGACTAGTGCAGCTATTTGCAGGACAGAACATTCTGTGAACCCTTCCTCCTGCCCACCTCCAGCCTTCCACATAGGTGTTTAGCACTTGCAAGTTCCAAGATGCTTCTGGAGAGTTCTACCATCTTTCTTTCTTTCTTTCTTTCTTTCTTTCTTTCTTTCTTTCTTTCTTTCTTTCTTTCTTTCTTTCTTTCCTTTTTGTTTTCTTTATTTTTTGAAGGAAGGAAAGGTTTATTTAGCTCACAGTTTGTGGAGGTTTCAGTTCATACTGTGCTTGCTCTAATGCAAACAAGACCAATTCATGGTGGCAGAAAACAGGAAGAGCAGAGGAGGAGTAGCAGCTGTGGCATCCATAAGGCCTCTCTCTTCCTTCTACACTGACTACAAAGGTAGCTTCTCTGGAGACTGAGACTCCTCCAACATAGCAGGGAGTAGCAGCAGGAAGCCTTCCTTAACTCTTTTATATTCACTTTTTGTGCTGAGCTACTCTGGGGTGGCCCATGGCCCTAGAGTGGAACCAATTGCACCCCAGGGCAGGTCCAATAGCACCCCAACTTGGGTCTAGCCCGCCTGCAGCATTGGGTCCCCACACCCAGAACTGCGAGGCGGATTCAGCCAAGTTGACACAATGTATCAACTACCCCACTAGGAAAACAAAATCTTGTTTAATAAATGGAAATAACTTTTTCCTTATACTTGGAAAATTTAGTGAACAAACTAATTGAGGAATTAAAACTATAATCCATTCCTTGTAATTTTCCCCACACTTATATGTTGTGCATGAAAGAATAGCATTTTAACAATATACTTCACAAGTAGTGGTGACGAGTGATGATCATAATCTATGCCATAAAAAATTACATGCTAAAGGTTTCAAGTTATAAGATAGGAGTTGGTCCTCTGTATTACCAATTCAGTAATTTTGCAAGATGGCAAAATTAGTGTAGAAAAGCTCTGTGGTGTTCAGTGAGGGCTCCTCGAACCGAAACTATGCTCAGTTTGCAGAGTTGACTCTTTCCATTTGAAGTAGCTGTGCATGTTGAGTAATTACAATGCTGCAACTGTTTCTTAATTTATAAGCAGGATGAATTTGATAGATTTATAAGCAGGATGAATTTGATAGATATAAAAGTTACATTTCTTGATATATAGGTCTTGCTTTATCTTGGGCTTAACCATCCAGCAGAAAAGAATAAAAACGAGGTATGAAAAGTGAAGCCATGTGAATACACAGAGTTGTGGAAGGCTCAAGTCAACAGATTCAGACATTGTCAGCCCTGTGGATAACCCACTACTAGTGTGGACTACTGGACTATCTTGGAATATTTTGATGAATTCATACACCTACAATATTTCGATGGCAATGAAATACCTATCTCTGACAAAGATAAACATAAAAAGGAGATATAAATGAAGGACAATTTTATGTCTGTATATGCAAAATAGGATAGATATATAGCCACTATCTCTTAATTCAATAAGAGGAAAGATTTGTACTAATATTGTTTGTGTAGGATATCATGTCTGCATATTGTGCTATCAATGACTACTACAAAGACAACAATATGCAATGCATTAATTGTTGTAACTCTCCTACCAACCTGTTTTGAAACTGTCTCATTGCAATTTTAAAAATTTTTCCCCATAATTTAATTGATAAACAAATAGCAATGAGACAGTTTCAAATCAAATTGGTAGGACAGTTTCAATAATTCACATATTGCATACATTCTTCCTAGTGGTTAATTGCCGTACAAGTTGCGGACGTGATATCCTATTTACAAACACCATTAGAACAAATCGCTATATTCATTAAGAGAATGTAACTATATATCTATCCTAACCACTTTGAATACACACATACAAAATGGACATTCATCTGTATCCCCTTTTTTCGTTAAGTTCTGTTATTTGAATATTATAGGTATGTAAACTCAGTAAAATATTCTAAAAGAGTCCAGTATCCCATGATAGTATTGGGTCTTCTGCTTCACTGGCAATGTCAGAAATTATTGACCTGAGTCCTCTACAGCTCAATATAACAGCATGGCTTTACATCTTATATTTCATTTTTATACTTTTCTTCTGGATGGTTAAGACCAAGGTAAAGCAGGGCCTATGCAACAAGAGTTGTAGCTTTTGGGTCTGATAAGGTCAGTGAAATCCCCTCAGGATTTATCCTGAGATCCTGTACCTCAGATTGTACAGTCTTTGTGAGTGTCAGACATGTGGATGAGTCACAGCCATTGCTTGGCCAATGTGCTCTCTGTAAAAGCCTGAGAGGATGTTTTCTCTCTATGTGACTCTCATTAGGCACACTCTACATCATCGATCACTTTCCCCTTTGACCCCATAACCTCCTTGATCAGAAAATTTGGGACACTACTGAGTTACATGACGTTACAGTGCAGGTTCTCATATGTCCTGAGTCTCAATTGACCTTAGAAGGCTAGCGCCAAAATGTTGGCTTTCCTTG
>NW_004524592.1:2834890-2836332 GCF_000260255.1 Octodon degus | reverse complement strand
TTAGGATTATGTTAGCTGTTGTTTTTTCATAAATGGCTTTTACCAGATTTAAGTAGAGGCTCTCTATTCCAATTTTCTGTAGAACTTTGAACATGAATGAGTGTTGCACTTTGTCAAAAGCCTTTTCTGCATGCATCAAAGGAGATGATCGTGTAGTTTTTAGTATTGCTTTATTGATATAGTGCATTACATTTATAGATTTTTGAATATTGAACCATCCTTGCATCCCTGGGATGAATCCTACCTGGGCATGGTGTGTGATCTTCTTGATGATTTGCTGTATTCTATTTGCTAGTATTTTATTGAGTATTTTGGCATCTATGTTCATGGGGGAGATCAGCCTGTAGTTCTCTTTCTTATTTGCGTCTTTCCCTGGTTTTGGTATCAGTATAATACTTGCCTCCAGGAATGATTTGGGATGATTGCTTCCTGTTCAATTTCATGGAAGTGTTTGAGGAGTATAGGGACTACATCTTCTGTAAATGTCTCGTAGATTTCAGCTGTGAATCCATCCAGACCTGGACTTTTCTTTGTCGGTAGGTATTTAATTACAGCTCGTATTTCATTGGTTGTTATTGGGCTATTGAGAGTAGTTATATCTTGTTGATTCAGTGGTGGTAATTTATACCTTTCTAGGAATCTGTCCATTTCTTCTGTTTCTTCTATTCTGTGTGAGCAAAGATTTTCAAAGTAACTATTGATAATCTTCTTAATTTCCCCTGGGTCTGTGGTAATTACACTCTTTTCTTTCCTTACTGCTTGTATTTGAATTTTTTCTTTCCTCTGTTTGCTGAGGTTAGTAAGGGCTTATTGATTTTATTTAATCTTTCAAAGAACTAGCTTTTTGCTTTTTTCATTCTTTGCATTGTTTTCTTTGTTGAATTAATTTCTGCTCTAATCTTTATGATTTTCTCCCGTCTTTGTGCTCTGGATTTGTTGCTCTTCCTTTTCTAGTTTTTGAAGGTACAGCATTAGGATATTTATTTGTTCCCATTCTGTTTTCCTACTGTGTGAGTTCACAGCTGTGAATTTCCCTCTGAGTACTGCTTTCATCGTATCCCATAAATTCCGCTAAGTTGTGCTTGAATTTTCATTGAATTGTAGATATTGTTGAATTTCTTGTTTAATTTCTTCCATGACCTATTGGTTGCTGAGTATGGTGTCATTTAATTTTCATAAATTTAAGGTTTTTTTCTGGTTTCTTTTGTCATTTATTTCCAGTTTCATTTCACTGTGGTCAGATAATGTGCATGGGATAATTTCTGTTTTCTTGTATATACCTAAGCATGACGTATGTGCCAGTATGTGGTTTATTTTAGAAAATGACCCATGTGCAGCTGAGAAAAATGTGTATTCAGCTGTGTTTGGGTGGAACCCTCTGTATATGTCCACCAAGTCCATTTGTTTTAAACTCTGGTTCAGTTCTGTTATTTCTTTGCTAA
>NW_004524592.1:2820591-2833845 GCF_000260255.1 Octodon degus | reverse complement strand
TATTGACTCCTTCTTTCTCATTGATGCCTATTAGTCTCACATTGTTCATCTTTGCATCATCTTGCAGGTGATGGATTATTCTTTCCTGCATCCTTGTTATTTTTTAAGAGATTCTATCTTACCTTTTCACTAGCTGCACCAGCATCTTCAAGATGTGAAACTGTCTTCACTTTCACATAAACGGTTTTGCAAGCTTGTGATTGAGAGTTTCATTTCCTCTATATCTCTTTGACTCTGCTTCATGCGATCTACTTCTTTCCTGTATTGCTCATTCAAGGAATGTGTCACTTTTCTAATCTCCTGTTTTTTTTTTTATTGATGTCTTCTTTAGAAGCAGTTATAAATTTTTTTACTGCAGTGTTTTTTTCAGATTGGGTTTCCTCCCTACGTTTCTGTAGTTGCTTCTTTACTTCTGATGCTATCAGTTCTGGGAATTCTTTTTTTATTTCAGAAAAGAATTGCACTCTGAGTTCCTCTATATCTTTCTGCTGTTGCTTATTTACTATCGACACTATTAATTCATGCATTGAAGCCGAGCTAGTGTCCTCCTCTCTTGTTCTGATTGGGCATTGGGTTTCCTCCATATGTTTCTGCATTTGATTTTTTAGTGCAGATGTTATTAATTCAGGGATTTCTTTTCTTATTTCCAATCTGAGTTCCTCTATACCCTTCTGCATCTGTTTTTTTTTTTTTTTTTATTTCAGAAGCTGTTGATTCATTGCTTGCAGCTGTGTGATTCCCAATTTTCTCTGTGTTAGTGTCCTCTGCACTTGTTAGGTGTGTGGTTGTGTTCTGATGTTGCATTTTGTTCCTTCTTGTCATTTTGCATAGCACTGTCTTCTGACCTTTGTTGTAGATCTTCATTGTAGTTATAACTTTAGCATGTACTGAAGTTTAGGTGTAGATCTACAATGTTTGGTTTTATCCAGCTGTGCCTGGCATGGGTCTGGCTGCTGTGCTCAGCTCCTTCCTGCTGCTGCCCTTGGGGGTGAACTTGTTGTGCCCCTGTGGCAAGAAGTTCTGCTCCTGGACTAGCTGGGTGGTTCTATCCACTACACTCTCTGCAGGGATTGCAGCTGCAGGGTTACACCCCCAGCCTGTATGCCAGGCCTGAGCTGAGCCTGGAGGGGACAAGGTAAGGTAGGTGGAGAGGCAGCTGTCCCACACACTCACGGAGCCTGGGCTAGGACTGGGTCTGTGGGTTCCCAGAAAGAGGCAGAAATTCCTACTGGGTGGGCGGGGTGGGGTAAGTGGTGTGGAGTGGTGGGGGCAGTCCCAAGGGGGTGGAAGAGGGTCTTACCCACTCTATGCCTGGTCCTGGACCAGTAGTAGGTCCCGCCGGCGCAGGGTAGCAGGAAGCTCTCCCACACACTCACCGGGTCTGGGTTAGGACTTGGTCTGGTGGTTTCTGGAACCTGGCCGAAATATCTACTGGGTGGTCGGGGTTGGGGAGTTACTGCAGAGTGGTGGGGGGCGTCCCAAGTGGGTACAAGAGGGTCTCACCCACGCTGCGCCTGGGCTGGGACCAGTAGTAGAACCCGCATGTGCAGGGTAGTAGGAAGCTTTCCCATACTCACCGGGCCTGGGCTAGGACTGGGTCTGCAATTTTTTTCTCAGTAAAATTAATTTAATAAAACAACAAATTTCCTAGAAGGTGAACAGCGCTTTCTCCCTTGCTTGTGACAGAAAACAGTGTAATCTGTAGCTGCTTGGCCATGAGAACTCTCAGCTGGTCTTCTAGTAGACTCCTCCTCAGCACCAGTGTCTGCACACCACTTCAAAATTAATTCAGATATAATCTAAGTATTTATTTCTTATTAATAGATTCAAAAGTATACTACATGTATGACATGCAAATAAATGTGCTTTTCCAGTTCACTAATTCTGTAATAAAAGAATGATTCAACCAGCAAAACATTTCCAAAGTAGTAGGTAGAGGTCTTAGAAATTGTACGGTTGCCTGCTTATCAAATTCTACTATCTTTCTTTAGTGAAACTGTTTCCATTCATTGAAATTGTGACTTTTTTTGTTGAAAACACGTACCTTCATTTCCATCAAATTTTTAAAATCTTTTATCTATTAAGGGTCCTTCTCCTGATTTACTATTTCTATAGATTTTTTCCATTTTTTTCTTCTAGATAATATGAATAATTGTCATTTATAATGAATATATAAATCATTGTTGCACATACAGCACAATAAGTCCATTTGGCATTTTTTACTCCAGCGACTTTTTAATGAACTATTCATTTGTATCTTCTATCTGTATATAATTACATTTTTGAATTTTGATGTAAAGAGTAGCCAAATAGTAAACAGCAGTATCACAGTTTTTCTTTTTATTTGATTTAAAAAAAATAACATTATCAGGAAACTCTTCTAAAATTGAACCTATTTGTAAAATTTTTGCACTAAAGTCAATTACTGTTGTAAGCATTACATATGAAGTTTGAGGTACATTTATGAAGATCAGTTCAACTATAAGAATAAAATAAAATCTTGTAAGTTATAATGTTTCACTGAATCTGATTTTTTAATAAAATTATGATCAAAATATAAATGTACATGCCTTAATTCTTTCTTTGATTTAACGAAACAAGTTTTAGGAAACATTTACTTTTATATAATATTTTGGCCTGAGCTACAAGGACTTTTTTTTAAGTATCTTAATTTTTTACATTTTTATTTTAAAAATAATTTGATTTGGGGAGGGTTTGGTGATGCAGTGTAGTTGACAGGGAGAGAAACACAATGTATTGACTGGAAATTTCTTGTTATATTGGATTTCTTTTTTTATTGTATTTTTGAGACAGTTTCACTATGTAGTTCAGGCCAGCTTTGAACTCACTTTGCAGCCCAGACTGGGCTCAATCTCTGATTCTCCTGCCTCAACCTCTTGAGTTCTGGGATTACAGATGTGTGTCCTCTTTCCATAGGCTGGGTTTGCTGGGTTTTGAGGCTTCTTTGGCAAAGCTACATTTGTATCAATATAATTCTGCATCATGCTTTGTTTATAATCTAGGTATTCATTATGCTTTTCTTGTTCTCCTTGATTTCATAATTTATTCCATCAAGAATAGAACCTATCAGTATCATAATGTTCAGCTTGAGTACTGTCCTGATATTTGGGCTGTTCATATTTGCTGATGTATCAAGATGTATAAAGACAGTTGTTTCTGGTACGGTTCACCTAATTGCTGGCAGAGCTTCCTCAGATCACTTTTGTTTACAACAACGGCTTCTTGCAACCTACTCTTCAGGGGTGCTAAAATGCTCTCTTTAGATTTATCACTCTTTGTAATAGTGGTGAATATTGAATGGAAGGATTGTTCATGTGACACTGGGACACTACCTTTTATGTTCATCTGCCAAATCTTTAATATGCTTTTTTCCCTGGATTTATAGCATGGCAATATTTAAAAGGTAATGAATCATATTAACTGAATATACCCAAGTTTAAGGTAAAATTCAGTTGGCATAAAGCATGAAAATACTTGAGTCTTGCAACTTTTTGACTTATATAATGATCTCTAGTTATTTGGGAAAAAGTCCAAATAAATTTTTCACTATAGAAATATTTTTTTCTTCGTACCTCAGAGAATTAAACTGCTGTGTACTTTTGTACTGGCAATCACAGAGGCAGTTGTAAACTTTTGACTAAAAAGTGCCTGCTTGAATGATTTCTTGCTACAAGAATAATTTAGAGCTTCACTGAGTTTTAACCTAACATCAGTGAGCACTATAATTGTCCTTGTTAATATATCATACCATTAAGCACGGCAATTTTATTATAAGCTTGACTAAATAAGATTTTCTATTAATGAAAATTATTTTCAGATTGTTACTGATAATGAAAAAAATTAATGATATTGTAATTTTAAGCAATTTGCCTACAGACAAATTAAAATACTAGGAAGTTAAAATACTAAGATTGGCATCTCAGGTCTTTTAGTTTCATCTTTCACCACCATTATTTTAATGTAATGACATATTTTTTGTGTCATAATCACCTTAACACAATTCAGACAAATGAAAGGAAGCAGAGTTTTTGTATTAGCATAATGATATTTTATTGTTGAAAACTGAAGTAAATGAGGTCATTAAGGGAGTTAAATTTTTAAGTTCACATGCAACTTAAAACTTGATTTTTCAATTTTGCCTTAAATATAGCTTTTGAAAATAAGTAATTTGAAGGACTATTTTTGATCGTGGAAAAATGTACATAACTGCGACTTATTGTAATAAATATGAACTGAACCTCAAAATGGCTAATATAGGTTACATATATATATATATATATATATATATATATATATGTTAATTAGCATTTTATATGTTCTTACCTTTCCTTTTCCATTATTATTTCTTTTCATCTTTAATGAACAAAGTTCCATCCTCCTGCCTCAACCTTCTGAGTGGTGGGCTTACAGGCATGTGACACTACCCCTGGCTCTAATGTTTCCCTATTTTAAAATGTAATATTTTATCTTTTTAAATGTTTGATTTTTAGTCCTTCACTATTTGAGAAATTGAAAAATGTGCTAGTGTATAATTATATTTTGATTATAGTAGCCAATGCATTTTTTAAAAAAAAACATGTAATATTATGTCTCAGCTTTACTTTTTACAATCATATAGGTAGCAATGGTGAGAAAAGGGAGATTATGGTGCCTACAGTCCTATCTGAACACAAAGAGAGAGTATGATGAGTGAGGGAGAGTGGAGCTTGTTTTTATGCTCAGAGTTGCACAGGTAGAGGCGACAAGGCTCATCACTGACTGTGCTCCTGCCATCAGTTCTGTCACTGCTGTGGTTGCCATATCTGCTCCCCGCCCCCTTGTTATATCTGGCCCTTGTGTGGTGGTTTCCTTTACGCTGAAAAGTAAAAGTGGAAAAAGTGACTGTGAAGAATCAGACCTGAGTGGTGAGAAGCTACTATTGCCTAGTAATAGGATGTTTGTAGGTGGTATTCGGAAAACAAACTGAGTCCCCAGAGGAAAGCCCCTCAGAAAACTTACTGAGAGGATGTTTCAGAAAACTGAGATTAACGTAAGAAATATTACACTGCAAAGAATTTGGAATTCAAAAATTTTCTTCCAATATTGAACCATTGATTGGAAGATTTGTGACACTGATAATCCTGATTCCCTCATAGGAAATGGAAATTGCTACAGTATGGGGTTCTCACCATGTTACAGAAGTTGAAAATTTTGGCTATATAAAAAAAAGTGTGAAGAATTCTTCAGTTTATGATAAAATAGAGAATATGATCTCCATTAATACACAGCTAAAAAATAATGCCTTGTTACCCTTTTATAAAAACTGGTGGAAAATTACTGTCTTCTTCTGTCCATAGAAAGGATTTATTGACAATGGAGAAGTTGTTGCTTTCATAAATTATACCCACAAAAATTATACCCTTCTTAACAGGTGGTAGAGGTACAGTAGGCCAGGGATGTGGATGGAGACACCACTTATAGACTACCTTTGAGGTTCCATGTGACATTGCCTGTGACTTTCTTAGTCAAACTTAAGTCTGAGCTATAGTATTTTAATGTATTTGCTATAGGGACTTCAAGGTCTACAGGATCAAGCTATAGATTTTTAAATTAAATTGATAAGAATTTTCATGTTGAAATTAAAAAAAGTAATAACAAATATTTTGTATGAGAAACTGCTTCAGACACACATAAAAATAAATTTAAAAATCTTTGACTACATGTAATTTAATTCACATTAAATATTTTAAAATGATAACTTTATTTATTTTTGTCCTTTTATTTTTATATTAAACTGTGCAAATATTTGTTTTACAAAGCTTTATTTTCTTTGTCATTAATACGAAAGAAGTATATTCAATTTACAATTTACTCAAGGGATAAAAACATGTCCAGTCCAAGTTTAAAATAAAATAAGAAACACAGTGCTATTGCTACTAATACATTTTTGTGATCTCTTTTCTTTGACAGTAAAAGTCATTGCATTAATACATATTTAATAACTTTCCTTCAATGCTGTCGCTAATTATGGTGTACTAATCATGAACATGTTAGCACATGGGGTAAAGAAATAGGAGTAAAAATCTAAGAATGTTGCTAATTAAATATGAGACATATGTCCTTTGAAACTATACAAATAGAAAGGAAAAAGTACAGCCATTCAACCTATATGCCTCAGATAGTTGACTTAATGTTACTGAGTATAGTTCTTAAGTTGTGTTTTGTCCATACATTTGGTGCAATGATTTTTCTGGTTTTACTTGAATTATGAAAATATTTGTGTCAGGGAAGAACAAATTAAACCCAAAGTAAGCAGAAAAACATTAGAAATAAAACAAAATTAATCAGTGAAATAGAAAGGATATAAAAAACAGAGACAACAATGGAATAGCTGGTTCTCTGAAAAGATCAATAAAGTTGATAAATATCTTACCAGACTGATCAGGAATAAGCAAGGGTATATTGCAACAAAATTTACAAACATTTATAGTATAATTAAGAATATTAAAAATATTAAAATCCTAGAAAATAGAATACAGCAAATCATCAAGGAGATTATACACCATGAAAATCCATAAATGTGATACACTATATCAATAGAGTGAAATCTAAAAACCACCTGACCATCTCAATTGATGCAGAAAAGGCTTTGAAAAAGTCCAACACTCATTGATGTTCAAAGTCCTACAGAAAATTGGAAGAGATGATTTCTACCTCAATCTGATAAAAGCCACCTATGACAATCCAATGGCTAACATAATTTGAAATGGGGAAAACCAGAAATCTTTCACTCTCAAATCAGATACAAGACAAGGATGTCCTCTATCACCACTCCTATTCGTCATAGTTGTGAAATCATTAGCTAGAGTCATTAGGAAGAGAGAGAAATAAAAGGAATAAGAATAGGTAAAGAAGTTAAACTATCATTATTTGCAGATGACAAGATACTCTACCAGAAAGACCCAAAAACTCCACTAAGAGGCTGCTAGTATTAATATGCAAATTCAGTAGCATAGCAGGATAGAGAGTCAATACCCAAAAGTCGATAGCATTCCTTTACACAGATAACAAACAAACTGAGTGGAAAACTAGAGAAACAATACATTTTACAGTAGCACTACAGGAAATGAAATATTTAGGAATTAATCTAAATAAAGAAATAAAAGATATATTCAATGAAAATTAGAGTACTCTGAAAAAAGAGATCATAGAGGATTTCAGAAAATGGAAAGATATTCTCTGCTCCTGGATAGGAAGAATTAACATTGTGAGGAAGGCCACACTCCAAAATTGTCATACAGATTTAATGCAATGCCTATCAAACTACCACCAACATACCGCACAGAGCTTGAGAAATTGTTCCTAAAATTTATTTGGAACCAGAAAAGACCTACAATAGCAAAGGCAATCCTGGGCAACAAAGGCAAGGCATTAGGCATTACAATTCCTGACTTGAAATTATACTGCAAAGCTACTGTGATAAAATCAGCATGGTATTGGCAAAAAAAAATAGGCCTGAGGATAAGTGGAATAGATTAGAAGATGCAGATGCAACTACAAACACACTCAGCCATCTTATCTTCAAAAAAGGGGCCAAAGATGCTTACTGGAATAAAGTTAGCCTGTTTAACAAGTGGTGCTGGAAAAACTGGCTCTCTACATGCTGAAAGTTGAAACTTGACCCAGGACTATCACCATGCAGTAAACTAAAATCAAAATGAATTAAAGATCTAAAGATTTAAACAGAAACACTAATCTCCTGGAAGAGAAAGTAGGTGGAAATCTTGAAGACATAGGGGTAGGCAAACATTTCATGAACAAAAATCAAACTGCATGGGAAGTACTTGAAAAAATCAACAACTGGGACCTCTTATTATTGAGAAATTTTTCAATGTCAAAAGAAATTGTCAACAAAGTGAAAAGACAACCCACAAATTTGGAAAAAATCTTAACTAATAAGTGCTCAGACAAAGGTCTTTTATGTGGAATGTAAAAAGAACTGAAAAACAGTAGGCCCCAAAATATAAAGACCCATTCCAGAAATGGGCATCTGAGATGAACACACACTTCTCAGTGGAAGAAATACAAGAAGCAAATAGATACATGAAAAAATGCTCCATATTAAAAGACATTTGTGACATATCAATTAAAACAACACTGAGAAACCATCTTACCCCAGAAAGAATGGCTATCATAAAGAAATCAACCAAAAAGAAATTTTGGAGAGGCTACAATGGAAAAGCCCATCTCCACTGCTGGTGGATATGTAGACTGGTACAACCATTATATACATTAGTATGGAGACTTGTCAGAAAACTAGGACTGGAAATCCCATTCAATGCAGTTATCCCCCTTCTGAGAATTTTCCCAAAAGAACTGAAGACATTGCATCAAAGCAATATATCCATGCATATGTTTATAGCAGCATAATTTGTGATAGCCAAATCTTGGAAAAAACCAAAATGCCCATCACCTGAGGAATGGATGAAAAAGATGTGGTGTTTTTTAAACCACGGAGTATTACTCAGCTTTAAAGAAAAATAAACTCGAATCCTTTATATATAAGTGGATCCCCTCAAAGATATACTCATAAGTGAAATAAACCAGACCCACATGTGTAAATATCATATAGTCTCCCTAGTGTAAGAACTCAAAAAAGAAATAAAAATTGAAAGATATAACACAGTTAAATGGAAAGTGAGAACTTAAGGATTAAATAATGAAGAGAGAGAAAGGAGAAAAGTTAGAAAATATGGCAGGGCCAAAACCTTAGATTTATGTAAACAAGATGAGTAAGGCAATGGTCCTGAGAATCTCTTTCATGTTTTTGTAAAGAGCAGTTAATGGGTAGAATTCTCACCCTGACTAACTGTATATGCTTATATATGTGGACTATGCAACTAAATTGAGGTTAGCCATGTGTGAAACTAAAACCATGCTTGAAATATCTATCATTTTGGTCTTCTAAATGTGTATAGCTTCTAATTTTATATCAATTATTGCTATAATCTCTTTAAAGTAAATCTTTGTAGAAAAAACTTAATAAAAGAAAACAAGAGATAAGAAAAAAAACTGTCATAGGATTGTCCTGCTACAGTGTTGTATATGGTTTGATTTCTAAATTTATGTTAAAATGTGTAATTTTTTTTTTTACATTTTATTGGGATTTAAAGTTTACAATATCCATAGTTCTTGGAAAATAGTAGTTCCATGTTATGTGTAAAGCCTTTGATATTCAGACAGATAGTAATGTTAAGCTCAACTGCCTCTGTTATATGGTAATAATATCATTAAGCTTCTCTTCTGGGTGGTTAACAACTAAAGGTTGTAGACCAAATGTTAGAGAAAAAGAGGGGTTACAAGAATAGCCAATATTTTGGCCCTAGCCCTTCCAGGTCAGTGAGAACTCAGGACATAAGGGAACCTCTATTTTGACATCTTGTAACTCAGTGGTATTCCGAATTTTCTGATCAAGGAGATTATTAGGCCACAGAGGAAAGTGATTGATGATGTGCAGAGTGCCTAAGGAGAGTCACCTAGAGAGAAAAAGGCCTCTAAAGGGTTTTACAGAGATCAAATTGGTGAAGCAATGACCATGACTCATCCAGATTATTGGCACTGGCAAAATATCTACAAGGTGCTATACATGGTTTCAAGGTAAATCCTGAGGGGATTTGACTGATCTTGTCAGATACAAAAGTTATGCTTTTACTTATACATGTCTTGCTTTAATTCGGTCTTAACCATCCAGTAGAAAAGTATAACCATGAGTTATAAAAAGTAAAGCCATATTAATATGCTAAACTATAAAAGGCTCGAGTCATCAACTTCAGACAATTTCCAGTTCTGCTAATAACCCCCTGCTATTATGGACTATTTGACTATCTTCAGTGCAGTTGCTTAGTTCACAGGTGTCTGTATATATAGTTAGTCAGGGTGAGAATAATTTGAATTAACTGCTAGATTCAAAAATCTTCTGAAGATTCTCAGAATCATTACCTTACCCATTTTCTACATATAAGTGTATGGCTTCCCCTGTCATGTTTCCTAGCTCTTCTCCTTGCTCTCTTTTCATTGCCTAGTCCTCAAGTTCTTGCTTTCCTTTTAGTTGTATTATACCTTTCTATTTGTATTTCTTCTTTTGAGTTCTTATACTAGGGAAACTATAGGATATTTACACATGTGTGTCTGGTTTATTTCCCTCATGAGTATATCTTCTATTGGACTATACTGGTTTTTTTTTGTTGAATTCAAGTACCTATTCTTGAACTGGCATCAGGTATAAAAAGGTCCTTTAAAGACTTATCCAAATACAACTTCTGTAACAGCAGTGGAACACACATCTCTGACAAAAAAGAGGGAGATATAAATAAATAAAGGACCATTTTATGGTGAATAAATATATATTTATATACAAAATAGTTAGGATAGATATACAGCTACATTCTATTAGTTCAATGAGAAGAAAGGTTTGTACTTACATTCTTTAGACAAGATATATCTGCGTCTTGTCTTTGGAAAAACTACTACAAAGATAATAATATGCACTGTATTAATTCTTGTAACTGTCCTACTAACCTGTTTTGAAACTATTTCAGTGATACTTTTTCTCAATAAAATGAATACAAATTAATAAAAATAATGACATACTTCATGCATTGAAAGAGTGTGGCATTTAGCGATCAGGCTATTTGTTTTATCTCAAATGTTAGTATCTATCGGCTTTTTCTTCCTGGACAGAATGAGCTTCATTACATAAACTTCCAGAGACAACAGCCTGGTTTGTGATGTTCAAGGCCTGATTAGAAGAATAAGGTTCAGCCAGGTTGAAGGGGGCATTGTTTCGTTTATAGAATATCCCCTTCTCTTTTTGTTTACAGTCTGGCACCTCATATTTGCCTTATTCTGAAATGATGTTCCTAAGTGTAAAAGGATACACTTCTGTAGCCAACTTATCTTATAACTTTTCTGTGAGTGAGGAAATGAAGACAGAGATTCTCAGAAATGACTGCGTCTTAAGCCATCGTGGTCAAGTCATATGCCTCTACTTACATCTTTCACTTTTACATTCCCTTCTGTGCACAGGTTACTAAATCATTACCATATCTCCAACTGTTTCTCATTTTTATTGTATTTCTGAGTGCAGTTACTTCTTTCATCAAGCATAGATTGCGTTACTGCTCAGAACTTTAAAAAAATAATTTATTAAAGTAGATACAGTGCACTATTTTGCTCTGATTTTAATACTTCCTTACATGTTTTGTTTGTGATATAATCCTTAATATGTTGTCAACCAAAATTTTCAGCTGATAACTGATTTAATATTCACTTGTCAGTCACATAGTTGAGAATCTTGAAGAGAAAGCTTCTCAAAGGCCTATATATAGTAATAGAAATTCTTACACTATATGTAGCATAAAAGATATATTTTCTTACTTTTTACATTTTCTAGAAGACATTCAAAGCTATGATACCCTTTGACTGCTGATAAAACTGTTCTGGTCATTGAGCTCCTTTATTTTATTTTTCTGTGATGAAGAAAATCCAAAAAATTGATGTTAAATTACTCATGCATTCATCTAAAAACACAGTAAAAAATTTTAAAGAAAGATTATAGATTTGTTAACTTTTTTATAGTGGTTTAATTCACTGCTGGGATATCTGCTAGAGAAGAAAAAATAAAGTGAGAAAATTCTTTTTTATTGTTATCTTTTACTTTGCTGAATTAAAGCCAGAAGCCAGAAACACATTTTCCATAATGCATTTCTTTATAGTGCTTTGATAGCTCTTTGCATATGGAAATTACTCCATAAAATTTCGGACCATGTGTATCAAAATATGAATATGTTACTGAACATTTGATTGTGTAAGGCAGTGAGAACTCCATTCATGTAGGTAAGAAATGATAACAAAAACTGTATGAAAACTTAAGGTTGGTCATAAGTGCTATGAAGGAAAATAACTCAAAGGATAGGATAGGAACAAGGAGAGTAATTTTTTATACGCTATTCAGGAATGTCTTTTCCTTAGTATATAACATTCTGTTTAAATATTCTCTTAACAAGAAGCAAATGAATTACTGAAAACTTCACTTAGAAATATGAATGAGACTTCTGTGGCAGTGAAGCTTATAATTGTCCTACCAGAAGTATATTTCTCATGCATAACTTCATGCTTTTAGAGGTTTGTGAATTCAGGGTTTAAATACCTTTAAAAATTTTTAATTGCTATTGAAAAAGATGTATAATGCAATGATTTCTTTGTTTATGGTGCTGAAGAGAGAAGAGAGAGAGACCTCAGGCTAATAGAAATAGATTATATCTCACTATGGAACATAGATTAAAATAATGTATTTTATTGTAGACCTCCCTTTAGAATTTAAACTAAATTTCATTTGCTTTTTCTATTTAAGTAATAACCTCAGGGCTCTCTTTAAAAATCATTATCGAAAGGTAACCTAATATATCATTGATATAGTTTCTTCCTATGACAGTATCATTGACAAAATATCATGTTAGCAATATTAAATTTTTATAGTCCTGAAATGGTAAAATAGAGAAAGCTTCACCAAATGTAATTTTGGGGGAAGTATATAGTTTCTATTTTCTTTGTTTTATTAAAAAAAAATACAAGTACTTTATTGAACATTAGTTTAAAAGTGAGCATTTATTTGGTTTGCCCAAATTCACATTTTATTTTCTTTTAAGTATTTTGAAGATCTTTATTATTGATCATGAATCCATTTAAAAAGAACTCCCAATTGACAGTTATTTTTTTCTAGAAACACTAAGTACATACCTTTGAAGTAAATTTTCTTCATATTAAATTTATTTTTAAAGATCTATGTAACTTATCTTTAAATCTCAGTATTTGATATATAAAGAGCATACTTTAATATAAGAATTTTTTTAATTAAAATATTTTTAACTTGGGGATTGACTTAAATATTAAGCAGGTTTGAAAACTGTATATAAAATTAGGTACACAGTAAAATTTTGCTCCTAGCATCATCTTTATACTCCACCTGAAACAACTATTCAACATATCCTGTATGAGCTTCAAAGGCTTTAATTATGTAGAAACAATGTCAATCATACATGCTTGCTTCCTTTATGTACCTAAAACAGCAAAATTAGTTCATTTCATTATTGATGTCATGGAGTTCTTTATATGTTGGTATAAGATAAACATTTAGTTATTTAGTTATTCTCTACTTATTGTATAAGGTACCAAATTTTATTGAATCTGTCATAT
>NW_004524592.1:2817999-2820491 GCF_000260255.1 Octodon degus | reverse complement strand
TTATGTGATTCTGTAATCAGCGATATGTACTTCAGTTGTTTTACACATATTAATTTATGGGGAATAGACATAGAAGTAGAGTTACTCTCCAAAAGCTCAGGCCTTTTTAATTTTGAAGAGTGCTATTGCCTAAATGCTCTCCTAGTATCATCTTGTATCACATTGCATTTCCCCTTTAAACATTAAATTTCTTTATAATTGTTCAAGAGTTTGAATGTGTACCAATGAGATGATTAATGATCCAATATTTAATAGAATTTTAACTTTTATTTGTTATTAGTGAGATTGATAATTATTTTTAAAAATTGCAATCTGTGCTTTCCTTTTTATGTATCTATTATTTTACTTTTGTGTTGGCTTTATCACTTTCTAGGAACTTTTTGTGTGTGTAAAAGAATTTATTTTTCCTGTACTGTAAGCTGCAACTGTTTTCAGAGTTTGATATTTTGAGTTTACCTGTGGTCTTTAACTTTTAAATTTTGGCTTAAAATTATGAAATTTTTTTCTATTCAAAGTTTTGGTGGGACATTCAAATATCTTCTTATGTTTTTATTACTGTATACTTTATATCTTAATATATCCCACATATATTGTAACTCTCTACTTTTAACATTTTCTATATTTTCTCTCAAATATTTAGTTGCAGATTTTATTTGATACCATGCTAATGAAATCTTCATGAGTTCTTTTAAGATTTTTAATAATTATAAGCATATTCCTATTCAAAATTCAGACTTTTCTTACAAAGAGGAAGTAAATGGTGGATGTTGTGTAAACCATTAAGTGTGAAACAGTGACTTACATTTTGAAATGACTTTTTAAAAACTCACCTAAAAGGTATACATTAACTTCATTTAGCACATATGTTTATCTCCTATGTATTTTATTTAGTTTTTATTCACCTTTATTAATTCTTTACATATTTTGTACAACATCTTCTCTATATTAGCTTTGACTAGGGATTGTGTAAATGAAAATTCTGGATCTGCTGAAACTTCAATTTTGTTGTGATTTTAAGACTGCTATATTCTTTTTCTTAAGTTTCAAAAACACTTTTATTTATTTAATTATTTATTAAGTATAGGGTCTTGCTACCCAGCTTGGACTTGTAGTGATCCTCATGTATCAGCCTCCCCAGCAGTGGGATTGCAGGTGTGAACCACCATACCCGATTTCAGTGGTAACACAGGATGCCTGGGGTTCGGAGCTGGTGTGGCAAGGTACTCCTTGGATCAAATTTAGGTCCTTGTGCTTTCTAGGCAGGTGCTTAGACCGCAGAGCTATCTCCGTAGCCTCTAGACTTCTATATTGTATAAAAAGAAAAAGATAAAGTCATGGTGAACATAGTATGTACCTATATTTCCATATACTTGGGAGGTTTAAACATAATTGATTGAGTCTAATAATTAAAGCTCAACCTGGGCAACATAGTGAGACTTTATAGCAAAAACAAAAATCGCAGTCTCTAAACTTTATCTTAATAAGGTCAAAAGTATAATACTAATAAACTAATCAATATCAAATTACAACTATTTTGGGGCCGGAGAGATGGCTCAGTAGAATAAGCACTTCCCTGGCAAGCGCAGGGGTCTGAGTTCAATACCTAGTTCCAGAAAAAAAATTACAACTATTTAATAACAAAATATGGTTCTATCATAAAAATAAATTCAGTGTATAATAATTTTGGCTTTAATTTGCCTATTTTAAAAATTTCTTTTTAGTTTGTTTTCTTATAGAAAATTTCAAAGACTCAGAAAAGTAGAGTGGGTAAGTTGAGCTATGTATCACTAGGCATTTTCAAAGCCATTAGTCTTGTACCATTTGCCTCTCCTCCTCTCTCTTCAAATAGTCTAAGGCACATCCTGAACTCATGTTTTACTCATAAGGACTTCAATATGTATCTCTAATAGATAAAAATTTAAACATCACATAATCATAATAGAATTAGTACATGAAAAAGACTGATAAATGATTTCTAAATATTTTCTTAATTTCTTTTAGTTGTACAGAATTCATTTTAACTATTCAAGTTGTGTAGAAATTCTTAAGTGAAATATGCAAGAAAAAACTTAATTTTAGTCCCCTCAGCAAAATAAGACAAATACGGCAATAGTTTTCTGTGTCTCTGGTAAAGCAACATAACAATTATCCTCCTGAATCACTTGTGAATTATCTAGACAATTTTAAATGGAATGACATTGTTTATTCGCGTTTCAGCTTATAAGGTCAACAAATGTATGAGCATCTAACCTTGTGAAAGAAATATGATGTCACGCAGATTTTCAGAGAAAGAATGCAATTAGTGTCAGGTGCATCAAATCACTGCTGATAATTGGAATCATTTTTAAGAAAAACAAGAAGAAAGAAATCTCACTGATGCCAGTTTATATAAATTATACAACTTTATATTTGTTTTCCTGACTTAAGACTTAAGCTAGACCATAATTATATTTTAGACTTAAATTTTAGTTATATTTTAGGAGATTTCCTCA
>NW_004524592.1:2807528-2817899 GCF_000260255.1 Octodon degus | reverse complement strand
TATTATTATTGTTTTCATGAGAGCTATATAACACATCTAAAAATACCCAAAGCCTTATAAGATTTTTATTGGTTGTTTTTATTTAAAGATATTTATTTTTCTAGTAGGGAATTAGATTTAGGTTTCATTAGAGATGTTGTTTTGTAATTACAAATATGTAATTTCATACTGTGGTTACTTCCGAAGCCTAAAATGGATTCATTTTCAATAGGAATACTTGACCGGTGACTCTTATAGTAGTTTTGAAAGTGACATCAGTGCTTTAAACATAACATTGTAATAATATGCTTCTAATTCATGTAGGCATTTTCTTGTACTTTATGCTCTTTGGCCACAAATTCTCCATGTATAAAAATAACTGCAAAAGCCAGGTGAGATTCAAAGGGAGTAGTTCCCCTTGTTCCTTATTCCACCTCACTTGGATGTGAACACCTATCACCCCCAGGCTGCTTCTTTCTTTCCTTTCCTTTTCTTTTGTCCCTTTCCTCACATTTCTTTTGCTTTTTCTTTGGAGCTCCCTGGCTCTTCCTTGCTACACTTTCTACTCAGGTGGAACTTCCCAGTCAGGTGTTTTTCTCTCCCAACTTTTCCCAGACAGGTTTTTCCCCTCCATACATTGCTGGTCGGGGTCTCTGTTCCTGTCCAGATTCTTTGGTCTTTCCCTGGTCCAGGCTTTTCAAGTCTCCATGTGGACTTCCCCTAGCCCCTTGTTCCCTTCTGGTGCCTAATCCTACTGGTTTGTTCACTGTCCTATTGGTGAACAAAGATGAAAGACAAACAGGCATGGGTTTTGTGTAGCATGCCAGAAGCTGCAGTGCTCTGGCCTCTAGTGGGCAGAGTGCTGAGCATCTGCTTCATCTTATTGGCATTCTCTTAGACACAGGTGCAAGCAATTAGATTAGCACAAGATTTATCTGCCTCCTATTATCTACTAGTGTATGCCCAGGTAAACAATTAGGTCTCAACTGTGTTCACTTTTCCCTAGAATCTGTGATGTGCCATCATCCTTGAATATTGCCAAAGAAGCACAACTTGCTGGGTTTTTTGTTTGTTTGTTTGTTTGTTTGTTTTCACAGAGGAAGTCAGTTAGGCATTGGTTCTCCTTAACTGGACTCACAGCTAAGAAAATGTGTTCACTTGGGAAAGACAAACGTGGAATTATGCCATGCCTACTTCACCTTCTTATTTGCGATTGTGCTTTTGGGAATCCTTCAGAGAAAAAGAATGTTGATTCTAGACTAGTCTATACTATACTGCAACATTTTGAAGATGGAAGTGTCATAAAAATAGTGAAATGCTTCTTAAATAGGGAAAAAATAAAGCTAGAGATCAAGACAAAATTTTCTATTTAACTCAAACTAACAGACACATAATGTGCAATTTTTCCTTCTTAGGAAAATATTTATATTGTATAATATAATACTAATAATATATATATATACACATATATATATAATATATATTTCTAGCAAGTGTTTCATGATTATGCGAATCCACTTAGAGGTAAAGTAATATTAATGAAGCAAGTTTCAGCAAGTCTAGTTTTGTAATTGTACCATATGGACACGGAAATGAAAATTCAGATATCATTGAAGAAGAAAAGTGAATAACAAAGTCACTCTCTTAATCCATATTCTCAGTTCCCTTTCTTAGACATAGATTCTTTTGACCATTTTTGACATTTTGACCACCTTGGTTCTAGTTTATTTGATAATGTATAATTGAGTGATTTATGTATTTCTTTATATGTTGACTCTAAGAAATAATGTGTTGTTTTTCCATTATGGAAGCCAATAACTAGAATTCGTAGTACATCCACTTCCTACTTGTAGAAGTTTTTTTTTTTTAAACTTTTACTCTATCAATGAAATATACTTATAAATTTTATTAGTGTAAGTTCAGCTTTCAGTATCCATTTATTTTTTTTATTTATTTATTTATTTATTTATTTATTTATTTGCAGAACTGGGGATTGAACTCAGGCCCTTGCACTTGCCAGGCAAGCATTTACTCTACTGAGCCATCTCCCTGGCCCTTCCATTTATTTTAAATTTCAGTGAAACAGAACAGATCATGAATAG
Organism: Octodon degus; assembly: GCF_000260255.1. NCBI lineage: Eukaryota > Metazoa > Chordata > Mammalia > Rodentia > Octodontidae > Octodon > Octodon degus. Next base: position 2,815,818 of record NW_004524592.1, on the reverse strand, counting down.
GTTAGCACCTCTTAAAATTTCTCCATTCTGTTCCTTCATCTCAAATTGTCTGATGTATTAATACTTGAATAGTTTTTCATCTTAGAATATGTACAAACTAATGTTATTAGCTTTAATTTTTTTATTTTATGCTTTCTCAAAATGGATTTAGATAGAATTTGCAGAGCCAGGGTGATGGCTTAGCAGCATAAGAACCTGCCTGACAAGTGCAAGATCTTGAGTTTGATCCTTCGTACCAAAAAATTACAATATTATGATTGCTTAACTACTATTGATTTAATATTGAGGTTAAATGTATGTATTATAAAAAACACAATTCCTTTTCTTTGTTCATTTTTGAGACAGGATCTTGCTGTGTAGTTTAGGCTTGCCTTGAACTTGCTATGTAGTCCAAGCTGGTCTCAAACTTGCACTAATCATCCTGCCTCAACTTCCCAAGTGGAGAGATTATTGTGGTGTAGCACCACACCTAGCCTACAAAGACATTTCTTTATCCATAGCAAAAATTTTCTTTCTAAAGGATCATTGTACATGAAAGGAGGACATCTGATTCTCTTAAATGTTATAGCATTTAGAATTATGCTATGTGCTTTTTTTCCCCTATACTTTTATTGAGAAACAAATAGCAATGAGACAGCTTCAAACCAAATTGCTAGGACAGTTTCAATAATTAACACATTGCATAAATTCTTCCTAGTGGTTAATTGCTGTACAAGATGTGGACATGATATCCTATCTACAAACACTATTAGAACAAATCCCTCTATTCATTGAGAATGTAACTGTATATCTATCGTAAGCACTTTGAATACACAAATACAAAATGGACATTCGTCTGTATCCTCTTTTTTTGTTAAGTTCCGTTATTTGAATATTATAGGTGTGTTAACTCAGAAATATTCTAAAAGAGTCCGGTAGCCCATAATAGTATCAGGGTTTCCACTTCACTGGCAATGTCAGAAATTGCTGACCTGAGTCCCTATAGCTCAACATAGCAGCATGGCTCTACTTCTATTACTTCAGTTTTATACTTTTCTGCTGGATGGTTAAGACCAAGGGAAAGCAGGACTTATGCAACAAGAGTTGTAGCTTTTGGGTCTGATAAGGTCAGTGAAATCCCCTCAGGATTTATCCTGTGACCCTGTACCTCAGATTGTAGAAGCTTTGTCAGTGTCAGCCATGTAGATGAGTCATGGCCATTGCTTGGCCAATATGCTCTCTGTGAAAGCCTGAGAGAATGTTTTCTCTCCATGTGACTCTCCTTAGGCACAGTCTACATCATCAATCACTTTCCTCTTTGGCCCCATAATCTCCTTGATCAGAAAATTTGGGACACTAATGAGTTACATGATGTTACAGTACAAGTTCCCATATGTCCTGAGTCTTAATTGACCTTGGAAGGCTAGGGCCATACTGTTGGCTTTCCTTGTGGCCCTCCTTTTCCTCTAATTTTGGTCTGCAAATTTAGGTCATTACCCCTCCAGAAGACAAGCTTATTGTTATTACCATACAACCTAGGCTGTTAAGCTTAACCTCACTATCTGTCTGAATATCAAACATCTCAGGCATAACATGGAACAGGTATTTTTCATTAAATATTATTTTTACTTGAAAAAAGAAACATGTCTTCTGTCACATTACCAACATAACAGTTTATAATTATCTTTCTTTTTTTTGTCACCTTTTATTTTCTCTTGTTTTCGTTTCGTCTGTCTCATTTGGTAATTGCCATGGTGTGTGTAGGTGGCCTCTAGAGCCTCCTGCTTTTCTGAGGTGGGTCTCTCTGGAATGTGTGATGTTGGCCTCAAGGATGTGTGATTGCTGCATTAGTCCTTGGATTGGCTTGGCATAGTTCTGGATAGGATTAAAGGCACCCTACTTTTAGTGGGATGTTACCCTTCCTGAGGGGAGGTAGCCTGGCTGGAGTATATCGGACTGGAAAGGGGTCATCGCGTGCTCGCTGCTTGCCTCCCCATGCTTGGCTGCTTGGCTGACTGTGGCCCACCATGACTTATTTTTCCTCTGTGATACCTGAACTGTGTCACCCTACTGTGGAGCCAGGTGCCTGTGACCTGAAACTTCTACAGACAGAGGTAAATAAAACTTTCCTTCTTTAACTTTGAGCATAAAGTATTTTCTCTTGGCAATGAGTAAATTAAGACTGTTTATTGTTTCTAACTAAGACAGTGTTCATACTTACTAGTTAGGGGCTAACTGGATTAATATAGGTGGCTTGTTTTGGTGTCTTCTGCCAGTAGATTATTACCGCCTGAACTCTTGTGCTGACTGCATGTGCTGTAAGTGTAGAAGAACAATTCTGCCCTGTCTCCTGTTCTCTGTAGTAACCAACTAGAATGAAAGAGGAAAGGGAACATTTTCACTGAAAAGAAAATAGTATCCATCTTACATCTTTCCTTGCACTTAATGAGTTATGACTCTCTTTGCATGGGATAATATATATTTTCTGTTCTGTTTATCTTCTCTGTATTCTTATGAATGTAATTTGCTTATTCTCCTATTATTTCAGTGAAAGATCAAAGAAGCCAAAGGTAATATATACGTGTCTACTTATCATTTTGAACCAGAAATTAAGCAAAAAAATATGAGAGTCGCTTTAACTTTTAAGACATAAAAGATATGAAATAAGAACATATAGGTGGAATATTTAAATTTATTGTAAATTATTGTGGTGTCAAGCTGTGGTGTATGCCTTTGCATCGCATAAACAATTAAGAAAGTGGTTTTGGTGTAACAACAAATTCCACTTCTTAACATTAGTGAAGACAAGTTATATGTCAGGAGCTGTTTTAAGTACTATCCTGAACTTTCATTAACTTTATTAATATGCATAAGAATCTAAAATTAACTCTATTAACTGCATGTTGCATATTAAGAACTGAATGTTGAACAATTAAGAGACTTGCCCCAGGAGAAATAAATACTAACAGATGGAGCCAAGATTCAGTCTTTAGTGGAGCCCCTGAGCCTATGGGTTTAATTACATCACTAGTAATGAAAATATTAAAATGACAAAAATGAACTCATATGTGAAAATTAAAACAATGTACTGTTTGTTAATGATCACTAAAATTTATTCTTAACAAATTTAGAAGCAATTTGTGAAGAGTTATTTAAATGGGATGTGTCAGGTACTTTTGTGGCAAGAATATTAGATTTAGAACTATTCTCTGTACTACTCTATCCTAGCTCTGAGACTACTGTTTATATTCCTTTTATTGTTCTTCAGTTCTCTTTTCTGTTACATGTTCATTTTCTTCTTCACGATATTATATTATTCATATTAAATGCTACATTCTAGGCTCTATTCTAAAAGCATAGGACAGAGCAATGACCAGAACAGAAAGTTATTTTCTTCAGGGACCTTATATTCCAGATGGAACCACTCCATCTGTAAATGTAAGCATAATATAGATTTATGCTTCCAGGAATGAAACTTCTTTGTTTCTGAAGCATTTTTTTTTATTGAGAACTAGGACAAAATATAAAACATAAAAAACCTGTTAGAGGGTATAGAAGAGATTCATGAGTAGCAAAATTCGCAAGAATCCAAATCTGGAGAGAAGGCAAAAGGTGAATATACCAGTTGAGATGACTATTTCCTTTGGTTTCAGTTCCAAAGTAACTGTTGAAAGGCCAGATGGTTTAGCAGATATTGGAAGGTAAATGGTTGAGAAACAAACTAGGATATTCCAAAAACAAAAATTAGAAATAAGGGGTACAAATAAGGGTTCTATATCTCTGAATGGGCTTTGAAGGGTTTTAACTTAGGAAGAAACCAGTTATTGCCTACATCTCACTGAATAGTAGTTTTGGCTTCGAGTTTATCATTCTTTATAGCTGAATAATACTCCATTGTATAAAAATACCACATCTTTTTCATCCATTCCTCAGGTGATGGGCATTTTGGTTGTTTCCAATATTTGGCTGTCACAAATTGTGCTGCTATAAACATAGGCACATATATATCACTATGATGTGATGTTTTTAGATCCTCTGGGAAAATTCCCAGTAGAGGAATAGCTGGTTTAAGTGGGATTTCCAGTCCAAGTTTTCTAAGGAGTCTCCACACTGATTTCCATAATGGTTGCACCAGTCTACATTCCCACCAGCAGTGAGGGGATTTCACTGACCTTATCAGATCCAAAAGCTACAACTCTTGTTGCATAGGTCTTGCTTTACCTTAGTCTTAACCAGCCAGCAGAAAAGTATAAAAATGAAGTGTAAGAAATAAAGCCATGGTGTTATGTTCAGCTGTAGGGGACTCAGGTCAGCAATTTCTGACATTGTCAGTGAAGCAGAGGCCCCAGTACTATTATGGAATACTGGAGTCTTGTAGAATATTTGCTGAGTTAACACACCTATAGTATTCAATGATGGAACTAAAAAAAGGGGATACAGATGAATGTCCATTTTGTATCTATGTATTCAAAATGGTTAGGATAGATATATAGTTACATTCTCTTAATGAATAGAGGGATTTCTTCTAATAGTGTTTTTAAATAGGATATCATGTCCACATCTTATACAGCAAATATCTACTAGGAAGAGAGTATGCAATGTGTTAATTATTGAAACTGTCCTACCAATTTGATTTGAAAAAAGAAGAAATCATCTTGAAATATACACCTTGATATAGTGAAATTAATGAAATATTTCTACAAATTTGGAAGTAAACTGTTTAAAAATAAAAAAATAGGATAGATATATAGCTACTTTCTCTTAATTCAATGATAGAAAGAATTGTTTTAATAGTGTTTGTGCACAGGATATCATGCCTGCATCTTATACTATGAACAAACACAAAGACTACAATATGCAATGTATTAATTAATGAAACGGCCCAAATAATTTATTTTGAAACTGTCTCATTGCTATATGTTTCTCAAGAAAATTATTTTTAAAATTTTAAAAAATAATTTTAGATCAGGTAAGGGTTTTTAAGTTAATGTGTCCATAGCTCAAGTGAATAGCAGAAACAATGGAGAACATTTTGATGGTTGGAAGCAAGGCAAAGTATCTGTTCTACTTTGTTTAGGTAGAAATCGAGAGCAGAGAAAGAAAATGCTGTTTTGTTGAGAGTTATTAAATGATAATGGGTTCCATATTGAGTGCATAAGGGATGAAAGAAAGCAGATAGTGGCCTCAAGAGTAGGAATGGCTTTGAAACTAGAGGTTATGATGACTGTATGCCAGTAGATGTTGTTGGAAGACTAGTTCCTCCATTTATAGAGTACAAAGGTAAGCAATGGTAAATTTAACAATATGGCGAAGTCAGTGGGCAACTGGAGGGAAGAAGAAGATAATTGAGCAACCACCAGAAAACAAGAAAGTGTAGTTAGGCAATTAGGGAAATTCCTCAGTGATGCTGACATTGCAAGGAATGCTGCGAAAAATTAAAGTAGAGACATGATGGCCTCTCTGAATCAGTTGTATTTGAAAAGTTGTATGATTAGTAATTTCTATAAAAAGTTTTTAAATTTTTTCACGATTAAGTTTACAATCATTTTTTATTGGAGGAATGTTGAAACACAGGGCTTGGTTTCATAAAAAAAAAAAGAAGATACCTAGAAATGAAATAGGTGGATCAGAATCTGTTTTTAGTTTTTTGAGGAATTCCCGTAATTATTTTCAAACTGCTTGTACTGGTTTACTCTCAACAATGTGGAAGCATTTCTTTTTTCCTGCACCCCAAGATTTGTTGTAATTTGATTTCCTGTTGAAAGCCATTCTTTCTAGAGTAAAATGGAATCTCAGTGTTGTTTTATTTGCATTTATCTAATGGTGAGTAATGTTAACTTTTTTTTTTTCAATGTTCTTATCAACTATTTTCACTTCTACTGAGAAGCATCTATTCATTTCAGTTCCCTATTTTGGAGCGATTCTTTTATTTTAGTGGGTTTATTTTTTGAGTTCTTTTTAATATATTCAAGATATTGGCCCTCTGTCTGAGGAATATCTGGCAAAACTTTTTCTCATTATGTGAGTTATTTCTTCCTTCTGTTGGTTGTTTCCTTTGCTGTGCAGAGACTTTAAATTAATATGATACCATCCCTTGATTCCTGGTGTTATTTCTTGTGCGATTGGAGGTTTTAGTTTTGATAGAATTATCAAGAAGAAAAAATATTCTTTTATAATCATTTTTTCTCTACCCTTCAATGACTTTATTTTTAATCCTTAAAAAAATACATTTTGAGGATAGAGAATTTTTTAATAGATAAATTCAGACAACTGTCCTTTAATTTAAGAATTTTTATTTTATTTTAATGATAAGTAAATTGATAGCCTTTACATTAATTTTTGAAAATGAAATAATGACCTATGATAACCGTGTAACATCTGGTATACCCTCTGTCACTAAAAATCAATTAGATTTTTTAATTGTTCTTGTGCAACATCTGCATAGCAATCTGATTCCAAGCCAAATTAAGTGTTCTTTCTGATGTTAGCTCAGGATGACACAAGAATAGCTTAATAATTTTCTCTTTCCCAGAGTGGAATTTGACAGCATTTGCCTTAACATTACTGATTTGGTTATCAGATAAGATTTATGTAATTAATAGTATATATTATTGTATCTTAACAAATTGTGAGGCCCGATGTCAAATAGGTTTTTAATTGTCTGAATGTTTCTTTTAACGTTGACATTTAACTTTCTTATCAAACTGTTTCTCAGAGTTTGCAAACAGTTTCAAATAATCTCTGTATAATTAATTGGTGATGATCTGATTTTCATCCTTCTGGCTATTCTTGAACTGTGGCCAATACCACTGAAATCTCCTGAGTAGAAAAGCAAGAAGCAAACAGTAATATCATTGAATGACCGAAATTTCTGAAGGCAAAGTTATATCCTCTTTCCCAATCAACATCGATTTTAATCAACGGATATTTTAGTTTTTAATCTTTGATTGACTATAATTATATATAACAATCATTTTTGTTGTGCTCTGATAGATTTTGACATTTGTGTTCTCTATTGCTTAAAAAGAAGAGGAAAATACATCCCATTGAAATTGGCATGAATCTATAGGTGGTGACATATGCTATTTGACTTCTATTGTCATAATTATCAATATAATTGCATTTTGGTAAACAGTAACAATTTTTCAATGCTAAAAGCTCAGCTATTCTATACTTGTGTAAAATTCACTTGAATGTTCTACTATCTGTACCTCACAAATTATTACAGGAAACTTTATATGGTAATTTGTAAGTAATGTGTCTGTTGCTGTGACTGTTTTACAGTTTTGGATTATTTTAATTTTGTCACAAATCTGTGTGAATGCATGTGCATATTTCATATTGGGCACACTGATTTACATATTGAGATGTTACCTGTGAACTCTGTTTTCTAAAAACTGTCCAGAGTGATACTTGATGCATTTATAGGATTTCATTTTGTTTGGTGATAACCATATCAAATCTTTAACATTAAAATAATAATGTAGGGATTAAAAATTAAAATATATTCATTGATTTGTGAATTTATGGAACATTTTTCTCTATTAGATATTGTTGTCTTATCATTTCAATTAATTGAATTTTCTTAAGCTTTATACTGAAAGTCACCAATTATATCTTCAAAAAGAAGTTTTTTTTATATTGGTTTTATAAGGAGTGAGCATAAAACATGGTGAATGATTACATTTTTAAAAACTTTATTTTAATAAAAGTTATATCTCTAAGAATGATGGGATGAATATGTTTGAGGTAAAGGGGAAGATTTTGAAAGGGTGAATAGCAATGTATCTTTTACTGTGACGAGCCTATTAATTTAAGTATTAACCATATTTTCTGATCAGTCCCCACTGGTCAACTGCTTATGGAATTTCTATTGAAGAATGTTACACTGTAATCTTATCCTTCTTATTCACTTAATCTGAGGCTGTGAGTTTCTAGCTCTTCCTCACATTTAAAGGATCAGGAAAAGCAATTATTTTTACTAGATTCATGAAATCAAGACAGCCCTGACCACAAAATAAAGAGAATCACAAAAGGGGACTTTCAGAATGCCTACAGAAACTGGCTAGTGATGTGGAGCATTTTTTTATATATTTATTTGCTTCTATAATTTCGTCCTCTGATAAATGTGTGCTTATCTAAGATGCCCATTTCTGGACTGAGTCTTTAAATTTTGGGGCCCTAATGCTTTTTAGTTCTTTATAAATTCTGGAGAGAAGACCTTTGTCTGAGTGCTTATTAGTTAAAATTTTTTCAAGATTTGTGGGTTGTCTTTTTACTTTGTTGTCAATTTCTTTTGACATGCAAAAAC
>NW_004524592.1:2801685-2807324 GCF_000260255.1 Octodon degus | reverse complement strand
TTGTACTATGAATAACTACTACAAAGATAACAATATGCAATGTATTAATTATTGTAACTGTCCTACTAACCTGTTGTGAAATGGTCTCATTGCTCTTTGTTCTCAATAAAATTAATAATAATTTAAAAAAAGAAACTGACAAGCAGGATGGAAATAGGGTGCTCACGTTGAGGGTACATATTTTCGGGAGGATTAATACCAATGAGTCTTTCACTATAATAATTTTTAATGTAAGTTCTGTTTCTTATCACACTGTATGTGTGCATTTTTTATTTAGTAATTTTTTAGTAACTAAGTTCATGTTGCTTATTAAACATAAGCACATTATTGGTGTGTTGTCTTGCCAGTTTCTGATTGTTGAATTCCTATATATTCTCTTGTGTTTTTAGTTATTTAGTTGTTCATTAAATGAGCTGTTTTAATTAATATCAACAATACAGAATTACAGTACATTTCTACGCACTGTGATAGATGTCATTTTTGTTGAGGTGCTTCACAATTGTGTAGAAAGAGTATTCATATAGAAGTAGGCTCCATTTTCACAAATAGAAGTTGTGTCCATTCCTTCATTATTTAATCAATCTCTTTTTTTTCTTCTTCCAAATAATTCTTTTGTTGTAAAATTGAATTTCTGATGTTAAGTATATACCAGAGTCTTATGTAATTACATAATTGATTCCTATGTTTTCATACTCCATTTTATTTTTAATCTTTATTTATTTGCTTCAGGTCTTACTATGCACCTCAGTCTTGTAGTGATCTTTCTGTCTCAGACTCCCCAGCTCTGGGATTACAGGCATGTGCCACTATGCCCTGTTTTGGTGGCCAGCATGGTGCACCTGGAGTTTCAGTGCCGGCACAGCATGTGTTTCTAGGGATTGAACCTGGCTCTTTGCACTTTCCAGGCAGACACTTAGAACTGAGCTATCTCTCCAGCCTGATTCTGTGTTTTAACTCAATATAGATACACAAAGAAAAAAGTTATTGTATTTATTGTAAAGATTTTAGTGTAGTTAAAACATCAAGGTAATAAGTATCAAATATGTTTCTATTTTCTTGAAAATTATGTTTTATTACAAAATCCAATTTTAATGTTTTTCAATGTAGTAATTTCACAAGCTAGTTTTTAAACAACAAAATTATCAGTCTTCTATTGTGAAATTTTAGAGGACTTTCTTCAGTGTATGTTTCTTTTATACCTTGAGTTAGCAATTTAACATTAACATTCTTTCTTCTCAAGAACATTCATTTCAGCAATTTTGGGTTTGCTCAGCTATACAAATTATTATTTTTTCAATATGTCTCTACTACAAGGAATCCTTGGTTCTAGAGGACTCTCATGTGCATCTGAACAGGCCTAATGCAGAGCTAAGGCTCTCCTCCAAGAGTGCTGGCAGATAGTTTACTGCTTCTCCACAGAAAACCAGTTGCCCAGGGATTTGTTAGTAGGGTGCCGGTTGGTTGGGGTACAAAATCTTGGGAAAGGGATATTTCCCATCCTATCTCATAATAACAGTCATTTCTAAAATGTGCCTTAATTTTGGCCTCATTAAAGGATTCAAAGGAAACCTCTTAACTTTTATTTGATCAGTAATAAATGGACTCTAATATTTTATGTAGGCAGAGCAAAATAAATTATACCTCGAACTATATTAAAATAGTCTGTCCATATGGATAGTAGCATGAAGAGATAGTAATTGTCATTTGTATTTCCTGTATAAATTTTTCCTCTTCGATATTTTTAAATAATCTCCATGCACATTTAATTTTCCTTAAAATCTGTGATTTTATGTACTCTTTGAGTGCATGCTTAAGCAAAGGCAGTCAGGCTTAGGATGCTGTGGTTCAATATCCAGATCCTCATGCCATCCCAGACCTGCCTTTAAGGCATCCTGAGCCCGCCCCCCCTCAAAAAAATCCATGTCAACATTTAGGGCCGGCCAAATAGCTCAGCAGATTAAAGCGCCTGCAAGCAGGTGCAGGGGCTGGGGTTTCCATCCCTGGGCCTTCTGTGCTGGCTCCACCCCCAGGGAGCACTGAGATAGCAATTGAGATTGGGCTTGGTGGTACGTGCCTGTAATCCCAGCTTTTGGGAGGCTGTAAACAGATGGATCACTACATGTCTGATCTAGTAGTGAGACCCTGAACACCCTATAGATCCTTCCTTAAAAAAATAAAAATAAAAATAAAAAACCATAAGGCTAGTGATGATATAATCAGTTATATTTGTCTTATTCTTCTCATTAACAACTTTGTGATCTAACAAAGAAGATTGCATTGTAGTCATTTCTATAATAAATAAGAATTAGAGTCATGCTAGTGATATTTAATCTGTATAAGTATCAGGAAGTTATTGGTGTTTGTCTGAATACCGATCACCTTCAGAGCCCACTACCTCCCACAAAGGGCATCATCATTTGGGAAAGAGTAGACACAGAAGTCACTCTCAAGTTCCCCTTCCTCTTGCTGTGCTAAATACTGGTGTGTGATATTGCCCCTCTGTTCCATCATTTACTCTCATGATTCGTGACAGCCTTTGATCACTTTTGATGATGTCAAGAAGGAGGGGGGAGCTCCTATATGAAAATGACTTAAGCAATAAAGGAATCACGTGTTGGAAGCTTCTGTGGGGTTGGCTTACACTCACATCACACAGCATTTATATTTGGACTCTGCTTCTTCTAGACATTAGTGCCACCTTTACCTGGTTTCCAACTGTTTAAAGTATTTTATCTGAACTTCACCAAGTAAACAGGAATCTGGAAAGGGTCCTTCTGAGCTACCACTCTCCCTAATGTCCACTAGAGATCTACTGGCTCTAAATGGAAAGGAGAAGTTAGGATTCACTTAATCTAGTCAGGGTCAGCTTAGTCCTTGGAGTGAGAGCGGCAGTACATGGATGAAAAGAGTGCTTTACTAGAAAACATTTAGAGACTTTTAATAGCAAGACACTCTCGCAGGCTTTCACAGAGAGCAAACTGGTCAAGCAATGCCTGTGACTCATCCACATGGCTGACACTGACAAAGCATCTACAAACTGCAGTACAGGGTTTCAGGCTAAATCCTGAGGGGATTTGATTGACCTTATGAGATACAAAAGTTACATTTCTTGTTATATAGGTCTTGCTTTATCTTGGTCGTAACCATCCAGCAGAAAAGTATAAACATGAGGTATAAAAAATAAAGCCATATTAATATGCTGAGCTGTAAAAGGCTCACGTCAACAACTTCTGACATTGCTAGTCCTACGGAAAAACCACTACTATTATGGACTACTGGACTATATTGGAATATTTTGCTGAATTCACACACCTACAATGTTTAAATGACGATGGAATGCTGTTCTCTGACAAAACTAAAGAAAAAGAGGGATACAAATGAACGGCCATTTTGTATCTGTATATTCAAAATAGTTAAGATGGATATACAGCTGCATTCTCTTAATTCAATGAGTAGAGAGATTTGTTCTAAGTGTTTGTGGGCAGGATATTATATTTGCATTTTGTACAATGAATAACCACTAAGACAACAGTATGCAATGTATTAATTATTAAAACTGTACTTGTAAATGGTTTTGAAATTGTCTCATTGCTATTTGTTTCTCAATAAAATTATTTAAAAGGAAAAGACTTTAAAGGTTAGCAGGGACCTGACAACACATATCCAATGCAGAACATGCCACACATTATCAGGATAGTTATGACTCTTAAAGCAAAGAAGATTACTAAATAAAAAGATCTATAGTTATTTTAAAAAGTTATTGAGCTTTCAAAGTTTCTGTGTCTTAAATTGTTATTTTTGTTTGTTTTATTTTGTTTCGTGTTTTTTTTTTTTTTCTCGCAGTACCGGGTATTGAACTCAGGCCCTTGGGCTTGCAAAGCTAGTGCTTATTCTACTGAGCTATCTCTCCAGCCGCTGTGTGTCTTAAATTATAAGATTAGGTGGTATATTTGCAAGTAATTTTAAAATAATGCAAAAAGAAATATCAGAAGGAAACTTTCCAGTATTAAGCAAAAGGAGGAAATTTATAAAGGCAAAACAGTTTTACTTAATTACAAATATATATTTTCCAAATGGTAAAGCAGCATACCAGTGATGGGCTGGGTAATACTTTTGCAAAACATATGGTATGTAAATAAATTTATAGTAAAATGATAAACTAGGAAGCAATATTTTAGCAAGAATATGAATGGAATTTTCCCAGAATAGGGGCATTATCAATAGGTTGGCCAATGGCTAATTCACTATTATAAGAGAATAAAGTTAAAGCAGTTCAAGGAGTTTTTCAATCTTCTGAGTGGAAAAAATCATAAAGAGTGATAAACAGATAAACTTGTAACAAAAACAGATTAAGAAATTTAAAATGTGTTATACAATGTGAAACCCATCAGAAATGAAAAGCCAATGCAACAGAAGAACCCATGTGTTTCTATACCCGGTTTAATGAAGGTGTGGGTGGTCACCATAAGTAGGATTGTGCATAGCAGAGATAATTAGAAGAGAATGGTTAGAAAGCCTTGTGCAGTTTTTCCTCTGTTTCCTTAAATCTTTATATATAAGATCATTCCTTTCTTCTGGTTATTGTGTTGAACATCTGAATGAGGACGTTATATTGTATTTCAGTAGAAAATGATCTAGCCTTTTATGCTTGCTTGAGGAGGGAAGGACAAGCGAAAGGTAGCTGAGAGTGATTTTTCTGCTTCTGCTATTTCTCTAATGATGAGATGCCCTATATTAAAGGTAGTATGTTGTGAACCTGAGCAGTATTTAGATAAACATCAGTAATTTCCTCTATTTACTCAGAATCTACATCACTAGAAACACTATTGTTTTAATAAACACAATATTTGATATTATGAATGACTACAACATAATTTGCATTAGTATTAGATTGCAAAGTTATTAGTGAAGAGGGTGCAGAAGAATTAGAACAGACTACTTTATCTCTAGTCTTATTTTGACTCATATAATCTCTCTTGAATTCTTAGTCTAAATATTTTTATGTTTAAATTATAAAATAAAAACTTATCTTTCTAAAGAGAACAGTAATTTGTAGGATCATTGTATAATGGCTTTGGTATCAAGAACATTTTCCCAGCTTTTTAGTTTTATAGTTTATGTATTTCTTTTTCTTTTCTTTCTTTCTTTTTTTTTTTTTTTAGTATCACCAAGGATCAGGGGAAGATGCCTTACTCTGGGCATAGCCTTTAGCTCATAACAACCAAGTGTGATCAGAAGAGGAAAATTATATTTTTAGCAGTTGGCCCAAGATTTTCTCTCATATGGAAGCACTCTGTTACAGGGAGGTATTTGAGCACCTTAAAATTCAGATTTTGATACATGAAGTTGTGTTGTGTGCTAAAGTAATGTACTAAAGTATGCATAAGATGGCATGATGTTCAGTGTATTGAGGCAGATATAGCTGCTGTAGATCATAGCAGTTTCCAGAAAATAGCTGAAAAATTGTTCAGCAGAAGGTCAGGGGTTTAGGTTATTTTCTTGGTTCTATCTAATTTACATTTTGTTAGGAAGATAAGTATTCTGTAATAAGTAGAAAGTTGTGTGTGTGTGTGTGTGTGTGTGTGTGTGTGTGTGTGTGTGATTTTTCTTCTTCTTCTGCCTCTTTTTTTTTTTTTTTT
>NW_004524592.1:2794648-2801061 GCF_000260255.1 Octodon degus | reverse complement strand
ATGTATTTCTTACTTTGCTTCAACTTTGAGTCCTGTGTATGTAAATTAAAGTGAAATGTATGTAAAATGGAGGGTACCTAAAACATAGTATATTAAATCAATAAAAAATAAATTTAATGCTGTATTCCAAATATATTTTGTTAATAATGTATTTTCTCTGAAAAGAAAAAAAGAGGTTGTTTTCTAAATGGAATACATGTCAATGGCTCTTACTTGAACAAATCTAGTTTTTGTATATGTAATTGGTTACACTAGATCCTAAAAATAATGAAATAATATTTAATTTTTTGAGATAATTGGCAAAATATTATGACCTGTTGGAGATATATCAGTTATGGAAAGTCATTTTTCCACATTATAATAATTGCTTTTAACATCTGTAGAAATAACTGAAAATAGACAATAGTGTTGCAGGCATTTTTTCCCTTCCCTGAAATGTAATGGTTTTTGCATGCTAAGTCTTTATGGATGTCTGAACAGAAAGGGATTTTGTACAGGATCAAGTAATAGGATAGATATTGGCATCTTTTCAGGTACACTGAAATATTTTTCAGGTAACTTGAGTGAGAAAATACCATTTATTTATTTTTTGTTTTGTGGAACCAGGGATTGAACTAAGGCCCTTGCACTTGCCAGGGAAGCGTTTATTCTACTGAGTTATCTCCCTGACCCCTGAAAATACCATTTTTGTTTAAGGTGTTGGTAACTGAATTGGAAGATTTTTCATACTGCCTTTTACATAAAATAGGGGGAAGAATAAGAGTAGATGTTTTCCCTGTGTGTTTTTTTTTCTTTTAAATTTGGTGTTCGTTGTGATATCTTGATAGTGTTTTGAAATAATTCAGTCATGCAATGAAGCAGAAAATTGTGTTAAAGTCTGAATTTCTGTGGTACTTTAAAATAACAGAATGAGATTGTTTGATAAAATATTAAAAAAATAACTATGTTTCAAAATATAGTATTGGATTACAAAAAGTATGCATAGAGTGTTTTCACTCAATGTTCTTTTTTTAATGTATTTTAATACAGAGTCTGTAGGATCTCACTACATAGACCAGTCTTGTAGTGGTTCTCCTGTTCTCAGCCTCCCAAGTGCTGGGATTACAGGCATGCACCACCACACTAAGTCTCAATCCCTGTCTTGTCATGCCCTGGGGGCAGGGCTGGCATGGCACTCCAGGGATCGAACCCCAGCCACTGAGAGCTCTGCCTAAGCAGGCGCTGTAGTCTGCTGAGCTATCTGGCCAGCCCTTAAACATGCTTTTAAACTAAAGATAAAAGTACCTGACATCCAGATATTTTATGAAAAATTATAGACTACCATAACTGTCAAAATGTAAATATTAATAGGTTTATGATTTCTCTGATGCTAATCATTAGTGACAGCCAACTGTCTTCACACAACTGTGTGTTGGCCAGACCTGTTGGGTTGTTTTTATCCCACTAATGCTTCTGCAGAGTTTATATAGCCACCATTTGAAGCCAAGTTCTGGGAAATGCAGTTGATTTGCTGATGCTGGAGCTTTCCATCCTTACTGGAGTAATATTATGATTTGAATAAAAAAGGCAATATGATGGTAAGGTTTTAAAGGAAACTAAAGTTTTGGTTCTGTGTTGCCCAGAAAATTATTCTAATAAGTAGTGTAAAAAGGAGATATTGGAGTTATCAGAGAAAAGAAATCATAGAATTTTGTCATTATTTGGTCAAGTTGTATAGCTAAAATAATTAGAGAGAAATATAGTAGAAAAAGAAAGGAAGGAAGGAAGAACATAAAAAAAGAAAAGAGGAGGGAATGAAGGAAGGAGTAGATGAAGGAAGAAAAGAAATAATAAATAAATAAATTAAATAAAGGTAAAGTTTAGGACCAACCACTGAAGGATTCAGCGAAGGATAATGTAAATCTAGAAAAGAAAAAGAGAACTTGATCATTTCAGCAGTTCATTCTTTAGGATTGATCAGTATGTGCTTTAAAGATTTATCATAAGGTAGTGCAGTATAATGAGGTCACCTAGCATGTAGACAGTTTATGGGTAGAAGCATGAGAAAAGGTGACCTGCTTTTTTATATTTTGCCATATTCACAAATTAATAATAGCCATGTGGAATGTAATGATAATGTACTACAAACATGTACTTTTAAAATTTAAAATATATAAAAATACTAGACTTTAAGAACCATTAAAATAAAAGTTCCTGACATTTGCATGTTAATGATAAAAAATTTGTTTCAGAAACATAAGGACTTTTTAAAGACAACCAAAGATCTTCATATTTCTAATGTTAACACTATTAATTTCATCCATGTAAATTTAGCAAGTTCTGTTTTGTTTTAGAGTGATTTCATTCACTCTTAAATATAGCAAAGTTTCTGTTCTTTGGAGACATAAAGCTCTGTCAAATAAATAATTTAATTTGTAATCATTTATATTTATGTGAATTAACTTTAACAAATCATTTTGGGAGGGGACAGAAGTGTCAGCACTGGTTTGAGCTGTGACCTATGTTTCCAAAGAAATAGAACCCAAAAGATTACAAACAACTGCTTTTGAAACATTTATTTATTTTTTTATGAAACATTTAGTAGTTTTTTTCTTCTTTGTGCGAGGAATGCATTTAATCTAATCACCCCACAACACATAGGGATGTATACAGTGATGAATAAACTAATGGACACCATATTTTCAGATTTCTAGTTTTAGGGATTACATAAGGAACAAATAGTATATGCAACTCAAATGTTTCTTAATCATAGCAGTCAAGAAACTATTTGAAATATTCTAAAATTTTTTTCAGAGGAAAACTGGCCACTTAAAATTTTAGGAAGTTAAATAATTTCTGTGAACTGTCAGTGTCTTGGCTTGCTCAGGCTACTACAACAAAGTGCCATTAAGTAGGTAGACTATGGCTGAGAATGTACTGCTTAGAGCTGTGGAGGTAGCTATCAGCAATCTATGATGAAAGTGTGGGCAGACTGAAGGTCCACAAAGACAGATGCCTGGGTTATACACAGCATCTTTTGCAAAGAGGCTCTTCCTCTTCCTTCAGTAGCTCTCTGGAGCCTTTTGCTTAGGGCATGAAATCTGTCCCCAAGAACTCTACCCTCATGACTTAATCATCCCTCAGAAGCCCTGCATCCTAATACCATCACCATGGGGGTTGATATTTCAACATATGAGTTTGGAGAGATACAAACATTGACACCATAACTCTCTATCCTTGTGCTTCAAATTCATGACTGCCTTATATACAAAATGCATTCATTTCCATCCCCAAACTCAAAATTTTTAATGAATTCTAGTATCAGCTTTAAGGTATAAGTTCAGTGTGTCATCTCAGTGTCATTTAAACCAACATGGATACAACCCAGGGTATGATTCTTTCAAAAGCAAGTTGCTCCTCAGCTGTGCACCTTTAAAATCACATTTGATGTGCTTTCAAAATATAATAGAGGGCTTATCACAGGACAGATAGTACGATGCTGAGAGGCCAACATAGGACAGAAAAAAAGCAGTGATTTATCCCAAGTGAATGTAGAACACTAAAGCCTGAGAAAGATCTTTCACGTGAGGCTCTGCCTATTAGGGCCATTATATAACAACTCAAACCTAGGACTTTGGGAAAATTTTATGGTACAGTTTGACTGAGCCCCAGTGCTAGGGTGATTCTTGTATGGCCTCACCTCTGACTAGGTCCTGTTCCTGAGATTCCTCAGGCTGGCCTCTCGCACTGCTATTAGAACATCTCAAGGATGGCCCTGTCGCCATAGTTTCACTGGTCATTGCTCTAGTGGGAGTACTCTATGATGACTTTCAGCCATGAAGGAGTGTCCTATGTTAGCTTTATAACTCTTCAGAGTATCCTTGAAAATAACACAAAAGCAACCAGATCCTCACAGCTTTGCAGGCTGTTGTGTGAGCCACAATGGGGCCAGCTGTAGCCTACATGGGATGATTGAGGAGCATGAATGTGGAGATCAGAGCCTGAAATATGAGATGATAATGAGCTGCAGAATGCCCTCTTCTATTATTATTCCATAAAAACACTTGCAGTCTTTTTTTTTTTTTCTTTGCTATATTTAGGACAGGGCCTACAGAGTCTACAGGGTCTCACTATGTAGATCGGAGTCATAGTGATTCTCCTGTTTTTAGTCTCCCAAGTGCTGGGATTACAGGTGTGAACCACCATGCCCAGTCTCAATATCCATGTCAGCACACTGCCCCACGGATGTGGCCGGCGTAATGCACCAGGATTGAACCCTGGGCACTGTACTCTGCCTAAGCAGGCACTTTAATCCACTGAGCTACCAGGACAGCCCTACACTTACAGTCTTGATATGGCACAAGAGACCTCATTTACTATTAAAACTTCATTTTAAAGCAAGGTTACTTACATTCCCTTAAACTATAGATAAACACACTCCCTCATCCCCTTCCATGTAGCTAAACATAAATGCACTAAGAGAAAGACAGGGTGATTAAAAATAGGAACAAAGGGATAGAACAACTTGGGAATTAGGGTAAATGTTAAATCATGGTCCCCTATTCCAGGCAGATAGATGGTCAACAGTGTCTTGGTAATGTAAATCTTATGGCAAGCATGCGACATTCTTGTAAAACTGCTGAAAATGATGTAATATGGTTACTACGGAAACCTGAAAAGTGTATAATCTGGATGTAAAGTCCAAATGGCATTGATAATTTGTGAGTCCTGACACCAGGTCAGGGCGTTGGTTGCTAGCTCAAAGGCTTCTTTATTTTTACAGCTTCAGTCTCTCTCTTGCAGGTGCTTTCCTCACTGACATTGATGTAACACTTTGAGCTGAAATGGAGGGCAGCCATCATAATATAGTCATTACATAGAGGCGATCACCAAAATAAAGGACAAACTCTTGAGCCTTTAACTTGTCACTAATAAAAACTGTGATTTTATATTCTTCTGAGGTAGATAGAACTTGAAAGTAGATTTTGCTAAAAATTACGATGCTTCATTTGGGTCCATAATATGCCCAATAGTAGTTACAAGTAGGCTATAGCAGGGCCTTTATTCTGTAAAACTTTAGGGTCATCTCCTTCTCATCTTCTGTGCAACTTCTCACCTTCCCTAAAATAGACATTTTAGTCCCCTTCAGGAGTATTTGTCTAAAAATTTAAGGGTTTATCAGCCTTAAATTTACCTGATCTATTGATTTATCCTCCAAGATGGACACAGAGGAAGAGGTTTACGGGAACATTCAGCTATGTTCTGAATCTTCTGTACCTATGATAAGCTTGGATACATGTAGTCTTACTCCATGAAATTTAACTTAAGCCCTGTGGGCACCTCTCCTGGGAAACAAATTGCCTCTCTAGTCAGGACGATTCAACCTGTGCTATAAAACAAGGACTAATGCAATAATTGATCCACTTTAGCTAAACTTTAAAAACAAGCCTCCCATTATTGTGAGTAGACCAATCTGAATCACTACATCAGTGGTTCCCCCTCCAGCTGCTCCAGCTGGAGTACTTTTATTTTATTCTCTAGTTAATGGATTGCCTGGTCTTCAATAGGGCTCTACTGCCTTTTAATTTCTCTTATTTTCAATAAAACATTTTCTCCTGTAAATGTGGATTTTACTTTCAACTTTCATATCACCATTAGCAAGGACCCATACTAGCTAGTTTGGAGACAATCTAGTAATCTCAGAAATGTGCCAAGCATCTCTCTTCCATTGTCTTCATAGATAGCATCTCACTTTTGTCTTATCCATTTGACACTAATCTAACAAAAGATCAATTGCCTACATCCTTTGTATTGTCTCCTGGATATACTTTCTCACTTCTTTGAATATGTGTAGACAGAGATTTTCCCAATTTTAAAGTTGTTTCCCTTCTGATTAAAAAATTTCAAATTTAAACAATTTTATCTTGATTTTACTATAAACAATAAGAGAAGCAAAGCATCAACTTCAACATTTTGCTGAAATTTCTTTAGCTAAATACTCTGTTCCATTAACAAGTTTTTCCTTCCTCAAAGCACTATGAAACAAACACTATTTAGTCACATTCTTTGTCACTGTAACAATGGAGGGGGCACAAACATTCAGATCATAAAAGCCAGAGCATGATTAAAAGTAAAATTGTCTCTTAAGTAAATACATCTTTAAGGGATGACATGAATGGAAAGGACAGAATGACTCAAGAGAACCATACATTACAGTAAGATAAACTCAGATTGAGTCACTAACTCTACTGTTAAATATATTTCTCTTATTACTATAATCCTTCATCTCAAAGTGATCCTTTAGAAAAAAACATTGTTGACATATAAAATGAAATGTAACATTTAATTTGAATTTTAATTAAAAGTAAGTCTAGCATTTGTCTCAGAATTTTTCTCTTAATGGGAAAAACTTTTTATTTCTATTTTTACATAAT
>NW_004524592.1:2791795-2794281 GCF_000260255.1 Octodon degus | reverse complement strand
CTGATTTTTCCTTCCCTTTTACAGTATCTCTTGTACTTTTCAGATTTTATTTACTCTTTCAGGTTCTTATACTAGGGAGACAATATGTTGTTTGCAAATGCTGATCTGATTTATTTCACTTATCAATTTGGTCTCTAGTTGCATCTCTTTACCTATAAAAGCCTCGAGTTTATCTTTTTTATAGTTGAGTAATAATCCATTATGTAAAAATACTACATCTTTTTATCCATTCCTCAGTTGATGGGTTGTTAGTTTGTTTCCAAGATTTGGCTAAGACAAATTGTGATGCTGTAATGATGGCTGCATATGAATCACTGTTGTATGATGTTTTGAGTTCATTTGAAAAATACCTAGAAGGGGAATATCTGAGTTGAATAAGACTTCTAATCCTAACTTTTTGAGGAATATCCACATTGATTTCCAGAGTTTTAGCAGTCTTCACTCCTACCAACAGTGGAGAAGTTTCCTTTTTCCTCACAACCCCTCCAACATTTGTTATTGGTTCCTTTCTGATGTTAGCTATTCTTTCTGGGGTGAGATGGGATTTTAGCATTATTTTAATTTGCATCTGTTGAATGACCAGTGATGCTGAACATCTTTTCAAATATTTATTTCCCATTTGGTTTTCTTCCTTAATGAAGTATATATTCATCTCAGATGCTCATATTTGGATTGGGTCTTTGAATTTAAGGGGACTAAATTTTTTTCTAATTCTTTATATGTTCTTTGTCTGAGGGATAGTCAGCTATAATTTTATCCCAACTCATGGAGTTCTTTTTACTTTGTTGATGATTTATTTGGACATGCAGAAACTTTATTAAAAGGTAAGATTCCAGTTATTGATTCTTTGAAGTATTTCCTGTGTAGTTTGGTATTTGTTCATGAGCTCTCTACATCTCTAAGGAAACCTGTCTTTAAGGTTTTCACCTACTTTATCCAGAAAATTCAGTGATTTTGTTTTAATATTTAAATATTTCATCCTTCTTAATTGCTAGTATTTTATTGAGGATTTTTGCATTTATGCTCATTAGGGAGATTGGCCTATAGTTCTCTTTTGTGGTTGGGTCTTTCTCTAGGTTTAGTATCAGAATAATACTTCCTCTGGGAATGGGTTTGGGAGAACTACTACCACTGCAACTTCAGTGAAGAATTTGAGACTAACTGACATGAAATCTGCTCTAAATTTCTTATAAAATTCATCTTTGAATCCTTGAGGCCCTTTTGGTAGTTTTTAAAATTACATTTTCAGTTTCATTCATTGACAGTTGGTCATTCAAATTTTTTTATCTTCTTGAATCAGCTCTGATAATTCATATGAATCTAGAAATCTGTCTATTTCTTCTGTGTTTTCCATCCTTACAGAGTGAAAATGTTGTCTAATAGGTATTGATGATCTCCTAAATTTCTATATGGTCTGTAGTGGTTTCACATTTTTCATTCCTTATTGCATGAATTTGAATAGTTTCTTTTCTTTTTTTGGTAAGTTTGGATAGGGGTTTATCCATTCTACTTTTCTTTCAAAGAAGCAACTCTTCAATCCAGTAATTCTTTGCATCATTTTCTTTGTCTTCATTGCATTGATTTCTGCTTTGATCTTTATACTGTCCTGCATTTTTTGGTCTTTAGACTTGACTTGCTCTTCTTTTTCTAGGAGCTTGAGGTATAGCATAAGATTGTTTATTTGGGCTCATTCTGTTTTCCTTATGTGAGAATTTACTGCTATACATTTCCCTCTTGAAGGCACCTTTGATTGAATTCCACAGATTCTAGTAATTTGTATCTGCATTGTAATTTGATTGTAAATACTGTTTAATTTCATCTATGACCCATTGATTTTTCAGAAGGTTATTTCGTTTCATGCGTTTATGGAGTTTTTGCAGTTTGTTTTATCAATAATTTCAGTTTCATTATATTGTGATTAGAAAATGTGTATGGGATAATTTCAATTCCTTTGCACTTACTTAAATATACTCTATGTGCTAGTATACGGTCTGTTTTGGAGAACATTCCATGAACATCTGAGAACATGTGTATTCTGATGTTGTTGGGTGGAACACTCTGTAAAGTTCCACTAAGTCCATTTCTTCACAAGTTTGGTTTACTTCTGTTATTTCTTTGCTGGTGACAGTGGAGGGATGGACTACAGCAGGTCTCCCTAGGTCCATGTATGTGTTGTGTCTGCCTGCCTTCTCCAAAGGTGAGGTCATTGTGCAGGGCTTACCAGGTCCAAGTAGATGCTCTGCCAGATGCTCTAGACTACTTGCCTTCTACCAGTCTCAAAGTATTTTAACCAGGACCTTTATGAAATTTCACACCTGGAAATGTTCTCAGCCTTATCTTTAAAAATGAAGATGTTTGGTTTTTAATAATTGCTTCATATAACATTATCTTTTTAAAAAGAGAATATAAAAGAGTAAAAAGCAGAAATGATACAGAATTTCACTAAACATAATGATAGGAGTCAAAGAGTGGTTGTTATATTAAAT
>NW_004524592.1:2764532-2791117 GCF_000260255.1 Octodon degus | reverse complement strand
TTTCTATATACTTTCTAATTTTTTATATTACTATTTTTATTTGGAAAAAAAGATACATGTATTTTTAATTTCTTAAAAAATCACCAGTTTTTAAAAGGCATTTTAGCTGTTCATCTTGCTTTTCATTACTTTCACTATGAGGTTGTGGCATTGGCAGCAGAAGTTGTGGGGAATTACAATTTGTTATTTACTAACACTGTTGGTGCTGAATCACTTCAATTATGACATCTATTATATAAGCTAGTTTAAATTACATAAGTTCCTAATACAGATTGTTTATGATAAAAGGTTGTACAATCAGAATATAGTATATTCACTGTGTAGTCATCTCCTTAGACAATGTGTAAATTATTATTTTCTTTTAATTGTTTCAAAATAGATTTTATATTTGTTATAATCTTTGCAACCATTCTGTTTATAATACTGCTATTTTAATATTCTGATATTATGAATTAATATGTATAAAGAAAAGATAGGTCTATAAATTAAAAATACATAATTATTGATATTAAGAATAATTTTACATTGTTTGGCTTTTAAAAATTCATTAATTTCCAATAAGTCTTATAAAATTATTTTTTGAAGATTCTGCATTTCTAAAACTGGAGAATTTTGTTGTGTGAGTCATTCATTTACCTAATGAAAGTCATTTTGAAATAATTTGATTGGACCTGTGTGTTTAGTCAGTGTCTTTAACAGTTTATACTTGTACAGTCAAATTTTGTGCTTTTAGTTTAGTTCACAGGCAGGTGTGTCATTTACTGTAGGAGAAGATAATCTCTAATTGCTAGAAACTTTCTAAGAGCTGTCAACATGATCCCTGATAGTTTCTCTACAATTACAAACTCCAAATGAAAGGTCAGTCCAGATGTGTTGCAGCCATTAGTCACCAAATGAAGAGAGCCTACTTAGAAGCCGTCAACACAGATACAGGTACAACTGAGAGTCAATGATCAGAGCCACCACAGCATTATGCAGATCTTTGGTTTGTTGCATCACTAGTTGTTAGGGCTTGTGTGTTAATTTCCTTCCAAAGCGTCATACAGTCAAGGGGTAGGCTTCTGGGGTTTATGATTGATTCATGGTCCAATGCTGGAATTATGAATGTGATTGCTATATTCACCCTGGGGCAGGTAGCCTACATGCAATATAAGATAAAGAATGAGGCTTGCTCTTGAACCTCCTTTTTGCTCTTGCTATTTTGCTGCTTTCTGCTTCTATGAACTGTTGCTCTCTGTCATAAAACACTCTACCTGGGAACTAGCTGAGTATGGACTGAAACTTGCACAAACTGTGAGCAAAATATACCATTCCCTCCTTAATTCTGGGTGTCATGGATTTTGTCTCAACAATGAGAGAAAAGTAAGCAAGATGCTAGTGTAAGCAATTTTTCAGGTTTTTGTTCAGTATGCTATCCAGCTAGCATCAATACAAAACTTCTCAATTATGTTCACTAGGAAATACCCATTTTTCTAGGGTGGTTTCTGATATTTTCAATGTGAAAGATCCCAGCATAAAATAGCATTCCTCTAATTAATTATGCAGACATCTGAAAGTGCATCATGTATCAAGTTTTGGGACGCTTTCTTGGTGTTGAGAAATTAAGAGCTTCATCCTGGATACCCAGCAGTTCATAGCAAGTGAAAGTTAATCTTATATAGAATTAACAGGCTGACAAATAGCTCAGCAGATTAAAGCACCTGCAAGCAGGCACAGGGAATGGGGGTTTGATCCCCAGGCCTGCCTTGCTGGTCCTGACCCGAGATGCACTAAGACAATGATGGAGACTTGGCGTGGTGGTGTGCACCTGTAATCCCAGCACTTGGGAGGCTGTAAACAGGAGAATCACTATGAGTCTGATCTAGTAGTGAGACCCTGAACACCCTGTAGACCCATTCCTAAAATACAAAAAACAAAGGTAAAAAAGCAATTAAAATTTTAAATATGAAAGGTGTTAGTGTAAATAACCAAAAAAAAGAAAGAAAAAAAAAAAAAAGGAATCTCTGAATCATCCTGAGGATAAGGGTAATCACAGAAACTATTCTGAAGCAGATGGTTATTGAACAAATTATTTTATAATTTATCTAGGATGTAGGGCGTAGTTGGGTGGTAGAAAGAATTAATGTTAGAGAATAAAAAGAAAGGTGGAGCATATTTTAGAAAGACAGAGAAAAATAGGAAATGCTGTGAATATAGAGAGAACCACAAGAAACTATGCATGCTGCAATATAATTTGCATATGAAGAAGACCTGAAAGAAATAGAATGTTGTTGGAACAAAACATAAATATGAGGGATGAGAATCCAGTAGTGTGGACAAGTCATATCATAATTGATGCTGTATGCTAATTGTAAAGAGAAATTTGAGTGTGGTATTAAAGGTATTTTAGAATTGTTGATGGATTCTAAACAACAGAAAGACACGCTGTTATGCATGTTAGAAAAAAGGCTGTGTTAGAAATTAGTATTGGAGGCCTAGGGATGAGATATAAACTTCTAGTGAGAAGTAAAGCAGACAAATTTGCACTATAACAAGTGCTATAAGCATGGGAGAGGACAAAACAGTTAAAAATGATTTTGAAAGTTGAATCTAATTGAATTCTTAAAGAAGACTGAATGCCCAGATTGAGTCACTGAATGTATGGTCCTTATTATTCCTTGAAGGTGAGAACAGAACAGAAAGACAGGATAGTGTTTGGGGTACAGAGATAGAGAATAAATTTTTGAAGTATCCCTGAAAACTGATGATGAGTCATAGAAAATTAAATACATGCTGAATTTTGAAGATATAAATTAGGAAGTCACATAGTGTTCAAATGTTGATTCTTGTATATTTCTCTTATTAGAGAGTTATTCTCCTGTATGATTTAAAATTGGAACCAGAGTTTTATATAGAATAAATATTTCTTTAATTTAGCTATATTAGACATCAAAGGCACGTGAGTTTTCTAAAATAGTTTCAGTTCATTTCCTTCTTTTTAACTTGTAAATAATATTTATGTGTTGTCCGTTAATTATCATACAAGAATTCATTCTTATAGTCTTATATTTATGGGAAGTTGAATAAGAGTCATTACAATGAAGCCTATTGTAATTTAGAATGACAATTATTGCAAATATTGGAAAACTTTGAAATTATTTTGAAGCAAAACACTAATCACCAGGACTTGGCGAACAGCCCCACTGGAGCAATCCATGTGACTGGATTATCCCCCTATCATGGGACAGGGAAGAATCCAGGACTTGACAACTGGCCCTGCTGGAGGAGTGCGAGTGACTGGCCCCTCTTTCTATGTCAGTGGAACCATGTTACTAGGGGGGATTCTATCCATACAGTAGAACCCCAACTAAGGTACACATGTTGGTCAGGCCAGACAAGTGGGATGGAAAATATGAGACAACAGGTGGTAATTTAGGTGAACTAGCATTGTGGTTAGGGTCAAAGACATACATGGAATAGAAGTAGGTAGGTGAGACCAACTCCTCCCTCCTTAAAATTAAAATTTAATTTTATTGTGTTTTATTTTTGTTTTTATCTTACTTTCATTTTCTTTTCTCTTAATTTTTTCTTCTTGTTTTTATCTCTCTCCTGAATGGCAAGGGAGAACTCCATGGCAGAAAAATAATCTCATTCTCCAAATGCAGATACCAACTTCAGATAATCCCTGAATTCTAAATGGACAGTCCTTCATTCTTCCTTTTCTACCTTTTTTTTTCGTGTGTGTGTGTGTGTGTGTGTGTGTGTGTGTGTGTGTGTGTGTAACTGGGGATTGAACTCAGGTCCTTGTGCCTGCCAGGCAGGCACTTATTCTACTGAGCTATCTCCCCGGCTCTTCTACCTCCTTTTGTACTCTCCAGAAACATGTGTGATCATTCCTGGTCTGTCAGCCTTGCTTCTATTTCCACTCTAGTTATCTTTGTTTTATACTGTGCTTATAAATTTCCTAACCACAGGTAAAACCACTCTACCTAGGGGAAGTGCTTTTCACACAAGCTCCAAATTTATGATGGGTTCTGTTATATTAATATAGATTTTGCTCCTATGGTGTAAGACACAAAATTAGTAGTCACAGTTTGTCAGTATCTAAATTGTGTTTGATGCTACTGTTATTGCTAATTACACTACTGTAACTAAGATGTCATATCTGTTTTACAGTCAGGTGTTTTCCCTTCTGTTACGATACTGAGAAGCTCTGGGGCAATAACCTTACCATAGCCCTGCAGCAAAAGACTGGGACCTGAGCTAAACAGATATCAACACCCTGCTCTTAGTTAATTTGGAAGATGGGCTCTTGGGACAGAAACAAGGGAAAAGCCTCCTAAACACAAAATATATCCTTGAAGAACACTTTTCCATAAATTTCTACAAAAACTCACTACGATCAACACATACCTCTGTGTTAATCCTCAGCTACATTGATAGCCACAGGAGCCATTTTAAACATAGAATCGCTTACAATATTTTTTATAAAAATTATATTTAATGTCTGAATTCCTACAAATTTTTTATAATAGGAAAAAAATTTCAAAAATTTTTATGTGTAATTGTATGTTTTTTTTCTTATTCTTATAGGTGATATCTTTAGAACACAGAGGCCTGAGGCTCACATTAAAAAGTAAATTGAAATTTATGAAGAAACATTAAGATTTCATATACTGCAAGAGTTTTTATATATTATGCCCTTCGAACATATTACTGTTCTTAAAGAAAAAAAATATTCTCTCAGACTTAAAGAGCAATAGTTAGAGTTCACTCAAAATCATTACGATAGTTACAAGACCCACTGACTCAGAGGTGGGATAGTAAGATTCTTGCCGAAGGCAGACTGGTCTGCATCAATTGGGCAATAAGTAGGATGAGGAAATCAATTAGATATTGACAGTAATCAGACAGATTGTTATGGCTGAGTCTCACTACTAAGCTGACCTCATGGGATTCTTGCCAGATTTGTACGGGGTAGGGATAAATATAACAGCACAAAGCTCAGAGCCTAGTTCAAAATACATGAAGAAAGCCTGAGTAGAACTGTCAAATCACTTGAGGTTTTTTTTTTTTACATTTAATGAAAGGTAATACAAAGATTAACACATTCACTATTGTAATGTTAGGACTTCAGCATATGAAAATAGAAAGGACATGGAATTATGAAAAGAAAGCATATGTTATGCTCCAAATATTGACATATATTTGATAAAGGATTCACATAATGTGCACATATATGCATAACCAAAAAATAGGTTATTTCCTTTGCTGTGTATCTTTTCATGTGATCTCTGGTTGAAACAGTACAAAGTTTATCTTTATTAGATTAATCTTATATTTTAAATTTCTCTTAATTCTATATAATAATTGTTTGGAAATATTTGCTTAAAAATTTTAAATTTTATAAAAGCCACATAGTCATTATATCAAACTATTGGTTGAATAATGACAATGTCATGTCTACATTTTTGCTTTATTTCCTGATCTTTGATGTCTGAAATACACCTGACAAATTAAATAATGAGAATAAGGGACTAGAGGACTCAGTAGTCTCCTTTAGCCGTAAAGTTCTTTGGAGACCTGTGGGAAGTTCGTTTTCATAGGAAGGGATTTCATTTGAGCATCAGTGCTGCTATCCACCTCTCTTCGCTTGAAAGGAGGAAGTTCAGAGTTTGAATGGCGCTAATGAAGCCCCTCGCTGTGCAACACAGAGCGTGAAATTTGAGGTTTATGTGAGTGAATCTCTAAAAGAAGTAACTGCTTTGTTAGGCTGCCATGCACCGTTTGTGTAGCAGGTGGTACTGACAGAGACCATTTCTTCTTTTCTTCTCCTAATGAATGGCAGAAGGCAGATCTCCCAACAGATAAGTATGTACACTATAATGTATTTTAGCAATTTTTAAATGAATATCGTTTTTCACCTTAATAAATTCTACCTCATTAACATCACTGTATTTGCCACAGCTTTCTGCATTCCTTTTGTCTTAGTGAAAACAGCCTGATCCATTTTTACCTGAAAAAACTTCCTACTTTGCTCATTTTTAAATTTCAAACATCACCAATATATTTTTGTTGAATCCACCTTCTGAATAAGAAAAGCTGTGACATAGTATATTAGAATTTTCTTTCAATGTGTTTCTTGCTATTTTCATGTGCGCCTTCTAATACTCTTACTGGTTTTAACATTGTGTTTCCCTATAAATTCATAGTGCATCCCAGTATATGACCAGATGTTGCATACAAAGGTTTTCTATTAAACTTTGTTAAATCCATAGAATTTTCTATTCTCATTTATTTCCCACCCACCATCTATGTCTCATTTCTGCTCATGAGATTTTATTATGATTTGGCTTTTATGTAACAATATACTTTTAAAAGATATTTTTCTTGCAAGATTGCAGGCAATTTTACTTTAAAATCCAAATAATATGATATTATGTTAAACAGCTTCTTCGTTCTACAATCAATATGCTACATATTGCTTATACATATCTAATTACAGTATAGTGATAGTTAATTTTGTGTCATCTTGAAAAAGAAATGCCTAGCTAGTTAGTCTGGCACTCCTCTGGGTTGTGTGAATGCTTGACTTACTGAAAAGGAAAAATCTACCTACTCTGAATGTGGATGGCACCAACCAATAGGCTTGTAACCTGAATGGAATAAAAAGGGAATGGAGAAGACGACACCTTTTGCTTTTTTAGTGGAGCTCTAGTCCTTTGATTTTTGACTGGATCTTCTGGCTCTTTAGCACACATTCTTTTGCATTCTTCTGATGCTATAGGTAGCTATTGTAAACCAACCATGCAAATCATTTATATATCATTGTGTGTGTCTGTGTATCTGTGTGTGTGCTTGTGTGTGATATTATATTTGCCCCTCTACTAAATACTGTTTCAGATTTTAGTAATAGAAAAGTGGGGATTGTTTCTGTAATGATCCCTGACCAAGTGGTTTAGAATCCTTTGGAACTGCTTCTTAGGAAAGGATTAGAGATACCAGGTGAAGAAGCATACCTAGAATTCTGTAATTCAAGATTGATGGGTGATTCTTGTCAGATATAAGACCAGAATCCTGATTTTATAAAAAGCAGATATACAAAAGTAGGCTCAGACAGTTTTAGTTGAAAATAAGGACTCTGCTGTATGCTGTGGAATTCTAAATCAGGAGTGTTATGATCTGGCAGAATATTTATCTGTATTTTGCCTATGTTCTGAGTCTTTGTGGAATACTGAGACTAAGGGTAGTGGTGAACAAATTAGTCTGAAAACTAATTTTCAGAGACATTTCAAGGAAGCCAAACATTCAGGCTTTGGTTTAGGAACTATTGGGTTATTAGAAATAGCTCTATATTAAGAATCAAAAGCAAAGAGCCCAGCTGAAAGATTTGAAAATTTTGAAGTTGGCTTGAAAGTAAGCTTCATTAAATGAGGTTTTGGTTGCTAAAAAGATTAGCTTCAAAAGAAACCAATATGTTGTAAGAGAACAACAGGAAAACTGGCCTAATGGTGCTGTGAAATCAGTATGACCCCACCCTTCTCAAGCTCAAGGGTAGAAAAGCAAAAGACTTTGCTATCAGAAGAGCACCAAGCATACTCTTCTCAAGAAAGGTGGCTTAGGGGATTGATTCTTGGGATTCAGTTCTTCTTGCTTAGCCACCTAGGCTTTTGGAAGCCATTACAAGCAGCAGAAAGATACAAAAGGCCTTGGCTACTGCTCCAACTGGTGGCAGATTTTGATGTCCTGAATGTAGTGCTGGCTTAACATGAGTATAGAATGAAAGATAGCTTCCTTCCAGATTTTAAAAGACCTGGGAAACTGAACAGTGAGCACAACATGGAAATGTGTGATGCTGTCAGCCTAAAGCCAAAGGAGCCTGTAGAGGGCTGAAAAAGCCAGGTATGTGGGAAATCTGAAGAAATTTGCAAGGAGTGAGCAAAGCTGGCACAAGAGAGAATCTGAGGGTTGCAGGTGTACACTTACCTACAATGCATAGGTGGCAGATCCACCCTAACCCTTTGAAGTCTTTTTTTTTTTTTTTTCCTTATCAGGGATCGAACATCCTAAGCATTTGGAATTCAAAAATTTCAGCACAGACAAAATTTGTCTTAGGTGCTGGACATGGAATTACAGCATTTAATATTTGCCCTGCTTGATTTAGATCTTACTTTGAACCCATTTCTTTGTATCCATTTCTCCCTTTTGGAAGGTGCATGTTTACCCTCTGCATTTGCATATTGGTGGTCTTTAACCATTTGATTTTAACATGTGTTCACAGAGAAGAGTTTGTCTGTAATCTCAAAAGAAACTTCAATTTTGAACTTTACATCAATTCTGCAATTATTAGGACTTTGACAACTTTTAGAGATGGGATAAAAGCATTTTGCATAAAATGATGTACATGAATCTTGCAAGACTGGGACTGGGATGTTATGCTTTATATCTGGACGTCCCTGAAAGTTTCATGTACTCACAAGTGTTTCTAGAAAGTGACTGGATTGTGGGGACTTGTGGAGGACTTTCTGTTTATTAGGAGGTTACCTTTAATCAGAAGAGGCTGAGCACTATGGACGTGGCCAGTGGTGGGGATCATCTCCCTTCCAGGATGCTCCTGGACCTCTCTGCTTCTTTCTGCCATGTCATGAGTTGGCTTTCTTCTGCCAAATCCCCTGCCTTAGAGCGAGCCAACCACAGAAGGAAACCTCTACAAATTAGGAGTCAAAATAAGCCTTTCCTCTTTAGAGTTGTGGGAGTCAGAGACTGATTCTGACTGATGAGAAAGTAACTAAGATAATTGTTAAACAAGTGTAATAGATGAGTTTTCTGAGAAAGGAAAAAATCACACTCCAAGTTTTGATAATTTTGAAGCATGTTATAATTTAAATTTTGAAGCATGCTAATGTTAGTCTGCTATACCATCAAAAACATAATAACAAACTTAAAGGAGTTCACATTCTGACCTATGAACTTTCTTTTTATCTACAACATAACTTAATTAAAACTCACTGGGATACGGTGGTGAAAGATGTACGATTATATGGTTATTTTCATTAACAATATTATTATGGAGATTTTCTGTTAAGTTTAGTAATAATTGGGTTTATCCAAGTGGAAATCTTTAGAAAAAGACCTGGAGATGGATAATTCTATTTTCAATTAGTTTTAGAAGAAATTCTATCTTTTCTCTTAATGTCCATCAAACTTGACACACTTTGTATTCTTTAGTATTACCTTAAGTTTTTTATATGCTAATTACTAGAAGTTTAGATAATTTAGTTTTAAGGAAGTTGTAGAGCTAATAAACTTTCACCTGTTGTAGTATATAAAGATCTTTATGCCATATATAAGATTATAAAACACTAAAGCAGAAATAAGCATCATCAGACAACAAATAAATTACTCCTTTAAGTAATACATTTGATTTTTAATTTGAATTATGTCCAATAATACTAGAATTTGAACATTTTACTGTTTTTTTAAATTCACAATTCAAATATATTAATGAAATTATCTTTGCATAGATAACCAAAAAGTAACTATTGTGCAAATTAGGTTGCAATTTCTATTAAAATTTAATGTATTCATTCTGCAAGTTATGGCATTTATTATCCAATAATATTCTAAAATGTACTTTGATTACTGTTATGTACTTCCTAAATGTATTTTGTGGTTCATTAATTAGTAACTTCCTGAAAGTTAATGTTCAGGCAGTGCGGTTCTCTAGAGAGCATTCTGTAAATCAATGCCAAATCACAAATTAATTGTAAATTACCACCAACATTTCTTTGTGTTTTTTCTCATTATAGGAATTTCAAAGATCACTTTGATCATATATAAGATAAATAAAATAATACATTTTTATTTAATAAGAAATAGAACATGCATGCTTTCCTATGGAAATAATAATGAATTGATTCAAAATAAAGGTTGTAAATTTTTATAAAAAATGCATTTAGTACAGGATCTATAGAGTGTCACTGTGCAGCTTGGACTTGTAGTGATCCTCCTGCTTTCAGTCTCCTGAGCGCTGGGGTTACATGTGTGTGCCACCATGCCCAGAGTGAGGTTGTAAACTTTTTTTATTTTTATTTATTTATGTGTGTGTGTGTGTGTGTGTGTGTGTGTGTGTGTGTGGCCAGCTCAGCCCACCAGAGGGCAGGGCTGGCTGGCATGTGGTGCTGGGGGATTGAACCGGCACCTGTGCTTTACTAAGCTTGTTCTAAGTAGGCGCTTTAGACCATGAGCCATCTCACCAGCCCCAAGGTTGTAAACTTTTGAGTAATAGCACAAGACTTTTATCTGTTGAGTCCAATATTTAATAGCATTGTATTATCTTAAAATCTGATTTATTGTACAATTGTAGTTTCTTCAGAAAATATAAGGGCTAATATTTATTAAAATAACACATAGGCCTCATGTTGGTCATTGTTTGCCATCTCATTCAGATCATAGTAACGTTACTTCAAACATACATTTCAGTCATGAAATCTGAAAACATGAAGTTAAAAACTGTTCAGATCTTAAACTTTTCTTCTAGCTATGTTTCAGAAAATAATTTTTTGATTGGTGCTTCAAATTGGGGCTAAATGCATTTTTCAAGCTAAATGAAATGAGATGCAAAAGTTTTGATACTTTTGGATCTCATTTGCTTATTTTTGTCACTAAGAAAGTTGTACTGAATCAAGATTAAAAATTTTAAGTGGAATTCTATAGCTTTCTTGAGTTCTTTGATGTTGGATGATAAAGCAGAATATGAAACCCAAAACCATGGAGTGAGATCCCAGATAGGTAGACACCAGTATGAAAATAATGTAAGTTCAATAGGCAAGTGGGAAAATAGAACTCTTGAGATAGTAATAGATAAAGCACTGCAGGCAGAGTGATAGGCAAGAGGTAAGAGGACTTCTGGTGATATATTGGGGAAAAGTTGCCTAGAGAGGGGGAAGATAGAGATGATCATGGAATTTGGCTAGCATTAAAGGGAGTGGAGAACAGGATGTTGGTCATATTATGCCATGTTCATGTCTTTCCAAATCAACTAGTGCAATCAGATCTTGGAACAGAGGCAGAGGATGTAGTTGCCATGCCATTGGCTTGACTTGCAGCCAGGAGGAATGTCCAGAGAGATCAGTAACTTCATCATTTCTACACAGGCAGTTGAACAGTCTGTGGCGGATGCTCTGGGTTAATATTGTAGCAACTATGTGAAGGCTTTTTGCTTGATTCCTTGCGAGTTTGTTCTGGGTTTCCTTTTTCGTCCTTCTTGTTCTTTAGTAATGCTCTGTTTTAAATTTTAAAGCTTTTATTCTTTTACTCTAATCTCTCTTTTGGTCTTTCTTTTCTCTCTTTCCTTTTTTACCTTCTTCTCTATCTTTTTCTTTCCTCCTTGTCTTCCTCTGTTTATCTATCTGTATGTCTGTCTATCTATCTATCTGTCTATCTATCTATCTATCTATCTATCTATCTATCTATCTATCTAATCTCAGGTGCCTGTGTATGTGTACAATACAAGATAGTAAAAATTAGCAGGGTGTTAAATTAAGTAATACCATTCGTGGGTATGTCACAATAATCCCTAAAAGAATTGCCTTAGAGTATCAAAATAAAACTAATTATACTAGAGGTTTCTGACAATCTCACAAATTCTTGATTTGGTTCCCATGCTTCCATCCCTGTGCGTACCTCTTCCTACTTGTACATGTATTCTCACAACACCCCACCCCAGCCCTTTACCTCCACTGTAAAAATAATCCAACAGAGTCTAATGTTGTTTATTCACTTAATGATATTTTCTTTATTTCCCTGTTTTCTTAATCATTTATTCCTTTGCTTTTTCCTTCTTGCTACCTTTCATATCCCAGAATAACTGAAAATAGCAGTATAGTATCGTCTGTAAGGGACACTGATGAAAGTGTAAAGTTGTCAAAATAATTTTAATTATTCATCATTGATCTATACTTGGATGTGTTGGTGCTGTTATAACCAGTAGAACTCCTCTCCTCACAACATAGTGCCTGGGTTTATCCAAGATTCACCTAAATTTAATAGAAAGAATTGGTAGACAATACTTATTAAAAAATAAAACCAAATCCAGATCACATCACTAGAAAACAGAGCCTACCTAAATAGGCCTTCATATCAACAACAGAGTCTTTTTACTCAGCCTTCAGCACATAATAAATAAATGAATAAAATACTTGCTGAAAGAAAACACATGAATACATTGCTGAAAACAGAATTAAATAAACAGATCTTAATACCAACAATGTAGTATTTGCTCTCTATTTAACCTCAACACACACACACACACATACACACACACACACAGAGAGAAATATAAAAAAGACAAGACAACAAAAGGTATACAAAAACTCTCACATCTCCCAAAATAGATGAAAGGGGAACCAATGGAGAAGAAACAACTCTCAAGATGCAGAAGTGTGTGAAATAATCAAGAAGAAGCAAAGAATCTTATCAGAATCAAAGATAATATAACCAAACAGTGGAATTAATAAACAGCTAAATGTCTCTTGAGAGTAGTGTGGTAATGGGGCCGGGGAGATGGCTCAGTAGAATAAGTGCTTCCCTGGTAAGTACAAGCACCTGAGTTCAATCCCCGGTTCTGCCAAAAAAAAAAAAAAAAAAAAAAAAAAGGAGTGAGGTAAAGTATCAGAAGAATTAACAAAGACATTCAAAATATGGATGACAAATGTAGCAAAGAAAAAGAGTTCATGAAAAGGTTCCAAAGAGAAATCCAGAAATAAAGAATTCCATTGAGGACTTTAGCAGCAGAAGTGATCAATGTGAGGAGAGTGTCAGACCTAGAAGACAGATTTGACATACAAGACAATATAAATAGAGATACCTTAAAAGGAATGAAGCAGCAAGGAAAATTAATCTAAGAGCTAATAAAAGAACACTAACATAAGGCTAACTGAAATTAGACAAAAATAAGAGAACATGCACAGCATGAATTCCCATGCATAGAAATCAAAGCAGAAATTTTTCTAAGTATGAGGAAAGAAGTCACCATAAGTGCAGCATATAGAACACCAAATAATTAGGATACAAATTAATCTCCAAAATATCAGAAGCTCAGGACAAGGACAGAATCTAAAAGCTGTCGTACAAAAGCAAAAAAGTTGCTTGTAAAGGTATGCCTACCAGGATTACAGATTTATCAAAACAAAGTTTAAAGTTCAGAAGATTGTGGAGTGAGGTGTTTCGGGTCTCCAAATTAAACAAAACAAAACATGTCTCTTTTCTAAATTTTTAGAGAAATAAAACATTCCATGAAAAAGAACAATTTAAGAAACTCATGACCATCAAGAAGCACTCCAAAAAACTCTCAAGAATAGCTTAGACAATGAAAACAAAGAGGAAAATCATGAAAAATCTTACTCAGGACATAGAAGAACTTATACTGTAACATCATGTAACTCAGTTGTGTCCCAAATTTTCTGATCAAGGAGATTATGGGGCCACAGAGCAATGAGATCAATGATGTAGAGTGTGCCTAAGGAGAGTCACATGGAAAGAAAACATTCTGTCAGGCTTTCACAGAGAGAAAATTGGTCAAGAAATGGCCATGACTCATCCACATGGATGACAATGACAAAGGATCTGCAAACTGTGGCATATGGTTACAGGATAAATCCTGAGGGGACTTGAGTGACCTTGTCAACACAAAAGATACATTTCTTGTTATAAAGGTCTTGCTTTATGTTGGTCTTAACAGTCCAGCAGGAAAGTATAAAAATGAGGTATAAAAAGTAAAGCCATATTAATATGCTGAGCTGTGAAAGGCTCAAGTCAACAACTTCTGACATTGCCGGTCTTACGGAAAACCCACTACTATTATGGACTACTGGACTATATTGCGGTATTTTGCTGAATTCACACACCTACATTATTTAAATGGTAGTGGAATACCTATTTCTAACAAAACTAAGCAAAAAAGGGGATACAAAGGAAGAACCATTTTGTATCTGTATATACAAAATAGGACATATATATAGCTATCTTCTCTTAATTCAGTGAGAAGAAAGATTTGTACTAATAGTATTTGGACAGAATATCATGTCTGCATCTTGTACTATGAATAACCACTAAGAAGGTAACAATATGTAATGTATTAATTATTGAAAATGTACCACTAATTGGTTTTGAAATGGTCTCATTGCTGTTTGTCAATAAAATTAATAAAAAAAGAAAAATCTTACAGACTGAATAAATCAATCAGAATGTTAAAGAGAAAAATGTTAAAGAGAAAAGAATGTGTTATACAGAATGATAATACAATGACAGAAATATGTTAATATCTTTCAATAATAACTCAGTTTAAATGGCCTTAGATCCCAAATTGAAAGACACAAATTGAGACTATGCAAAAACAAAATTTAACAGTTTTCTGTGTACAAGACACACATCTAATTCAAAAAGTAATTCATAGAATTGAAATCAAAGGATAGAAATCCATATTCCATGCTTCAGGATGCCAAAAACAGGGCTGTCAATCTGATTCTCAAAGTGGACTTCAAATAAAATTGATCAGAAGAGAAAAAGGTCACAACATATTAGTTAATGTAACAATTCAACAGGAAGATAACAGTTGTAAATACTTACACATCAAATGCCTATATATCCTATTTCATAAACACCGCTGCATATAAAAGTTAAAATGAATATCAACACAATCGTACTGGAGGATCTCAATACCCCTCTTTCACAAAAAGGATCAGCTAGAGAAAAGGTCAACAAATCACTATCAGAGATGACCCACATCATCCTTCACACAGACTTAATACATATCATAGTGTTTGACCCTACCATAACAGAATATGCATTCTTCTCAGCAGCACACAGAACACTCCAAGATAGACCACATACCAGCCCATAAAACTTGCTTACATAAATACCAAAGACTGAACATTATACCATGTATATAGTCAGATAACAGTGCAATGAAGGTAGAAATCAATGTCAGACAAAAGCACAAAACTTTATTTTATAATGTCAAAGGAGACACAGTTCATGTGTGGCAACCCGAAAAAAGAAGCAAGCAGTGAGCCTAGCTTTCCCTTTGCACCGATCCAAGCTCCAAGCCTGTTGGGGTGGTGCCACCCACATGGAGAACAAGTCTTTGGGTCTTCAGTAAATCCATTTGGCCACGCCTGAACTGTGTTAATTTTAATCAGCACATTTTCCTAGCACTGCCCACCCTCATTCACAGTAATGCATTCCCTATATCCAGTCAATTCTGAAAAATCGCACCCATGAGCATATGAGGCTTTGCAGGGACATCTAATTACAAAACAACAATGCAAGATGAATCAGCTCTTTATGCAATAAGATATAGTTTAAAAATCTTACTTTTCAACAAAAATGCATCCCATGTTTCCTTACACTAGGAGAGCGGGCTTATTGTGATGAGCTATGCCAGCATTTACTCATTTGAAACCCTGGCTGAAAAAGAAATCTCATATATTTTACTGCAGTTAAACTTACTGTTTATGTTCCTTCCTACTCTTCTTTCCACAATGGATCTTTCTAAGATTTCAATTCCAGGGCTTCCCGATAACAGTTTTTGAATTCTTCTCCATTGGGTTCAAGAAATATTTTATCCCATGTTCTCTTTCTGTTGCCATTTCATTTTCTACTTCCCTTTATGGAAAAATTCTTCAAATGTTTTTCTGGTTTACATTAAATTCTTTTCATTTCTCATTTCTAAATATCTCATTTCATAGGCAGTATTGATTGATTCAAGATAAATATTCAAACTCATATAAAAACAGAATATGTATCAAACTTAGGTACCTATCAAGAATATAGCTTTAAGGCAGGCCATATAGCTCAGAGGACTGTTTAGGCAGGCACAAGGACTGAGGTTCAGTCCCCTGCAGGCCGTGCCATCCCTGGTCCTGGGATGCCCTGAGGCAGCTATTAAAACTGGGTGTGGTGGTACACAACTCTAAACCCAGTGCTTAGGTGGCTGAAAACAGGAGGAATAGTGTCCAAACTGTGTAGTGACCTTGTACTAAATACATTTAAAAAAGAATATGACTTATAAAACATGAGCAGTCTCACTTCACATAAACCCACATGACTACTGCAAAACACTAATAATTTTGAAACAGAGTCCAGAAAATTTATTTAAAAATGAATTAACTGTTAAGGCCTGAGTGTAAGATATACCTGAGTTTATTGGTTAGAGATTCCTCCATACATTGCACATCATCTGCTGTATTTACTGCATATATGACAGTCATATGTGTTTTAAAACACAGCTATGATACATTTGAGCTTCTGACCAAAAGGCTTTCTTTCTTTTTTTCTTCTAGTAGACTATGGGAAATTTCTGTTTTTCTTCAGAGAAATTTGGTGATTTGTGGATTGGAACTGCTTATGATTTCAGGAAGTCTTTTAAGTAATTTCACTTCCATTAGGGCTAATAAGAACTTTTCATGATTTATTTAATTTTGTACTTTCCGGACCTCAATCCATTTTTAATATTTTATAAAGTACTGAGTTTTATTATAGCTCTTTATAAGCATGAAGTACAATATTTTTAAAATAAGAGGTTAATACTAGTAAGAATGTTTGAGATCACAGGTTTAAATCTGTGTCTATAATTTTTTATATTTTGTTTTCTGTGTGTGTGTATGTTTGTGTTTGCATGTGTACATGAGAGGAAGAAAGGCAGGGAAAGAGACAAAGGAGAGACAGACAGACAGAGAAACAGACAGTCAGAGGCAGAGAGACAAAGACAGAATTGTGAAATTGACCAAGTTTGATTTCCCAGAAAAATTCAAGAAATTGAATATTATCCAGTGAATTCTTCCCTTCTGAAAATTAAATCACCAAAATATGGGACTTTGGAAAGCCTCCTGGAATCCTTCTTTCCATTATTGATTTGACTATATATTTGTTCTAAATTATTGGAAAAAATGTATTGTGATGATTACTGCAGTTTTCATTTATTTTTGGCTAAAGTCTCTTTAGAGAAACAGTAACTACTTTTACTCTACATGTAAAACATTCTGTATATGCCACTTGTTAGTGACTCTGTTGCCATCTTAGTTTTCTAAGCTTTTGATTTCTTCCCATTTTGTTCTGTACACCCTTTTCAATTTTTTATGAATACTGTATCTTTTAGATGCTAAGCTAGCTTTTTTATATATCACAGTGATTATCCAACTTTTCTCTTTTATCTATGAAGGTCAATTCATTGACTTTCATATCTCAATGCGTCTCACTCCAATACAAATTCATGTGATATTGCCTGTTACTATGTAGGATTTGTCTACTCAGGCTGTTTCTCTGGTCATTTCCTACCTTCCCTCATCATTTTATTTTTAATTCAGGCAATTGCTTAGCAAGATTTCATCATGAAAAGTATAGACTATTATCTCTTACACTCCTTGTCCTTAGCATATTGATTCTTGAAATTTCATTCGTTTTTCACTGGTAGTGGTAGTGGTAGGGTGATGATCTATGTAAGGGTATATTTTTTTCATAGAATTTTTAGGTCTTCCCAATAAAATTTCTTCTCTTATTGATAATCTAGTCAATATATCCACCAAAGGCATAGAGAAAGCAATCCCTATTATGGTTTAGTCAGGTAGGACATGGTTGTCTGTGGCTATTGGCCTGGAATCCTTAACAGCTCTCCTGTCATTGGCAGTATTGTAATTATGACCACATTAAATATTTCTGTCATTTTATTTCAAAATATGTTCACTAATTTAATTTTATCTATTGTTTTTATGATCTAAAAATTATAATGTATTTATATTTTGTGTTACTATGATGCAATACCTGAGGCCAGGAAACTTTACCAAGAGAACAGCTTAATTTAGCTCAAATACTGGAGGTCAAAGGACCTGTAAGTGCTTATAAACCTACTTGTTCTTAAGACAATACAGGGCAACACATGGGGATAGCCAAGGAGTGCACTTATATATGTGTTTTGGTTCTCTCCTCCTTTTTAAGAAGCTACCAGTAGTCATTAACAAGAACTGCAACCTTACCTAATCTCCATCATCTCCCCAAAAGCTTTTTCCCCCAAACTCTTTGATTGAAATAATTTTTTGCTTATGCTGCATAGCTATCTCCCTGGCCCTGAAATAAGTTTTTGCTATTTTAACACCTCAAAATTGTGAGATTAAATTTCAACATATTAAGCTGGGAATGCACTCAAGCAATATCCAAGCCATACCAAATATTCTTGAATATTTTGCTATTAATTATTCTTCTTTTGATAAAGTAAAATTGTCAAGAATAGTAAGATAGTGATTTATAAGTCAACATATTGATAACACATTTTATTAAGTGATTTTATAATCAGCAATACAGACTAATGCTGTACTTTAAAAAAACTAAATATGGTTATTACAAGAAGAATGAGACAAGTTTAAATATCTTGCAAAGCTATATTGGATAAAGTATAGAGGATTTCAGAGCATTTTCATGGTTTTGTTTGGCTTAAATGGAGTGTTTAGTTAATAATACTCTGAATTGTGTCTTCTATCTTATTTACTTCACAGACAGATACTCCATTAACTGTACCATTTGCTATGTGAATGGATAATAGAAGTCCCTAGAGAAATGAAATTTTTCACTGGGAAACACATTTTTATCACTTATACATATCCTATTATTACAGGTAATGATATGTGGTAGCATATGGAAGGATATAAGTGAGGAAATACTAGGTTTTATTTCAAAGACATAAAGAGGGCTTTTGTTTCATATTAACATTTTACAACTAAAACCAAGAATTCACCAAAAAACCCTTATTTTTACGTATTTAAAAACATATTTTTAAAAACATTTAAATAAAAGATTCCCTACATTGGCTCAGAAAAAGCTACCCATATATAATACCACTCTTAGAATGTTCCCTACAATACACTATATGGGACTGCCATAGTGTGTAATTGTCACACGATACCTAAAGAAAAATCTTAGAGAAGTCAAGGTTTTTTTGATGCATGATTTCAGAGGTTTTAGCCCATTGTCAGCTGCCTCCATGTTTCAGTGGTCTGAGGTGAGGTAAAAGACAGCTGCCTTCCCTGTGGTGGCCAGGAAGCAGAGACAGAAGAGAAGACCAGAGAGGAAGGGATGGAGACCAGTTGTAACCCCCAAGCTTATTCCCTCTCCTGCACTCCATCAGCCTCCATTCTCTGTTTCCATCACCTCCCAATAGTGCCATCAAATTATCTGATGAAAGGATTAATCAAAATCTCATGAGCTAATCAAATTTCAAAAGCTCATCTCCTAACTACGTGTGCTATTTGAAGTACTGTATCTTTTAGATCTAAACTAGTCATAATGTGGAAACTAAGAGTCAGTAGTTGGTGAAATAGTTTTAACAACCAACTTCATTTGAAAGGATGAAAATATCATAGTAAGATACATGGTGTAGCTTTTCCTTTTCCTGTCTCACTCTCTTAGCAGTACTGCTAAAAGGTAATCACTTATGGTAATCAATATGTCCCAGTCACTCCAAGGCAGAGACAGTGTATGCAATTTACTTTTAATTCATATTAACTTAATCTTTGAAGCCTGGTCCCTAGCTGATACCTGACTCTTTAGGTGGTTATTTCTCTATATTGGTATCAGAGAACAAATACCCCTTACAATGACCTCTTTTATTTTCTTTAGAAAATCAATACCTCTTATTTCAAATCTGGACACTCCATGTATTGGTCAGGATGATCACAATGTTCAGGGGCAGTCCCAGACAGGTCTTTACATAACTTTGACGTTTGTATCTTGAAAGTAATTACTCTTGTTTTAGTTCATGTGTTAGAGTCCCTTATTATGCTTTCATAAGACATTAATGATGTAATAATGTAGTCAAGTTGGTTACAATTGCATATTGGTGCATGATTTATACTTACAGTAAAGCTGAGTTACAATTTAACTATAGCAGCATAGGTTTTTTTTGGTCAGGAGTCCTATAATATTTTCCCCAACTGTGTGACACGAAAGGATATCAGTATTTCCTTTGAACTCTTTGCTATAAAGTACTATGCTAAGTAGCTTGGGTACATTTACTGTAATTCTGAAAATAATCTTTCAAGGTTAGTATTATTAGAACCACTTTCCTGATAAATAAATGAAGTCTGTGACTAGCTATCAGATTCATACTAGGTCAGGTTGACATTCAGATGAGTAACCTGCAGGTATTTACTGAATACTTCCTCTGGCCATGTCATTCTAATGACATGATGCATGTAATAAACCTGGTTGCAATTTTCAAGGTTTTCCAGGTGATAAAAAACTATAAACAGGAATATTAAAATTATTATCAGAAGTGACTTGAGATTTTGTTCATTAAAAACTTTTTACATTAAATTTAATTTTGTAAGTGTAGACATGATATGTAGTTATAATCTAGTAGTTTAAATAAAATAATCTGATAATTTTAGCCAAATGGTTTATTGAGTTGTGTCACATAATATTAGTAAATATTAGCTTTATTGTTCAAATAACTGTAGCTAAAGGGAAGTACAGAACCAGAACAGAACTGTAAGTAACTAATAATGCATTATGTTCACAATTTACAAAATGATTGTTATTCCATGCAGGTATTGAAATGGTCCTGTGAAACTTGTCCATGTACCCTATGAGGAAACTGGAGATTAACCTTATTAGTGGATTCTTACAGCCGTGTAGCTTGGTAGTAGAATAGTGAAGATTCAAGCCTACATCTGATAGCACTGTTTCCTGGGTTTTTTCAAGAGGAGAGAATATATAAACTCACTTCTGGCTTCACTGAGAGTGAGAAGAAATATCCCTCAGCAAATTATTCTGTCTAATTTTAATGCATAATTAA
The DNA here is from genome assembly GCF_000260255.1 of Octodon degus. Lineage (NCBI taxonomy): Eukaryota > Metazoa > Chordata > Mammalia > Rodentia > Octodontidae > Octodon > Octodon degus. The sequence goes on along the minus strand of NW_004524592.1, from coordinate 2,770,293 downwards.
GCAGATTATAGTATAAATTAATGTGTTGGCACAGTTAACTATTTCTTATTTACTCTTCTTTCCCTAAGGAGTCTGATACTCTGCAGGAGGCCTTTTAAACAGAAACATCACATTAACTTCCTCAACGGTTGTGGGAAAATAAACAGCAACAAGTGTAGCTCCAAGAGCTGGCCTTGCCCACCCTGAAAGGATGTCCCCTTGAATCTTAGACCAGAGTAGGTCATCGAAAGGGGTGACAGGTGGGAAAGCTAGAAGGTCATCCTGCTTATGTTTTCTCAAAATGTCATCTATTTCAGAATTTTAAGTGAGATTATTAATCAGGTTCCTAGACTCTGAATTATTAATTCAGATTCCTACACTCCAACCCAAACTATTGAACCTATATCTTACAGACCATCTCTGATCAGCTGTTACAAAGCTCTTTTGGTGACTTTTGCTGATGCGTTAAACTTCGGAGATCTGAAAATTTAGTTCATTTTGCGCCAGTGTGCTTCAGTTATGCTATTCTGTATCAGAGTAGTGTGTCTTGTTCCAACAAAAAATACTAGGAGCTCACATAATTTATTAAAGCAGAAGAAAGCAGTATTGGGAACAGAAAAGAATGAGGTTATTTTGGGTGTCAGGAGAAACATAGCATAAGGAATTTTTTTCAAGATTTTGCATCTTGGACTAGACAAGTGTTAGCCATTTCTTAGTATAATTGCTTCTCTGGAGTAGCACCGGCCATATGTTAGCCCTTTATGCAATGGGTCGTTTGGTCTCTGTAGCCTGGGCTGAAATCAGAGGGGCAAATAAAGCTATAATAAGGAAGGACAACTGAAAGGAGGGGAATTTAATGCTTAACACTTTAAACACAACTACCATTTGTATTGCACACTGCCTAAGAATATAGTTAAACTGTTGATGGACGCCTTATTCTTAAGGCCTGAATAACATGAACAATGGTACATTTACATTCCAGGTATGAGCTCTAGTGCCATCCAGTTGGAACAAGTGCTAAAGGTCTAGAAAACTATGGTCTAGCCAGTGCTTAACCCTTTTGTTAATGCTGTGTGTCTGTGGAACTCTCCCCGGTGCACACCTTGTTGTTCCATTACCTTCACTTTAAACTATAGGCTATAGCTTATTAGCTTAATTGATTCAATGGCATTTTATTTTGAGACAGATCCTTGCTTTGTTGTACAGGTAACCTCAAACTTACAACAATGCTACTACCTCAGCCTTGTGAGTGCTGGGATTACAGACCTTGGCCACTGCACTGGGCTTCCAGCACATTTTGCCATGACAATACAGTTAACATAAATAGCTATTTATATAGTAGTACTCACTTTAGCTAGTCAACTGATTAAAGCCTAGATACCTGTATCTGTAGCATACAAGCCATTGGATTTCCTTACCTGCTTCTGTCATCCCATTTCTTCTGCCTAGAGCATTTCTCCAAAGCACTAATCTCCTCACTCCTCAATATTTCAAATTCAACACAAATGACATTTTCTCAAAGAGCAATTTTAATAGACTTTTCTAGCCTTGCCCCTGTCTTTGACCCTGCTTTTTCTGTCCAATCCCTCCCTTGCTGGGTACCAAATTTTGCTTCCCTGAACTCAGTGTTCTCTGAGATTGCTTAAGAATTTATTAATATATTTCACTGTGTGTTCCTTTCCACACACTCCTAAGTAAATTATGATGTACCTGCCTTCTTCAGTGGGGCATGCCTATGACTGCTACTTATTTTGAGAAAAAATGAATGTTTGTTACTTGAACACATAGGTCTCTCATGATTCCATTCTCCTTAGCAGTAGTGTAGTAGGCCCCTCCTTTTATCTTATCTGTAACTATCTCGGTATTTACTCCTTGCCTTAACACACCATTAATGAATATGCTATTCTCTGCTATGTTTCATGAAAATTTGTGATTTCCTAAAACCAAACAATGAACTTTAGGTACAAGGGACATTTGTGAAGGATATATTTCTTTGAGGGAAATAAACTTTCTAGTCAAGAAAGGGACAGAAGGAGACCAGAGCAAGTTACCCAGCATTCTGCCTTTTCTAGGGATTTTTATAGAGGAAAACCATGAAGTGAGGCAGGTCTAAGGGGGAAAACATGAAACCCACATATGAGGTAAGACAAATTATGGTCAACCAATGAGACTACAAGAGCAATTGCTCAGGTAAAATTGATTACATCCAGGATCAAAATGGGGAAAGTAGTCACATGACAAGTGGATATGCCTACAGACCAGTGGTTTATCCTGTAAGGGGTTGGGTTATTGACTCTTCCGGGCTTCCTCAAGGTGCTTATCACTTCTGCATGCTTATTTTTAGGCAGGCATGCATTTGTTTGCTCTTTTATCATTAGGTCTGGCCCACAGAGGGAGTTTCTGTCATTCTCACAGTTGCAAGGTATCTTGTTTTCCTTACTGGCTCCTTCTGAGGGTCTAGCCCTGGCTTACTGCCTATAATATTTCTAATTCAGCTGCCAATAACAATAATTTGTCTCTATTATGTATCTTCTTTTGATTGCTAGATTTTCTTTCTAGATTTCCCTGCCCTCCTTTAAGTAAGTGTTTATTTGTACTTTTTACGTATTAGTAATTTAAAATAAAGCTATTGTCTTAGCCCCTAGTATTAATATAGGGTGAGATAGCTGGCTTATATGACTAAAGTTATTATATTGTTTTAAAGCAATCATGTTGTGAAAGTAACTATTTAGAAATAATGAAAATGTGCTTTCAAGTCAAACATGAAAATACTATTTACATACAAAGTAAAATGTATGCTAGTCTCATCACAAGTCAATAGTGTTCAGAGTTTAAGCAACAGAGAGAGATGTTGGAGGTTAAGAAACATAAACTGTGGTGATTAGTGCTTGCAGTTTTATTTTGAATTGTATTGTTTCTTTTTATATTTAACTTAATTTTAGTTTAAAAAAACAATTTGTTTATGAGATTCGGACACAGTTAACGGTTTTACTTTCATAGCTGTAATTTTCTCTTTAAGAGTTTTTGGAAACTCATTCTTAAATATTTGAGCAACTGCGAAATGATACTCTTAGGACTTATAGCAAATTTGATTTGTCTTTAAAAATTTATAAGTAGTCTACGTACTAACTTTAATTTTATGCATGACACTAGCAGTTTGTCTAATATATTTGAGGAATACTTTGGGATAAAATTTGCATTTATTATTTTAAAAGATCATTAAATTTCATTATTCATTTGAAATATCAAATTAATGACAAATATTTAGCTTGATATCTACCTGTCAGTGAGTTCTGACCAAGGTTTAATCATGGTTTCCTATACTGTGCTAGTTTCAGTGTTATTTAAAATAATGCTGTAGCTCTCTTATAGTTCAGTGCATTGAAAGAATGCAGGGGAGAGACTAATAAGAAAAGATTAAATAGGCTAATTTGTTGTTAGATTTTTAGCTACTAATATATGATCGATATTTAAAATTGAATTATCATTTTGAAAAGATGTCAGCAAATTTTAATTACTGCTTTTTCAATATAATTACTGCTTTTTCCAGAGAATAATACAAAGGACAAATATCATTTATCTTCCACAAGTATTAATGTCTTTGGGAGTGAAACATTTGATATGGAAAATGCACACTTTAGTTCATGGAATTGGAATCCAGTAATAAAAGTAGAGTACTTTGAAAATTCTTGTTGCTATAAAGAAAAATACAATTTGAAATGAAACTAATTATCATAATAAAGAACAATAAGACTGAATATATTTTGGCTAATTATACCAGAAAATAATGTTGTGGTAACTTCACTTAAAATAAAAATTTTAAAATGTAATACACAAGTATTTGTGTTTGTGTAATCCCATGTATTTTATTCATAAAGTTTGAGTACTTTATTATTAATTAGCAGCCTAATATTTGATATAATACTTTACTTTTATATTTAAATTACTTAAATAGGATAAATAGTATCCCTTAAAATTTTGTTTTTACAACCAGAATATACTCATGAAAAGACAAATAAGAATGTAAATAATCAGTATCATAAATGAGGCAGCATATTTTACATACATTTCTACATGTATTTAGAGAGAAGATTCTTTTTTTTTTTTCGGCAGAACCGGGGATTGAACTCAGGCCCTTGCGCTTGCCAGGGAAGCGCTTATTCTACTGAGCCATCTCCCTGGCCCCAAGAGAGATTATTCTTTTCTCTTAGACAATGCTACTGTTGGTTTGACTAGTGTGTAAAACTTCATGATGGAAGGAAAAGTCTTAATTGGCATAAAACATTGTTCAGTTTCAGGGGGAAGAATATTGATGGGTTAAATAGTCAAGAAATGGTTGGAAAAGGGAAATTGGAAAGGAAATAGAAATGGTCCAGGAGACAGAGACAATGTATAAGCCCAGAGCATAATTACATATGAAACAATGATATAGATGCATTTGAAGATGTAGTTTAGATTATAAGAGAATCCTGTAGAATTTAATATTAGAATTATTTAGTTTAGCAATGGTAGGCCAATTAAAAGTTTTGAATCTTTATAATATTTCTTTGAGGGAAAGAGATTTGATGTATTGTCAAAATGTGTTCCACTAACAGACCTTGTTGTAAAAACACCCGAGGAATTGCTCAAAATGTGTGTTTGAACTCCATAACTTTCTGATGTATCAGACCTGTGTCCTGTCCAAATCAAGATCTCCTATTATTTCTACCTTCCCAGTAGGTTCCCAGAAGCACTGACAGAGAGACCAGAGTCAGCAAAAGCCCCGCCTTGGGATGGCTATGGTCTCAGTGTCTCCTGCCCAGCTCCAGGGTGTGTCTCCCAATGTGAAGCACCTCAAACCTTCTAACTCAACAATATACCTGTAGTGGAAGAGGACTATAGCTTTTTCTTACCTTAAGCCTGAAATGATCAGTAACTGTGATTCTTGTCCAACCCAGTTGCTTGCTGAGCCAAAGTTCTCAGAAAATGCTATTGATAGATTTTTGACAGTGTCACAGCAGAGAAACAGGCAGAAGGTAAAAGGGAAAGGGGCTTTATTATAAAAGGAAAGGGGCTTTATTATCTTGGAGGACATGGAGAGAATTTGGGGAGGATAAGGAATTCCCTGAATTGGAACAAAGGGAGGCTGAGGCTTTATAGCCTTTTTCTGGGGTGGATTCTGAAGGGGAGGTTTAGACATACCTGAGAAGCTGATTGGGGCCTCCTCTGAAGTGGCAGGAAAGGTGAAAGGAAATTGCACCCTGGGCTGAGTTGGAGAGAAAGGGGGTAAGTGGTCTCTGGGAAGATAAGCTGTTGTTTTAAGGGCTTCAGCCATATTAGATGACCACCACAATAATTCAGCAATTCATAGTAGGGCCATAACCTATCAGCTATCTGTCACCTTTATTAAGTTGTCCCCCTATCATTTAAGACACTACCAGTTGTGTGAATAAAATCTATAGAATGCTCAAATTCCTTTTTCTTTAAATATATTTCAAAAATAATTGTTTTGTAAAGAAACTATGACATTTATCTGGTTATTTTGCAAATTTTAATAATAAGTTAAAACAACTTTTAGGAAAGGATATGCAACTGTATAATATTCTGTGTTGCTGCATCAACTGTAATCACTTGTATAATAAAGTTATGTGTTATTCAATCACCTGTAAAATGCATGGTCAGAAAAATGAGGGCTTCAATGTGTACTTTATGAGTCTATTTTTATCCACTTTAAAAATATCAAATGATTTATCTGCCATACATTTGCTAAGTGTTCATATTGCAATTTGGAAATTTCTGCACC
>NW_004524592.1:2758723-2761400 GCF_000260255.1 Octodon degus | reverse complement strand
TTATTTATTTATTTATTTATTTCTTGTGGTACTGGGGGTTGAACTCAGGACCCTGCGTATGCCAGGAAAGTGCTTATTCAACTGAGCTGTCTCCTTGGCCCCATAAACTATTGACTTTAAAAATCAGTTGTTTTGAAAGTTAAGTAGTCCATTGGACTTTTTTTTTTTGACCTTTAAAACGTTATATTAGAGGAAGAATATACAGATGTATGTGTTATAATACCTATAATATTATTATTCTGCTTGTAGAATAGAAAACGTTTATTACTTTTAGTATGTGTATTTTCTGTGGATAAAATATATGAAATAATGTATAATTTCTAGTTTTTATAAGATTACTTCAGATTTTCTAGTGTAAAATCATAGTGACACAAACCATTTTATATTATTTACTTTTACTGCACTTGCTTAAAACTCAAAATTTAAGTTAATAGTTAGAACTATAACATCTTCATTTTAATTTCAATGATTTATTCCAATTTTTGTTTAGAATATTTCTTCTCATTGTAATAAATAGTGCTTATCATAAATAAATACAGATATTCTTGCCTCTTATTGTTTTCTAAAGTTCATGTAAAGCGTGAATCTGTTAATGTGTGCTGACAATTTGTTGGATCATGTTTTGTTGTATTAGTTCCTTTGGAAGTTTGTGACATTTATGCTTGTTTAATGTTTTAAATCTTGGTGTCTTAGGGTTTAGCAACGCATATCTAATATTCTTACTTTTCTTGTTATTTCTGTCTTTGTTGCTGAAAATTTCAACACAAAGATCATTCATTTTATTTATTTTTGTATTTAGTGCAGGATCTATAGTGTCTCACTACACAGATCAGACTCGTAGTGATCCTCCTGTTTTCAGCTTCCGAAGTGCAGGATTACAGGCTTGCACCACCACGCCCAGTCTCAATCGCTGTCTCAGTGCACCCAGGGGCAGAGCTGGCACTGCACGCCAGGGATGGAGTGCAGGTCCCTATGCCTGCCTGAGCAGGTGCTTTAGTCCGCTTAGCTCTCTGGCCAGTCTGGATCCATTCATTTTAAACAAGTAAATTTCCTTCAATGTTTAGTATTGCTTTTCCTGAAAATACTTTTTGTTTCTAAAAATATACCCACTCATAGTTTAGATTTTAGGGGTTTTATCTCCCAAACTTTGTGTCTTTTCCCTGCTGATGTCCATCTTGTATTAATACGCTCGATGTAGGCCTTCAAATGGACCATCCGTTAAATATGCAAGATTGCTAAAATGATTCTTTGTTATGATTATACTTCAGTTCATTTTCGCAAACTTCTTCTAATGTTCTTTTTTATGGTACATTTTTATTTTAAAAAGACTTTTTTAGGGGTGGGACTTCCATCTCACTAATAGAGATTCATAAAAGGATTTATCCATGTGAGCAATTACAGCAACAAAAGATAAAATAGGAACTCACTCCATATAAAACCAGCACTAGATGATCCTGGTAATGAAAAATCAAGAACAAAATAAGAGTATAATATTGTCAGTTGAGTTTTAATAGTGGACATCTTGGGAGAGGTAGGATTTCTTAAGCAAGGTTTAAAAATACTAACTGTAGAAGAAAATATTGGTGAATTTGATTATGTGAAATCTTGAAAGGTATGATTTATAAAAGATGGCTTGAACAGTGAAAGAATAATTTACAGATTTGGAGAAAGTATTTTTATTTAACCAATCAACAAAGTATTAAATATGGAGAATATATAAATAAATCCTACAAAACAATATAAAATGCAGACAATTCACTACAAAAGGCCTAAGTCATAAATAATACTTTATAGAACGGAAATAAATGTTGTCAATAAACAAATGAGATATTTTGGACCCAAAAATGATCAGACAATTACATATCATGCCATAATGAACTCCATTTTACATCCATTTGCTTGAAAAAATAAAATAAAAATCTCATTGTACCAAGTGATTAAGAGGCTGTGAGTCCTCAGGGTCCTTTTAGACATTGTTTCTTTAAATGTAAATTGGTGCAAATGCTTTGGAAAGCAGCTTGACATTATTCTGTATAAACTTGCTTACAGTGTGACAAAGTAATTCTGGCTGTAGATCTAAGGGAAAATGTTTCCTATGTGCACTGGAAATTGAATGAGGATGCTTATAGTAGGATTCTTTCCAATAGAAAATATGTGAAAGTAAATCAAGTGCTTCAACAGTTGAAGAGTGGCCAGATATAAACTAACAGATTATCATAAAATAAATAAACTACAGTATTGGTGAATCCAGCAAAATCGTATAAACATATATACTGAATAATTTACACATGAAACAATTAAAGATGAAGTAAAATTTTAGAAAGAGAACTAGATTAAACAAAGCTATACAGAAAAACAAAAACAAAGCTTTACAGCAGTCCCTCACTTATCGTGAAGGTCACATTCCAGACACCCCCACAATAAGAGAAAATCAGTGAAAGAATGACGCTATATTTGTTTTACTATTTATATATATTTTAAGGCTTTATAAACCCTTCCCAACTCTTATAAATCTTTACCACACTTCTGAAGATGCTTCTATTATTCTTAACCGTCTTCTAAACTTGTAAACCTATGTAATTTTAACAATATACATGTACTGTACGGTACTGCTAAATCCCGTGATATAGCAAAAAATCAGCGAAAAATAATTTAGATAAGTATTGTTTTGAAAACC
>NW_004524592.1:2747120-2758623 GCF_000260255.1 Octodon degus | reverse complement strand
AAATTGCCATATGAAGTTAGTTGCAGGATGTATTTTTCTCTATGAATTTGTTGTTCATGTGAAATAAACTTTTATTGTTGTTCATATTTATTGCATAAAATTTCTTCTTTTAAAAAATGAAATGACTGGTTCAACAAGTGTATATAATAAATCTTTTTTTACTGTGTTGTCACTAGTTAGAATGTAAAATTTTATAGTTTTTCTCAAGTACTTGCCTTGAAATAGGTGTAATAGATAAATAAGTCATTTTAAGAGTCCAGAAAATATTTACCAAGACCCCACATTCAGGTTTATCTGAAGCATTAGGATTTTCTGTTTAGCATTCCATGTTTATATGATGCACCTAATAGAGATAATGTTCTTTTGTTCCATTGTGAAAATCTAAAGAATATAATAGCTTTCTTACTAGCATTAAGCTGGAGCTTTGTATAGGATGTATGTAGTTATTTGATTTACTTTCTTACATAACATTTTAAATTGATGAAAGACAGATTATTCCAGTAATAAATACTTAACTAAGAGTAGGTTAGGCCTTTAAAAGCTATAGTAATGCACTCAGGTATTCTTACTGAATATTCTAAATCTGTCACATAAAAATCATAAAACACATGTTAATCATAATCCCAGATATACTGAACATCACTGATTGCATTCTGACTTTTGCATTTATCTCTCAATATTCAGATCATGTAAAAATACATTTACTCCTAAAGGTGGATTTTGTGTACTTACCAGTTTATATATTTGAAGGTTATATGGCACTGGAGTATTTCGTCATGACATATATTTAACAGTATAGTAAATTAATAAAATAAAAAGCACTTTATTAATTATGGAGGGCTCATTACACTATGGCATCACAAATTTATACCAATTTAAGGAAAATATTTTTGTCCTGTACCTATGATTATATTTTCATACCTGAAAACTTTAAATAAATTAAATTAGAGGAAAAAAATATTTGTATTCTAGGTTTTGATTGTCAGTATTCTAAAGTGCAAATGCTTGTACTTGAACAAATTATATTATGGTAATTTTTTCCTTTAAGAGAGAATATCAATGGCTTAGGAATAATTTAGGCTATTTATCATCATTGTGAAAAAGTAAAATAACAATATAGCCCATTTAGGAGACACATTAATCTCCTGTGTGATTCAGAAGCAAGCAGAATTTTAAAAAGCACTTTCAAAATTTAGAATATATTTCTATTACGTTAAGAATATATCCCTAACAGTCTTCTAAATTTTGAATCATAAAACCAGCACTAAATGTGGATGGATGTGTCAGGCAGTGTTCAAGTCAGAAAGTTTGGATGAAGTTTATAGCCCTGGGGCCTTGGAAGGAAAGGCTGAAGCTATGATAAAGTAATACTTAATTGCAATAATCAAACAAAAATTGTCTTCTTGCATATTAATTTATGTGAAACACTGGCTGTTGCGTGATAAAGCTGGAATTTGAGATCTGGCTTCTTGGAATAAAGTCTACACTTTTAACCACAGCAACTTGCTATAGTGGTCAAGAAGTCATCTTTTAATTTTTGTTTTTGTTTTTTGGTACCAGGAACCAAATTTACAATCTCGTGCTTCCCAGGCAGGTGCTGTGCCACTGAGCTATCTCCCCAGCCTAAGCAGGCATTTTGTCCAGCCAGATAACCTGGATTCAAACATATGTTTGATATTTTCCAGCTGCACAATCAGTCTCTTTTTTAGTTAGATTGGAAATGATAGAGTACTTAGGTCTCAATATGAAAATTAAATGAAATAGTGCATATAAAGCATTCATAATGAACAATATAACATAATAAGTGCTCAAATAATTTAACAAGTAAGGTGGGGGTATGTTTGTCATTAATTTTTAGTATGTTCTGGGAGTTCACACTGTTTAGAGTAATATATTCCATGAAGCTTTGCTTTTTTTTGAAATTTATTGCAACTCAAATGCATCTTCAGTTTTTTTTTTCTTTTTTGTACTGAGTATGTTTTGACACTTGAGTGAGTAGCAGGTACAATTTTCTGATTCAGACAGAAGTTTGTTCTTCTAATTCATAAAATGGACTACATTTATTGCACATCTGGCTTTTCATTCACTGCTGCTTTGCTGGTACTGCTTTCCCTAGATTTTTATTGTTGGCTACATCTCAGCATTCAAGTCTGACTCTGTAGCACCTCTGTAATAGCCTTCCCTGCTGTCCTGTCTAGCAGTCCACATTCACCACTGCAGCACTACTGCCCGTCATTCTCTGCCTCTTTAGTATGCATCATTTTCTTCCTGTGTCATCCTTATATGACGTTCTTATTTACTTGCTTATTCTCACTTCTTTATCATTCAATTTTGCTGCTGTATTGCAGGCTTCTTGAGGACAGAGACTGTGTTCTGAGTAGGCCACCCTTTGGAATCTTACTTTCAGTTCAGCTCACTGGAAGGAAGAAGTGTAGCAGTGTCTGACTTGGTCTTGTAGGTACTGGTCAGAAGCTTGGACTTTACTACTTACCTAAACCTTCATTGTGAAGAACATTTTGTTTAATGTCTTTGAACATTTGTTGTTCTCTTCACTCTTTCAGGTATCTTGGTTTTATTAGGATTTGGCATTTTTTTATTAAAATTGTATAATAACTTTTTTTCTTTTTTTTTCCTGCAGTACCAGGGATTGAATTCAAGACCTTACACTTGCCAGGCAAGCATTTATGTTGCTGAGCTATATCCCCACCCCCAATAACTTTTCTTTATCTATGTTATGTTGTATAACCTAGCCCAAGTTGATGAATGTCTTAATATTACCATGTTTATATTAATTTTAATTTTTTAATTGCATTCGTAATAGCTTCCCATTACCTGAGGTATGCCATTACCTCAGAGTGGTATGATGTCTTAACTTAGGCCCTTAGTATGAGATAATGTATGAAAACAGAAACACATTTTAGTGGTTAAAAGAGGAAACTTAGTGGAGGACTGGTTACAGGGTAACAGGAACACTGAAAAACTAAATGGTACAATGGGGCAAACAAGGAAACAATGCTGAAGTAGATACTGCCTGCTGGCTGGCAGGCTCAGGGCCTTGGGCAGAAGAGGCTGCACTGCAGACCTGAATGCCAGGGCCAGGGCCAAACACAGTAGCTTCTAGAGATGCTGCATGAAACAAATTCTGGAGAAGGAGCACTGTGGCTTGAAGGTCCAGGTAGTACTTTCCAGTGGGAGAACCCCTCCCAAAGTCAACTACTAGGGAAAATGAAAGAAAGAAGATTCGTACCATCCACTTAATGCTTGGAGAAGAATGCTAGAGGCAAGATAAATTGACCAGAAGGCAAAGTGAGACATGATTAGCATCCCACTTCTGTAGAAAAATAGAATACATGTTGTTCTACTTTCCCAAGATGGGAAGTAGGTGTGACTCCTCGTGCCGAAACATTGGCTTGCATGTAACGGCTTCTAACTTACCCACCCATCTTTGTGCATTAAGTTCTGCAGAACAGAGTAATTTTGGACTCTATTTTGACACTGTGCACAAGAATCTTGGGAAATACACTTGGAGCTGTACTCTACTTCTGGATTAATTCCTTGTGGGTTATTTGGCAAGTTATTTGGTGTTGCAGCTGTAACTGTGTGTTAGTAATATTTGCAGTCCTTGGTTGCAACAGCTTTGAAGAATTGACTATTGTGACTTTTAGTGGTATAATCCTGAGCATTCTGTCCATTGCCTTCATAGAGGAGGTTTAGAATTGATATGTCAACAGCTGTTACTTACTTGCTAAGCTTATATTTGAGATTCTCTTTCAACTATGCTGACATTTTAATATTCTTTTCTGATATTTCTTTAGTCTTTGGCTTATGTTGTCATTTGTACTCTGTCAACGAGCTTAGATTCATTGCACTGTAGTAGATCTACCCTACCTTTACTCTTTCTCTTAGGTGTTGAGGGTAGGTTCAATGTCATCTATATATTTTTCTTCATATTCAGGATGCTCAGTAGACACAATTTGAGTGAATAAGAGAATGAATAACTTAATAAAATAAACATTGGTTAGTTCAATCTAGTTTCTTAACTGGGGAGATTAAACAACTTATTTAAAACTTTGACCATGACGTAGTTTTAAAAATGGATATTAACAAAATTCAAAGTGACCAAGATCATTTGAAGAAATGCAATGCCTCATACACAAAATTAAATTCAAATGAGACTTGTAGAATGAAAACATTTCAAAGCAATGACATTATGAAATAGAAATTGTCTAGGGACTGGGGTGATAGCTCAGCAGTCTTAGTGCCTGCCTGGCAAGTTCAAGGACCTGGGTTCAATGCCCAGGACTGCATGCCATGCTATATACCATGCTGACCACCGAACAGGGCATAGTTGTGCATGCCTATATTCCCAGCACTGAGGAGGCTGACACAGGAGGATCACTATGAGTCTGAGCTGTATAGTGAAACCCTGTACCAAATAAATAAACATTTTTCCTTCTCTGTTTTCTTTCTTTTTTTTTGGCAGAACTGGGGATTGAACTCAGACCCTTGCACTTGCCAGGGAAGTGCTTATTCTACTGAGCCATCTCCCCGGCCCCTAAATAAATATTTTTTAAAATATATAAGTTGTCCAGATCTAGCCTAAGATGATATGGAAAATAGATGGACCTACTGTGTAATGTGCTATGATCAGGCATTAGGTACTCCTATTTCCATATCAAGTTTTCTAAATATTGCATACATGTCTTTGGTAGAAATTGTACAATGACTTCAATAATGACCATATAGGTGAACAATAATACTTTTCATCACTTTAAATATAAAAGTAATAAAGAGACCAAACCCTTCATTGAATAAAAATGGCAAAAGATAATCTGCAATTATAGGGGTTAAGAGGGTCATAAGTAGACAGAATTGATCTGTGATTTACCAGACCCCTGGAGAAACCAGAAGGCCAATATATATTTGGTGCTATTTGTGATACTGGAAATATGTGCATTCTAGAAAATACTCAGAATATTCTTGACTTCATGTGAGAAGACTAGAAATGCATGGCTAACAATGCATAATCTCCAAATTAATTCATAGCTGATTATTTACAAACTTATTAAAATTTAACTAGGATAACAAAGATATAATTTCAAGGTTAGCTCTCTTTTTTTAGTACTGAAGGACATGAAAATATGGATGAGGCATTGCTATGGCTTATATCTTTCTCTCCCTTTCAATAGAATAAAAATTCCAAGGTTTCAATAGTGTTATTATCTGGAGTGGAATAAAGATAAACACAACTACTTTAGACCTTAGCGATTGAATAGTTGAAGGAAAGAATATTATCAGTGATTCTCCATATTCTCATGCTAATTTTTGGTGAAACAGCTGGATCATAGACCTTTACTTCAATGTAAAAATGGTCTATCTCTTTTAATGTTTGGTATTTAATATATGGGTGAATTTATTACATGGGACATTCTAGTAGCATACTTTTTTTAACTAAAAGTAATGATGTATGAGATCTTGGGACTAACTGGATTATTCTCATTCATTAGGCCTTGTATTCATTTTTTTCTGTTTTAATTAACAATCAAGTTCTAAGAAAGATCATTGTGGCTGTCTAGAGGCAACAGTGCTTTGGAGACACTCAGAATATGCCCAACAAGAAATACAGGTACTTGGACAGGGAGACCAAACAAAGACTTAAATCTAAGAAGAAGACTTGAAGAAAGATCTGCCAGATGAATTCTGATATCAGAGTTGTTTAGTAAAAGAAACAGGGCTGCCCCTTGCTCCTTGCACAGCCTATTTGCAGGTCCAGTGAACAAACTATATAGGGAAAATACTTCACCCCATGAGGGAAGAAGTTGAGCAATCAGCAGCTACCAGGCTGCAGTGATTGGTGGCCAGCGAAGCAGCCACCATCCCTAGGTGGAGGTGCCAAGGGGAGAGATATTCTTAGGCCAGTGATTCAACCAAAACCCAGGGAATCATTCATATGGCAATGACTGAGTTAACACAGATGGACCGTTGGGAAACATCAGAACAAGGGTATAGTCCTCATTAGGAACCCAGAATCAGAACCTAAGAGATCTGTAGACAGTGAGTAAAGGGGCAGGCAGTGTTTGTGACTGATGTGATCCGAGGGAGGAGAAAGGCACCATGCAGGGCCAAAGTGTATACGCTCCACCACTTTTCTGAACACCAGTAAGCTTTGCCCTCATGTGCCCACCTTCTCTGCATGTCTTTCAAGACTTCAGGGTTTGGTGCCCACCACGCAGGAACACCCCTCCTAACATCCAACAGCTGCTAACCTTTGGGATTCTGAATGTCAGTGAATTTGAAAGCTAGACAGATACAGGGGTGCCTTAGTTCATAAATGGTTTTGTTTGCAAACAATTTGGTTAACAGATATGTGTAGCAAAATTTTGAGTTTTTTCAGACTGTGCATTGGATGACAAGCATAGCCACAGCCATCTTCCCCACACAAACACAAACACAAACATGGCCATCTTTTCCAGAATTTCAGAACAAATAAATTCCTGAACCAAGGTACTACTGTACTGTGTGAAGTACAGAGTGTCTGATGTGATGTGGGTAGAAAGGCAGAAGCAGCATGGCCAGAAGAGGTTGCAATGCACAGTCTCCTGACACAGTGCAGAAAGAGTGGACATAAACAGCTGCAGGAATTACAGTGAAAGAAAGGGAGAAGAGATTGAGAAAAGCCTATTTGTAAATTGGAAAAATGAGCATTTAACCAGGAACATGTTGTCCTAACACACTCGAAGCTATCTGATCATAAGATGGAGGGAAAAGCCTTCAGCAAGCCAGGCACACAGGAACTGAGCAGAAGCCAAGCACAGCTCTCCTGGTAGAGGGAATGTGAAGTAGACTCCGTGGTCCACCTGGAACACACAGACACTCACTAAATCACAGGCCAAAGGACAAACTTCAGTAAACACATCCAGCTGACTGGATACCACCACAGATGACTGTATCTCAGCTCCCTACAAGTGCTACAAATCAAAACTTCTCTACTCGCTAGCACAGGACAAGAGCACACAGATTAAATTCTGACTGCATTATAAACTGAGGATGCTTCACTTTTGTGTTTTTGTATGCGTGCATATTTTTCTCCTTTCATCAGATGTATATATTGGAGAATACGAATTAGTGATTCAGTTTAATAGGGTCTTAGTTGATCATGGGCATCTCAGGTTAACTCTAATGGGAAACTGTGTCCAAAGGATTCTAAAACAAGCATTCCTTCAGCATATTATTTGGTTTTAACCAATTCACAGCTCCTTTCAATCACTACTTCCACTTCTTCTCTCTTTTTTCCTTTTTCCTGCCCTTGAAAATAAACCTTCAGATTACCTCTTTTCTGTCCACCATTCCAGACATAAAAATAACATTAACAAAGTCCTATCACTTTTTCTTTCTTTCATATCATCTCTCTTTTTCTTCAAAGGTCCTGGGGTGGAGGAGGGCTAGGACTCTCTTTATTCCTTTCTGAATTATTTTCTTCTCTTTTCCTTATCTTATCCTCTATAACTCAGGCTACTTTTCATCAATATTATAGGCTTTCTGGGTTATTGAAAAAAAGGATAAAACTATAAAAATAAAATTTTAAATTATGTGCCTGACTCACACTTAGCAATGTAGATTCTGATGTAATTGGTAATGGTTCTCTCCTTCCAACACATCAATCAGGACTAATCCTATTTTGATAAAAAGTGGAAGATTTTCATCAGTGCTGAAACATAACCAAAGCCAAGGTCCCATCACAGGGACATATGTGCCACCAACTAAAGAGAGTTCCACAGTAGTGACAGTCTAACTTATCTTCAGCAAAGAACAATAGAAAGATGAGAAAACAATGCAAGAAGATACCTCCAAGTGCCTTAAGTCTGCTAATTCTGATGTCACTGATACTGACACAGGTACAGTTAGAGGGAAAAAAATTAAAGAGCAAAATGTTTAAAATATTTGAAGAAAACAAAGAAGAAAAAGTAAGCAAACCAAAAGATGTACACTGCATCCAAAGAAATAACTAAAAGGATAAAGAATGTAATTAACGAAAAGTACAATGAGGTTAAAGATATAAAGAAAAAGCTGATTTAATTATAATATAGCTATGAATTACCATTTTAGTAAAGAATTAGAGATTCTGAGAAGAAATGAAGCAGAAATCAAAGATACACAAAATTTAGTTAAAAGTATAGTCAGAAAATACAACCAATTTCAGGAGAAAGTGTCAGAACTGGAGGACAAGGTTGAAGTAGTAGATAGTATGCACAATAATACCCTAAAATCAAGATAGCATGGAAGCTGGATTTGTTAGCTGCTAGATGACTCAAACAAACACAGAAGAATAAAATAAATCATCAGCATTATAGAAAAATGTCCCAAATCAGGGGAAAGAATTGAATGTCCACACAAATGAGTCATATGGAACACTAGGTAGGACCAGAAAGAACTTCTTCATGCACCATTATAGTCAAATTTATAGAAATTCAGAGAAAGAATACTAAAAACTGTAAAAGGTAAAATATCAAGTAAGGTCAAGCCTTTCAGAATAATAGCAGATTAAAATAGGATTTTTTTTGCTTACCATAATTTAGCACTCACATTTAAACATGTAATTTTGTCATTTTGCATTCTTTTTAACCCATTTAGTGGAGAACATCAAGTCATTTCCCAAACTGTATGTTAAATCAATATACTCAGCATCAAAGACGAACATGTAATAAACAAAGAAATAAAGATTAGCTTTATTAAAAAAATGAACAGCAGATATCTGAACAACTGTATCAAAGGTGATAAGGAAAGTACAATGAGAGAAAACATTCTCTCAGGCTTTCACAGAGAACAAATTGGTCAGGCAATCACCGTGACTCATCCACATGGCTGACACTGACAAAGAGTCTACAAACTGTGGTACAGGGTTTCATGATAAATCCTGAGGTGATATGACTGATCTTGGCAGATACAAAAGTTACATTTCTTGTTATATAGGTTTTGTTTTATTTTGGTCTTAACCATCCAGCAGAAAAGTATAAAAACGAGCTATAAAAAGTAAAACCATATTAATATGCTGAGCTGTGAAAGGCTCAAGTCAACAACTTCTGACATTGCCAGTCCTACTCATAATCCACTACTATTATGAACTTCTGGACTATATTGGATTATTTGGCTGAACTCACGCACCTACAATATTTAAATGGCAATAGAATGCCTATCTCTGACAAAACTAAAAAAAAATAAGGGGATATAAATGAAGGACCATTTTGTATCTGTATATACAAAATAGTTAGGATAGATATACAGCTACTTTCTATTAATTGAACAAGAAGAAAGATTTATACTAATAGTGTTTGAACAGGATATCATGTCTGTATCTTGTACTATGAATAACCACTAAGACAATAATATGCAATGTATTAATTACTGTAAATGTGCCAGTAATTGGTTGTGAAACCATCTCATTGATATTTGTTTCTCAATAAAATTATTAAAATTCTAGTAACCAAATCAATGCATTTTTAAAGCAATACAATCTTAGTGAGAGATTGTAATACCTCAGTATCACTTGTTCAGCTAGGTAACTTATCAACAGAAAAACACACTGTTGACCAAATGAACATAGCAGATACCTAAAAAGTATATCATCCAAAAACAATAGAATGTTTATTTCTCTGCAACATACAGAACTTAGACCATATCTTAAGCTATTGAGCATGACTGAATCGATACAGACTTACTGAAATAGCCTCTTTCATACTTTTGGTTCATAGCAGTGGAAAACTAGTAATCAACAGCAAAAGTTACCACAGAAACTGCCCTATCCCAAGGAGATTAAATAATTCACTCTTGAATAATCAGTGGATTTCAGAAGAAATTAAAATTTTCTAGCATTAAATGAGAATAGAATCACACATATCAAGACTTATGGGACAGACACAATAGAAACAGTTTCTCTTTACCACTATAAGAGGAAGACTCTTACCTCTGAATACCCATATTAGAAAAATACAGTAATAAAAACAAGTAACAGAATAATGTGTTTCAAAATCCTTGAGAAAAAGACAAATACAAATACAAAAGTTGTAGAAGGAAAAAATAGTAAATATCAGAGTAGAAATTAATGAAATTGAGGCTAAAAGAAAAAAATATGGATTATCAATGAATCAGAATTTGAAAGCATAAAGATAATTCAGAAGCCCTTGGCCAAACTGACTTACAAGTTTAAACAACCATTAGAAGGAAAGGCTCATTTCAATGCAATTAGAAATAAAAATTGAAATCAGAGTGGATACCACTGAAATCCAGATGATTGTAAGAAACTCCATATTTTGAAAAATTATATTTCAATATTTAAGAATCTAGAAATGGATAAATTCCTAGAAAATTATGAAAATTGAATCCGAAAGATATAAAATCCTCAATAGACCAGTAACTGCCAAGAATAGAGACAGTAATAAATGCCTTGCCAACTAAAGCCCAGGACCTAATGGATTAACTGCTGGATTTTACCAAAGCTTCAGAGAAAAACTAATGCCAATACTCCTCAAAATCTTCCATGAAATTGAAAGGGAAGGAACACTGCCAAACTCATTCTTTGTAGCTAGCATTACTCCAATACCAAAAAGGGACAAAAGCTACAAAGTATGAAGAAAAGAAAAAAGAAAATTACAGATAAATTCCCATAATGAACATATGAATATAGATACAAAAATCCTCAATATGGTATTTTCAAGCTGAACGTAACAAATAACTAATCATATATCATGATCAGGCAGCTTCATCCAGGCATGAGGGATTATTGCATATATTTTCATTCTGTGTAAATCAATAACCATAATGCATCACAGTGACAGAGCTTTGGATAAAAATCATATAATTTTGATAGATGCAAAACAGGTCTGTAAAACTGTAGGAGTTTGTGTAACCTCTCCTCTACTATTTTGCATACAGCGTCTAGAACAGGTAGTTTGTTGGCCGTACCTTCATAGGAAATACAAAGGAAAAGAGTTAGAACACAGGGATTGCTGTCACTTCTGTGGTTCTCTATTTATTGTACCTTGGTCTAAAATGAAAAATTGAGCCCACTAAAAATATTACCTACCATTCTATGCAATTATATCTTTGTCAAAGCACATAAATTAGCATGTAGATAGTTCTTGAACAAATTATCCACATTCTTATTTAGAACATTTTTAATTCAATTATTAATTAAGACTTAAAGACTTTTTTCCTTGAATAATACAGTGTTTATATTGGTATTGTAACCTATGCAGAGTTTAATGCCTTTTCTCTTATTAGAACAGAAATAGAACAGAAACTCATTAAACTATGGACTTTATTTATTTATTTATTTTTAATTTCACAGGTTCATTTATTTTTTTTCTACAGTTTTATTGATAAACATATAGCAATGAGACAGTTTGAAATCAAATCAGAAGTACAGTTTCAACAAATAATACACTGCATATATTCTTCTTAGTGGTTAATTGCTGTACAAGATGCGGACTTGTGATCCTATTTACAA
>NW_004524592.1:2730363-2740845 GCF_000260255.1 Octodon degus | reverse complement strand
AATAAATAGACAAATAGAGTATGTTACTACTTTTCTTTTGTCCACTAATGTAGGAATTAGGTCCGCCTGTTGGCAAAAGTGATATGGGAGTGATCCCTCTTTTTGGCATGGAATGTTCAATATGTTCTTTTGAGTCTTTGATTTATAGAAACAGGCAGATTAAAGTTTCTCTTTGGTGCTTCAGAAGGAAAGCATCTCTACTCATTCTTGATCTCTTTGTAGCTTCCCGCCTCCCTTCCACAGAGAACCTCTTTGCTTCTCATCAAGCTTTGAACACTGCTCACACCAAATCCATTCCATATCCAGCCTAAGCTCCCAGCCAAGCTTTTGTTAAGATCTATCTCAGTCTAATCTACACCATGGTGTTTTCTAACACCGGAACCCAGGAACTTTCTTTCCAGGGTGTATGAGTCATGTTCCCAATATATTCATGGAAACAAAAGAAGACCTCTAAGCTCCATTACCTTCTCCAATTTAGTGTCTTCGTTCTGGTTACAAAAAAATTTTGGCTTGTACTAGGTAGATGTTTTAGACAAGAGTGAAGGGATAACCATGATTTTTTTAAACTGCCATTTGTCCAGAAATGCCTATGCTGTGAAGATACTTTTAACTTAAAAATGTTTTATTTTCATGTCAGAATTATAAGAATTTGCTATTTTATTTCTCTATTGATTCATGCATATGGTAATAATTTTTACATTTCTTAATTTGCAAGACCTGAAAATTTTTCTACTGTTACTTTGCAAAATACAGGAAAGATGAAACTCCAGAAATAGTGAGCAGTATTTTAACATTTACAGCTGGTGAAGGAGCTCTGAGAATAACTTTGTGAGTGACTACAAAGGGTG
Source organism: Octodon degus (assembly GCF_000260255.1). Classification (NCBI taxonomy): domain Eukaryota; kingdom Metazoa; phylum Chordata; class Mammalia; order Rodentia; family Octodontidae; genus Octodon; species Octodon degus. The sequence continues at coordinate 2,739,997 of NW_004524592.1, read as the reverse complement.
TTAATTAAGTAGCAGGTGTTTTATCACCCATATCTCTTTGAAAAAATATAGCCCAGATGTAGAAAGCTTAAGTACATCTATAGTTTGTGTAACCAAACTCTATATTCGCTGGGTTCCATCTGCCACACTAACCCCAAACCACATTTCGTGCCAGCCAATTAACACCTTGATTAAGCTATAGACCACCTGCAGCTTCAGCACTGCAATGAGTTCACTAACTCTTTCATAAACTCATTGTAAAAACTAAATCAAGACAGTATATGGAAATAGGAAAATTCATCAAGCATGTCATACACTCAGCAATATTTATGAAGGCATGGATATCAATCATCTCATCTCTGTTTCCTTCTTCATTACTTCATTTCTTAGACATGGTATAGAATAAACTTAAAGAAATAAAGAACATTGTCTTGTCTCAATTAAATTTTGAAAACTAGCAAGAATTCTTTACTTTGCCTAGTTAATCTTGCATGAAATTTTTAAATGTGGCTTCTTGTGCTGTTTGGCAGTTTAAATTGGTTATCTAATCTATGACTTCATTTACAAAATATGATTGGCAGTCCCAAAACCATGTGTATGGAACAGGTGGCCAAAAGCAAGTTTACTTTTTTTTTTTTTTTTTTGAGACAAGGTCTGACTTTGTAATTTTGCCTAGGCTTGGACTCACAAAGTACCCTGGGCTTGCCGCAAACTCCTAGCCTTCCTCCTGCCTCAGTCTCCTGAGTGCTGATCTCCTGGGGTACCTGCCACCAGGCCTGGCACAAATTTAGTCTTGAAAAAACATGACCTAAATAGCATGAAACAATTAATACATGCACTATTGTTAGATGTCCAATATAAATACTTTGCTCGTCTTGATGTTTTACTTGGTAAAATCATCATTGTTTACTTAAAAATTCAAAGCAATGATTTCTTAAGAGAAAATTTAGCTATCAGTTAAATAATTTTAAGCAAAAAAAAGCTTAAATGACTCTAGATACCTCAACTGCTAGCAGCTTATAAGCTTGAGTGAAGAAAAAGAGCCAGAAAAAAATAGAGATAATCATGATCTTCCAGATGGGAAAGAGTGAAGGGAGGAGGAGAGAGCAGGAGGCGGGGCTGTTTCTGAGGAAGTTACTCAGAGAGAGGAGGCAGACAGTATCATCCTACTCCCTGTATCCCAGTGGCCATGGTGATTATGGCTAAACTATCTCTCAGCTCAACCTGGCAAAAAGTGATACTTGTAAGAAAAAATTCAGTAAAATGTTGGAAAGATGGGAAATACAACAATAAAATGAACCAGAAAAAATAGGCTTTATTTTATTCAGCTTATATTATTAAGAATCTCATTGTAGAGTTAATTACTCAAAACTATGAATAAAGATTCATCAAAGTATTTAGTATGTGTGGTATGAATGTGCATTTTTAGTAAAGAGTCTGGCAAATTTCATGACTTAATGTGATGTCATTATATGACAATTTTTTTCAATAATGAAGAAAAATAAGTTCCTGAGTTTAAGTTTATTCTCTCAAGAGCAAGAAGGTCAGTTTTATAACACCAAGTAAGTTAATGTAAAAATTCTTTACTTTCTTTCAGATCATATTTTTAACAGTGTAAAGACAACAAATGATGTTCACAGTGTATTGGAATAAAGGATTTATAACAGAGACTTGTCCATATGTAATGCCAGCTGATTAAATATTCTCTCTGAAGTCTTTTGTCTTTGCACTCCAGTGCTAGAGGTGATGTTTTCAGGACAGACACAAAGAGAGGATGGGGACATAGAGTGAGGGAGAGCAAAGAGAACATGGAATCTTGGATCAGGACCTGGAAGCACAGTTGACCTGAAGGTGTGCCATGTTTCATCATCCCAGCCATGGTTATGAGGCTATCCTGGAAGAAAAGCCAGTTGTCTTTGTCTAACAGACACACCTGTATTGCTTCATGTATCAGCAGAAATTATCTTTCATAGCATTTCCTGTTATCTTTAAGTTTATATTTACTTGTACAACTGGTAGTGGCATCTCATCATAGTTATAATTTGCATTTTTTTCCAATAGCTAATGATAGTAGGTGTCATTTCATCTATAAATGAATAACTTTGACCTGATATTTCAACCTCCAGAATTATTTAAAGATTCTAAATGAGTCTTTTGTCAGATACGTGGCTTACAAATACACACTTCCAATCTGCAAGCTGTATTTATGAATTGAATAGTCTTTTACAGAACGTAAGTATTTAACATTAAGTACAGTTTATCTATTGTTTCCCTTTATAGATCACAATTTTGGCATAATGCTGGGCACTCTTTCACAAGCTCTTGAAAATCCTGGCTATTATCTTGTAAGACTTTCATTACTTTGCCTAAAAATGTGATCCTTGGGCCACTTTTAGCCAGCTCCTGTTTTCCCTTCTCTATCTGAGATCCTCTATTTAATTGGTCGTAGTTCCCTACTCTTTCCTGAAGGAATTGTGTTGCCATGACTGGGTCAGGGCTTTGGGGTAAGGATAAGGTTCCACATGTCTGATGAGTTTCATATGTAATTTACTTTAACCAAATTTTGGACAACTTCTGCCTTTGGCTGACAATATTCAGCATATTGACATAAATCCTCTTTCTTATCCCAGTGGGAAAGATTAGGTAAACTTCCTTGTTCTATAGTTTCAATATAATGTATAAAAGTTAAGTAGATATGGCACGATGATTGTCATGTGCCTTTGGAACATAAAACCCTGTGGCTGTAATAATATTCCACGTTGTTCTAAGTTCCTGCACTCACATTTATTCTTCTCATTTTCCTCTCTAGTGAGTAGCTAGCTACCTTTGTCAACTCAATTGAGATTATTTGTTATAATTTTTTTATTATACATGTATATTGGTCAGTGCCTTCTTTATGATTTTAAGTCTTAAATGAATTCTTGATTTTCTATGAATTTATATTCTTGTATTTAGCAAAACCTAAATTTGGAAAGACAATAATGTACACAGTAGCAAGTTTTCACACTAGCATCCATCTCTTAAGTTGCCTGGGAAAGTAAACATTAGCCTCCAAAGTCTACTTTTGTTTAAAAAACTGTCTATCATTGAATTATTTTTCTTTCTATAGGACTATAAACAATCACCATTTACATAAGTATAGCATGTATCATATTTTTATATTGACATTCACTCTTCCCAATTTTATACATAAAATGTACAGTTCCACTTTAGATACCTTTTCTTTTTTATACAATAATTGAGTGCATCTGATGATTTCGGCTGGCCTATTGGAAGGAGCAGTTAATACTTAATTTTTTCTTCTTTTTAATTTCTTTTATTTTTTATCAATTTGGCATGCTTATATCTGGTAATCTAAACAAAGACAACATTATGCAACATAACAACCACTGTTGAATTTCTATTATTTTGTTTAGTAAAATTCTGTATCATCTGTAATGTTATTTTACTACTTTTTATTCTTTTTAAAAGAAAAAAAACTTTAAAAAATTGAATATATCTGAGTATGAAAAAATGGGCAGTTTTGTATAAGTGAATCATATTTTTATAATGTTCATTTTAGGATGGCTCCTTGATAATTTGAAATAGATGACAAAAATAAAATTTGTCATATTGTAAGTATGAAAGTGAACTGGTAAACTCCAAAGTAAATGAATGCATGCGTCTAATTTAAATTAAATAATTCACTGTGTTCTTCATTGCTTTATGATAGTAGTAAGTTAATAGAGTAACATAAATCTCCAATTCACACGTAAAGTTATTCAGATATCACTAACCCAAATCATAAAATATTGAGAACACAACTGAAATTCAGCATGTTTGTAGTGTTTATCTAAATAAGATATTTCAAAACATATAAATTCAGAAGAAAACTATAGAGGTAACCTGCAATTCCAGTGACCACTTAAGAATCTGTTTTTCTAATGTTAGCAAATTAAAATTACAGTGGATAGGAGGAATCTGTAAAAACAGGAATCCTTTCACCAGGTACTACAAATGTCATCTTTCTATTGTATTATATGCTACTGAAGAGAGAAAAAGAATAACATGAAAATCCTTGAAAATAATTTAAGTGTGTTAGTAATTATAAGATTAGTTTAAAGGATAAATAAACAAGCATACTTCAAAACCAATAGTGTAGTACAGTACAGTATTTAGTGGCCATAGAGATTGTTCCGAACCGTTAGAAAATACCTAATGCAAACTAGATTCTGGCTACAGGGAAGTGGACCTGCTCTCTGTGCTACAATAAAGGTGGATGTGTATCAGCAGAAGGGTGTCCAAATCCATAGAATGCACAACATCCAAGTGAACCCTAGGCTACCAGTGTACACTTTGGGGAATAATGATGTATCTGGGAAAGTTTGTGGGTCTTACCAAATGTATCATTCTTGAGAGGGATATTGGTAAAGGAGATCCCATGGATGTGCAGCACAGGAGATGCATAGGAAATTTCCATACTGTTTGCTCAAATTTGCTATGAATCTACTACTGGTCTCAAAATATAAGGCCTAGTCAAGAAACCAGGCTGGATATCAGAAAAAAGAAAAATACACATATTTATATATGTCTAAGATCAAGTCTTCAGCTTATTTGGTTAAATATCTACATTCAAAGTACTCCACTGTTTACGTAGTATTCCTGGGTGTGAAAGAGTTTATACTGTCTAACTAAATAACAGTTTGGGGTGGTATGATGGGCTCTACTCTTGGCAGTAATTGTCATTACATTTTCAGTGGTAATAACTGAAAAGGGGAAGCTCCTGGGTTCATGCAAATATTGTTTTGTTTTTTATTTTACTCCTGAGTCTAGTCTTATAGGTGTAATTAATATTTGTGTGTTCTTGACCTCAAAAATCTATATATTAATAATTTTTTATTGGCTAACCTTGATTGATGGAATTCTATTAGCAGCTTCCTAATAATTTACCTTAAGAATGAAAATTTATATGTACCTAACTTTTAGTCATATAAAAGAGAAACAAGTAAGACTTAATTACATATGAGTAAAGTTCCAGTACCATAAATAAAAAGGAAATCAATTTACTTGACTTTAACTTCATATTAAAAATAATAATTTTGAACTACTGTGGAATAGCCTAGGCATTTCAGTACACTAATTTTCCAAATTAAATGTAGTTATAAAAGTTTTGTTATTATTGTCATGTAGTTTTTTGTTTATAATAGCTAATATGCTTCATGAAAAAACTGCACATTTTAAACTTTCTCTTTGGTCTTCATGTCTTACTATCCCATGATGGTGAGCTTTTTAGAGTTTTCAGTGACACCGACAGATCCTTGGAGTGTGCATGCCATAGTTTTGCCACTACTGCCAGACTGAAGTAAATATCTGGGGAATAAATGAAATAAATAAAATTTATTCTCAGTGATTATTACAGGAACCAGGCCTTGTGTAGTTCATAGATGCCATATTCATTATATTTGCCTAGCAACCATTGAAAAAGCCTTCAGATGTGCACTTTTACTCAACTAACAAAAATTGTTAAGTGAAATTTGCAATGCTTTTGACTACAATTCATTTATAATTTAGTAAAATGAATTTATAATAAAAATTAACTTGAATCTCAATATGATTTATGATTCAAAATTGATATTATAATTTTATAAATTTTTATTTTAAGTAAAATATATTAAATTGATAATGTAGTTTTATAAATTTTTATTTTGAGTATATTTATTAGAAAGAACTTTGATTAGTTCATAAAGAATCTCTGAAATCTCAGGAACTGTCTATTACGTATGAAAGAATAGTTGGCAACTACTTTTAGAAATCAAATTTTCCATACTTGTCTCTTCTTTAGTTGTTGACATCAGGAGAATATAAATATTCTCCACTTTTATCACTTCAGAGAAATTCCCAACTATATGACATAGTAAATTTTTTCCATTCAATTTTGAAAAGATTTTGCTGCACATTGTCATTTCATTTTCTTTGTATCAAAGCTTAAATCAGAGTATGTTAGGTTTTTGTTTCCTATTTTTGAATCAATTTTGTTTATGTTATAGTGATAGTGTAAGCACATTCATGAGTATATTATGTAAACTTAAATTTTTGGGGCATATGAAGACATACATGCATTTATTCAAATGTTGTCAAACCTACCAACATTGTTTTATTTGAAAAATATGAAATCTTTAGCAAGGCCTCAAAGATTAAAGCTTAAGCAATTGTGAGTGGTTACCTTAATAGAGTAATTTAATTTCTCTCTCCTTCAGTTTCCTTATCTCTACGATGAGATATAATAGTACTTGCTTCAGGAGAGTTAAGTGAGTAATAGTTTAAAAAATTCTAGCAAAGTGCGAATTCATCAATAACTGTTGTTATTTTGCAGAGATGTTGTATGTTCAACCATGTATTTTGTAGTTTCAATAATATTATTGTTTTTTCAATGCATGGTCTATTGGGAATAGTCCAAATGCAGAAAAAGACAACTTTGAGTGAAATGTGTTTTTTATAGTTTTTATAATTTGTGAAATTTGGTGTTTTCAGCAACTTTCAGGTTTCTTTTAGCAGCCTGCCTGTTCATATAAAATTGTTAATCTCAGAATCTTGAAATATTTTCCTTAGAAAGATGTTTACAGAAGACAGTGATGTAGAGAATTTGTCAACCTAAATAGCCTCATAAAAACAAAGTTCTCCCTTTTTCAGTGGTTTACTGATGGATGCTAATCTGTGTGAAAACAGAAAATATAGATATTCATTTATTCTAGTTTTCCATAAAGATATTAGAAAAAGAAAGCAGAAAAAGGGTTAGGAGAGATTTCAGTATTCTATCTATTGATAGAACAATAATTTCTCTTTGATTTTTTAAAAAAAGAAAATGTTCTACCCTGTGTGAATTACCTACTCAAAATGCACTCATAACTGCTTCTTCCTGTGTCTTTGATTAATTTTCAGAGTGTAATGTTTAACTTACTGATTCCCCAGGTTTCCTTGATTTTAGGGTGACTCATAACACACTATTCTGCTTTCAATGAGAAGAGGTTTATTTGCTGAAGAGGAAAAGCACCAAATCATTAGAAGAAAATTCTTTGCTTTTTGTCTTTCCCATAAATTATTATTATCCTAAGAATGTTCCTCTAATCTTATCTTGTACCTTTTGTTTTAGAGCCACAACCTATGTCTTTCACTTGTTAAAATACACCCTGTGAACTGAACATCTTCTTCAGCAATGCCCATTACCCTCCTTTCTGTCTCTTCCTCATGACACATCCCCTCTCCTCCAACTCTTCTGAAACCAGATCAAGGTCCCTCTTTCATGTTGTATTCCTGTGTAAGACTGGTCACATTTTTATGTACGTGATGAAATACGGGGCTACAAGCCACAGGCAGCAGGGAACATCTTGTTTATCCTTGAAGCATACACGGCCAGCATTTAATGAGCCAGATATCATGGAAAATGCACAGTTTTGAACACACTTTATGTCATATTCATTTGAAAATATTTATCAGGTAAAGCGACAGCAGTAGTAAAAAGTAAAGTATCATGTGGGTAGCAGAGTTGAATTTAATACAAATAACTTGCTCCAGAGTCTTTGTGATGAGCTAAAACCACCGTGAACTTAACCTTTCAAGAGGTGCTGAAGGGAGTAGCCTAGAACTTCAGGTATTTAATATGAGAAACACATCTAACATCCACTCCATTATGTAGTTAGTGCATGCACATGTTCTAAAAGATCTTTAAAGCTGTTTGTTATTTTTTGTGTTCATTTAGACAATTACATTTAAGTTTCTATTGCTATTACAAATTTACTTTACTACATCACTTTCTTATATGAGAAAACAATTATTTTTAAGTATTAAAGTGCCTAATAAACATGACAGAAATATTTAAGATGTATTTATTCTCTGACTAGTCTCCCAGACATCCAAATTCAACATTAGTAAAATGGGTTCAGCCGATATCTTCCAAACAAAAAAGTAGTCATAAGTGATAAATACTTATATAATAAATACTACATTAGCAAACCTGATTAAAAACTAAAACAGATACTTTTGTGTTCAAAAATACTCTGCAATTACAAAGTTAGGGCTTTATATATTTTTTAACATATAGAAAAATTCCTCCTTTAAAACAGTTCTGAAGCTTATATTCCCTCTGGATGGTACGTCTATAATTGGTACTTTGAGTATTAAAGATCAAGGAGAACTAATCAAAGCTCCCTGAAGCTGATTTCACAGAACAACTTACTGGACTTTTGAAACATAATTAAGCACAGTTAGCAATACCGTTCTGATGGAGGCAAGTGCAGTATTATTCCAGTAAAAATGTTACAAGTTGGTGTTCTATCCAGTTTATAATTACTGCTTTTATTTTATCCTTGTGCTATTGTTTGTGCACAAGTCTCCAAATGAACCAAGTTAGGCAAAACTAATTCCCTTGTATTTGCAAGTAGCTATTTAATACTATGTGTATGTTTGCATGTAGGTATGTGTATGTTATTCAGTTATCTTGGTCCAGGGGTACTATATTTTTCATTGGTGTTTCCTTGGTGTTTCACTGTTATATTTGGGTAATACTACACTCTACTGTTATCTTAAATGTATGTGTGTTTGCTTATATCTAATGTTAAGAAATGGATGCCAAAAAGAAGCGAACTATGTTTTGGTATGTTAATGAAAATCTTCTTTATATTTAGTTCTGGCCTGAAAGAAAAATTATAAAATTTAAGGCCAGGTGAACATTCAAGTTTTAGATAGCAAGAGTGTATTATCTCAGAACATGTTATAACATAAGAATGATTCTGTTATGGGTATGAAATCCACAGAGAAGAATCCCTGTCTCCCCAGATGGCTTGAAGTACTAACCAACAGCAGCAAAATCGTATTTCTCCCCAGCTATCTCCTGCAGAAATAAGCCCATAAAAGAAAAACCTGCAGTGTTTTAGGTAAAAGCCTGCAGGAAGGAGAGCTAGTGAGAAGGCAGCCTGTGTTAACAGACAAGAGCTGGGGAAGGGAAGGAAAGGACACAGAAAATTCGAGCTGTCATCACAATCTGAGCCTGCTGGACTCTGAAGCTGGTGATGAAATGCTAGTCCTCAGGCTATGCCTAACTCTTGATCTGATAGAACCCTTATCTGCACATCAGCTGTGAAGTAAAAATTACAGTCCATAAGACTCTTCCATTCTACGATCAGAAATTAGGGGCTTGAATGTTAGGAGGGTGATAAATAGGGGAGCTTAGAAGCTATTCTGTGATACCTGGTGTGAGTTCTATTTTTCCTGTGAATATAATTTAAAGAGACAAGTGATTCTTTATGTTGTATATGAACAAACATGACTAGGGGTATTGATTCCTTTTGTGTAAATGCAAAAGAATGATGAATTTTTTGAGGATAATTTTAAAAGGAAAAGTAGCTACTAAAACTAACTCATAAGATATTCTGTAGCAAATATAGATAATTCTTAGAAACTCTACAGGGTTTTAAATTATTAAAAGAACTATGTTTGATGCATATAAAGCTGATCTAATTATAAAAACAGGAGTTAGAAAACTTCTGGAGAATATGGCCCAATAGACATTGAGTCTTCATAGATGTTTTATTTGGTACTCAACAGCACAGAAGTACTTCCTTAGTGAGTAGAATATTTTTCCAGTTAGGATGAAAATTGAAAGGAGATATACATTCTGAAT
>NW_004524592.1:2700033-2730258 GCF_000260255.1 Octodon degus | reverse complement strand
CCCAAGATCTGTATTTAACTTGATACTCAAATTATTTTGAAGGATTTTACTTTTTATAGCATGAATATAGTAATATGGTTCCAGAAATAAGTTCATTGAACGTCTCTATTCTGTGTCGATTATAGTCAAATTTAAGTGGATTGATTATTATTTAATGTGCTTCCATGAAAATAAGATACTCTGATTTGTTTCTTTTGAATTAAAAACAATGGCTTTCGAAAGTGAAGTGTAGGCATAAGATCCTAATACCACGTTATTGAAAAAATATCATCATTCATCCTATCACATAATAAGTTCTTTTTTAAAGCAGTGACAATTTAAGGATAAAATGACTTATTTTCCCTCAATAATTATGTTAACAAAAACCTAGTTTGTAAAAAAATGGTTATCATCAATTATTTGTTTCTCCTTTCCTGGAGGGGTATGTTCCATCAACAGCATTGGATGGATGAAACCACAGATAGTATTCAGTCCTATAGATATAAAGTGTTTTATTCCCTGCACATATGTAGTCCTGATAAAGTTTTATTTATAGATACAGTAAGCTATTAAGAGCTATAGCAATAAAATAGTTCAATTATTAAAATGCACTGTAATAAAAGATATATAAATGAGGTGTCTCTCTCTTGCAAATAAAATTATTCTTTATTTTGAGAGCACATGGTTCTTCACTTTACACTAAGCCTAGCTTTGTCCTAGGCCCTGCATTGTTACCATGTTTTACTACAGTTGGTATCTTTTACATTTATGCACCTACACTTCCTTTATGTCCCTATTCTTGTGCTTTGGGACCATTAGTAAGTAAATAGGGTTATTTAAATATAAACACTGTGATATTTTAACAGCACATTTAATAACCAAGGCATCTGCTAGGTGATTAAGGGGCAGGCAATACATGCAGCATAGATACTCTGAACAAAGGAAAAATTCTTGTGCCATGAGAGACAGAGGACAGAATGAAATTTCATCACACACTAAGAATGGTGGATTATTTAAAATTATAAGTCATTTATTTCTGGCAATTTTCATGGAAGGTTTTGGACTCTGGTTGAACATGCATAGCCAGAACTGGAGAATGTGAATCCAAAGATGAAGGGAGATCACTGTAACACATTTTGTAGTTACCTAAGACAGCTCATTTATTGTGAGATGTGCTGTCTTCCCTAATCAAAGACTGCTTGTTTTCCACCAACATATGATAGTTTATGGTTATTATATGTTACTTTGGATATTTTTTCTAGAATTTCTAATATATATATATATATATATATATATATATATATATATATATATATTTGTCTTTTTTGCCCCATTTTCTATTTTAATCTACAACATTATATGATCAGTAACCCTGTTTAAAGCCTACTCAAAAAAAGTATCTTCTAGGACGGACAGTAGGTTAGGTGCTAAGGTGCAGTGATGCAGTATACAAATCAAACTGTCAAGCTCATAGAGTTGTGTGGAGCATTGGATGGGTAAAAGGATGGGAAGATAGATATTTACCATTATAAAGTTAAATATGCAATGCAGACCTAAAATAGGAGTTGCAGATAACAGTTTTCAGGAGATGGGAGCAGAAGCTTCAGGACCACCCCAAACCAAAGTATAATATCATGAAAAATATGAAGCATACCACCACTCCCACCACTTTCAGAAGCAGTTCTGAAAGTGAAGAATGAGTATAAATTATTCAAAGATCTGAAATAAAGCCATTATGAGAAAAAAAAGAGAAACAACAGAAAAATAAGAGGAAAAGAAGTGAGAGGAGAAGCTGGAATATGAGGTGTGTTGAAATATACAGTGAATGTTTAGATTTTTTTAAAATGTCTTATAGTATAAGACACATTGTCATTGTCATAAATTCCCCTCAAAAATCCCAACTCCCTTACTTGGAACATACTTACCCCATCATTCTTGCCACTTTCTGAATCAGTTCTTGTTATTGTCTTTGCTGAGTAACTTTACAAGATGTGATTCAAAAATACAGAGAATGCTTTATAAGCGCCATCCACTGGAAAAGCAGGCTCTTAAAAACATTAGACTGTGCCTTATCTACTAATTTACTTGGTCGGGCACCATGCAGCTTCTAGAGTTTCCCTAAAGTCCAAATGACTATAAAAGCAATATGCTTTCAATACAATCGGGACATTGAGGTAGTCACAATATCATTAAGTAAAGACGTTAAAAGAGGCCTTCCAGAACTGCTTCTGAAAGTGGTGGGAGTGGTAGTATAAATGTATGTCAAGGAAGAACAAGTATCCTGAAGGGATACTAAAAGCAGTATGGGGTCAGGGAGATAGCATAGCACCTGCCTGGTAAGCCGAAGATCATGAGTTCAATTCCTGGTAACAGACAAACAGATTAAAAGCAGTCTTTTATATTAATAAAGTAAAAATTAAACATTTACTATAGTTTTTGTTCATGCTGCATATTTGCCTTGCAGATGCACGTGGAAAATATCATATAGATTCAAATATATTATGCTAAGGATTTTGCTTTCAGTCTTTAGAAGAAATGAAAGTATGTTATTGTTAGTTGGTAGTACATTTAAATCAGTGCAAAATTAATATAAATATGATTATTAAGGATGTATTTACCCACATATCAGCAATAAGGTGTCATCATTTAAAATTTGAAGACAACAGTGACAAGCAATACAGTTATATGTAGAACATGGGCAAGGCAATGATCCTGAGAATCTCCAGAAGATTTTTGAAACTAGCAGTTAATTGAAAAGATTCTCACCCTAACTATATATACTGACATCTGTGAACTAAGCAACTGCACTGAAGATGGCAATCTGTAATAGTAGGTTCATGCTTGGAGTGCCTGTCATTCTGGTCTTCTAAATATGAGATGCTTGTCATGACATGTCAGTTTCTGCTGTGCTGTCTCTCAGGTAGATGACTGTTCAAAAAGAAGAGGGTGGTGAATGAAGGCAGGAGACAGGAAAAGGGATGTTGTGGAACTGTCATGCTACCTGGTTGTATATGGTTAGATTTTTGGACTTACCTGTAAACATGTGAATTACACAATTCTTTATGCCTATTTTTAAAATATATTCTAATTTTTAAATGTTTTTTCATCATATTCTGTAAGGACTTAAAGTTCAACACATCAATACTTGAGGAAAAATACCTGTTCCATGTTATGCCTAAGATGTTTGATATTCAGACAGATAGTGAGGTTAAGCTTAACAGCCTAGGTTGTATGGTAATAACAATAAGCTTCTCTTCTGGAGGGTTAACAACTTAAGTTTGCAGAGCAAAATTATAGAAAAAGGAGGGCCGCAAGGAAAGCCAACAGTTTGGCCCTAGCCTTCCAAGGTCAATTAAGACTCAAGACATATGAGAACTTGTAATGTAACGTCATGTAACTCGGTAGTGTCTCAAATTTTCTGATCAAGGAGATTATGGGGCCAAAGAGGAAAGTGATCAATGATGTAGAGTGTGCCTAAGGAGAATCACATGGAGAGAAAACATTCTCTCTGGCTTTCACAGAGAACACATTGGCCAAGCAATGGCCATGACTCATCCACATGGCTGACACTGACAAAGGATCTACAATCTGAGGTACAGGATCTGAGGATAAATCCTGAGGGGATTTCACTGTCCTTATCACACCCAAAGCTACAACTCTTGTTGCATAGGTCTTACTTTATCTTGGTCTTATCCAGCCAGCAGAAAAGTATAAAAATGATGTAATAGAAGTAAAGCCATGCTGTTATGTAGAACTGTAGGGGACTCAGGTCAACAATTTCTGACATTGCCAGTCAAGCGGAAGACCCAATATTATTATGGATTACTGGACTCTTTTAGAATATTTTGCTGAGTTAACACACCTATAATATTCAAGTAACAGAACTAAACAAAAAAAGGGGATACAGATGAATGTCCATTTTGATCTGTGTATTCATAATGGTTAGAATAGATATATTATTACATTCTCTTAATGAATAGAGGGATTTGTTCTAATAGTGTTTGTAAATAGGATATCATGTCTGCATCTTGTACAGCAATTAACCACTAGTAAGAATGTATGCAATGTGTTAGTTATTGAAACTGTCCTACCAATTTGGTTGGAAAAAAAAAGAATTCGCCATATTAACCATTAAAAAAATAAAATAAAATAAAATTTGAAGACAATACTGAAGGTAAATTTACAAATAATTAGTATGGTTTTTTTTTGGTATTTGAGAGTAATTAATTTTCATCTCAATGAACTTATGACTGACAAATCTACAAATTAATAGGTGAATGATAGTGAACAAAAATAAGAAATGTAACAAATATTGTTTAAAATGTGAAGATTTTAATTTGCTGATTACTTTAAAAATAATTTGTAAATGCAAACAGAATACAATTGATTATCCCTAAAGGTTTTATAACCAATAACTTAAAGAATAAGTAAGAACAGTTTCTTGATGTAAGCACTACTGGAATCAATAATAGATAATTGACATGATTTAGGCACATAGAACCCAAATCTGAAATTCAAGAATTTGCAGGGTAGTCTGTTTAGTAGCTAACATTTTCTTAAAATTGAACTCAGCATAACTGTCTGATCAAGTGTAATGATCTGTAACATTTTCCAATTAATAGTAAATGTTTTTTATCATAAAATATAGAAAGAGAAAAAGACTTTCATAGTGAGTTTTTAATCTCTCCTATAATATAGCATCTGTAACTGTAATCAACCATTGTCTTAAGTTTTTATGTGTGGACTCAAATTTCAATATGCATAGATATATAATATTTTTAATGTTATGGTGTTCAAGAATCTGTGGTTTAAAAATATTAAGGACTAAGCTACTTTTGAAAACAATAAAAAGACAATCTAATCCATGGATTTTTAGTGTAGTAACAAACACATTTTAAAAAAGAAAGCCATTCAAGCTTTTTATTGTTTTAATACTAATGAAATCTTTGCTCTCAAACATAGTTACAGTGGTTATAATTGCTGAAACACTTAAGAAAAGTGATTGATACTATATATATAATCATGAAACATTCACCCTGTTTGATCCCCGACAGTTTTCCAAAATAAATACTTAAGTAAAAATAAATACATAAATAAATACAAAGTGTTCTGATATTTATTGATATAAATACTGTGAATCACTTCTGTTTCTCAAAGCCTAACAAACTAAATGTGTAAAATATAGAGTTAAGTAGGAGAATAATGGTTCCTATTGTTGATGGGCTGTATTTCAAACCACACCAGTGATGTGTACAAAGATCACAATGGCAGAAGAAAAGATTCATGAGATTACTTTAGAGGAAAAAATTAAGGAGTTAAGTGATATATAAATGTATAATTTTCATAGTGTATTATTTTCTACTGTTGGTGTTACATTTTAGTATAAAATTTATAGCTTAAAACAGTACAACTTTTCTGGAAGATACTATAATGCTGAGATTCAGATAAATGTCTTAAAATACCTCACTTTACTCAGAGAATGAACTTTTTCTAAATATATTTAGCTCCTTCATTGTTACCTACTTATTCCCACTGGGACTAGATCTCTGTAAAGCAGACATATTATAAAAGCTAATTTCTTTGATAACTGTGAAATCTAAATTACTTTTGAGTTGGATGAGGGTTTTCAACATTAGCAGATTTAATTCCTTTATTTTACAGATGAATAAATAGATCAGAGAGGTTAAGTGTTTAATCCAAATTCACATACCACAAGAGAGTCAGAGGCAAGACTGGAATTCAAGTCTCACTTTTCTCATTTTCTTATTCTTTCCATTATACCTTGCTACCATCTATAAAACTGAAATATTTAGTGGTAAAATATGAAAAAGTCCACCTAGTATAGGAAGATGATTATTTTAAAAATTATACAGAAACTTTAAACTCAGAATTAATGTCTTGATTTATCTTCTTCAGAACTGTGACTTTATTTCTCTCTCTCCTCCTTTACTCTCTCACTTAAGCTTTTTCTAATTCACAAGATGGCATCTGAAAAGTTAAACAGAGTTCTGTCAGCTGACAAACACTGTGGGGAAAATAAATTCTGTACATAGAAATCAAAGAAAATAGAGCTTCATGGAAAGTTTCTTGAATTGGAAATAAAATTCCTAGACCCAGATGAAAATCAGAATCTTACCATCCTTAAGGTTCTTATTTCTGAGCTTTAAAACCACTAGTTGTGATGCTCAAAATACCAGTAGTTTCCCTAAAAACTGCCTTAGGATTAATACTTATGGCCACACTGACAATTGGTTTCCACTAATCATCTAATATTTGGAATATCTTTTTGAATGTGATGAATGAAAATACAGAGGAGTATGCTCCTGATGTTATCTAATTGGGGGTACTTCCATTACTTCAGATTTCTTTCCTAAAACTATCTGCCAGAAACTGAAAATTATGGTGACTGTTAAAATTTTAAAAATTTGTTAAAGACACATTGTCAGTAACCTGTCTCATAATATTCCTCTTTGCTTATTCCCTTGTCCTTTTTACTTTCTGAAGTATTTAGGGATGCTTCTTTGTGAGTATATTTAGATGCACTGTTTTGGCTGCCTTGAGGTCATGAATTGGTTCAGAACCTTTCCCTTCATTAGCCATTCTGTTTTGTGAAAGAATCAGGAGTTGCACAGTACCAGACCCCATGAATTAGGTGCATGAAGGCACATGATAACATTTTTAACAAAATGTACCACAGTGTTGGATAGCACACTTTGTAACAGCATTCATTGCATGTTTGATCATATCCAATAAATGCATTTAAACATTCACCGCATGTTTTGATCATACCACATATCTCAGTAAGCATTCTAGTGCTATTTAGGAATTTATCCATTCACTCTTCAAGTATTCTTAAGTGCCAGACAAATAATTATTAAAAGAGAAAATTATGTTATGAGGAAAAAAGTATTAATGAAACAAATATAAAAGTAAATATGCCTCATGAATACACATTATTATGAAAGACAGAAAAAGAAACATTCCATGAAATTGTGTAAATGGGGCAATGATACAGTTGCTGTTTGGACTCTGATAAAATATTGTTTCAATGTGAAAGATGAGAAGACTCTAGTCAGAGAGTTAAGTAAATATCATACACACACACACACACACACACACACACACACAGAGGTAAAAAATGGACAGGAACTGAAGTATATAAGAAAAAGAAGGCAGAGTTTAGATGAACCATTATGAACAATGCAGAAAATGGTAAGAAATCATGTGGGAAGGTAGAGAGGGACCAAAACAGCTGGTCAAAGTTGTTGAACTTTGATTCCCTCCAAGTTAAACAGAAAGACCCTGAGTTTTAAGCATGAGTGTCATATTGTTTGAATTCCACTTTATGATGTTGCTGCAACTGCTGTGCAAAGAGTAGATAAGAGGGGCACCGAGATGGTAGGGAGACCAGCCGAAACAATGGCAGCTGTCTGAGCTTCATAGGTACTATGTGAGCTGGTGTATTTACTGTAGGAAGAAGAATTCACAGAATTTAGTGATGAGGAATGTTTTATTCTGAAGAAAAGAGGTTTTAATTTGATCACCATGGTGGGTGCCATCTATTGAGTTCATGATAAATTAACAGCAATTTCAGCAAAGAGCTTCAACATAATCAAGCACTTTACTTGGCGCCAGTGCAGTTGGAAATTGCCTGCCCCGTTGACTATTACTATATCCACACTTACACTTTTTGAAATCTTCTGTAGCACAGAAGTCACAGTGGTAGTATTGTAGTCTCCATATTCATTATTTTTGTTTGTTTGTTTGTTTTTGTATTTAGTGCAAGGTCTACAGGGACAACAGGGTCTCACTACACAGGAACTTGTAGTGATTCTCCCGTTTTCAGCTTCCCAAGTGCTGCATTTACAGGCACGCACCATCATGCCCAGTCTCAATTGCCCTCTCTGCATGCCCTGGGGGCAGGGCTGGCACAGCAGACTGGAGGATTAAACCTCCAACCCCTGTGTCTGCCTAAACAGGTGATTTAATCTGCTGAGCTGTCTGTCTGGCCTTCCATATTGATTCTTGACCTCTTCCCCAAAGATGAGACCATATTCTTCCTTTTTGTGAGCACTGAAGCTCTGTTTCTGTACCCTGGCTAAATCGCTGTTTTATTGAGCACTGGAACTGAGTTGCTTCTGTGACTTGGTTTAGCCTGCACAGAGATTTTTGAAAGTTGAGATGTCTTTATTTCTCCAAGTGATATTCTGTGGCTTTGCACATGGGAATTTTGTGTCCCTTTTAATATTCACTGCTATTTCTTAGTATATGTATTTCATCAAGTTTATGTATTTAGCTTCTTAGTGGTTTAGGAGCATTTATATTTTGTAATAATTGCCCTTGAGTTACTAGATTTTGGATATTTACAATCCTAGGATCATATTAAAAAGTGAAATTCTGAATTTGGATGTTTAGTTTATTGCAATAGCCAAGTTCACTTCAAAACTATATTTCTTATAATCTAGACTTCGTATCATGAAACACTTCTCTTTTCCCACTGATTGTATTTAGCAATTATGCCTCTTATCCCAATAGAGTCATAGTGTGCTAAAAAACAAACTTTGTCATGGAAGGATGAAGCTTCCTTCTTTTAAGTCTATTTGTATAAAGTATAGACTGGTATTGCAAATTTGTTCCTGGATCTGGTCTCTTTTATCTGTGTTTAATCATTTAGTTGTCTTTTTATTGCCAGCTCACACAGTTTGGATGCATATCATTCAACCTGGCACTCGTAATTGGAAGCAAAATTCTTGTCATTAAAAATGTTTCATATGATATTAACAGTTACTCTGTCTATCTGCTCTGTCTAGTAAAATCTGAAACTGCATGAGTTAGCTTCATGAGGATAATTCAAACTTGAGTAACACTAATATCTCAATCGAGTATCTTTTTTGCATTTTCATTTACATGACACTAATAAATTGTTGTCCAGCTTATAAACTGTTGTCCTCACTGACATTTGACTTCATACTTAATCAAAAGAGAGAAAGCAATGGCAGCTGCATGCATTCACAGACATTCAAGAGTTTTCCATACGGAAAGCTAATGGGAGAGGAAGGGAGGACTGAAAAGCATACCCAGACTTGGCCACATAGGGGGAAATAAAACAATCTTTTAGTGTCTCGTGATCCATTTCTGGAACATCCATAAAATGGAACATAATGAAACATTTTCTTTGCAAAGTCTTGCTCCTTGACCTATCTGAATTTCATGTAGATGTCCAAAGATATTCAAACTTCACTATAAATAGGTTAGCATAATGAAATGTAAAAGTGATCAATGGGAACACACAAGAGGAAGATTCAAAGCAGATCTGTAAGAAGAGAGTTGCCCTCAGAATTACAAAGTCTGAGAGATGCAAAATCCAAATCAGAATCTCCAACTTGCTCTCTGGGGACACTGGGCAGAGTCAGCTACTTGATTCTGCAGGTTCATCAGGAGTAGACTGACTCAGGTAAAGTTAGTGGTCTCTAAGACAGCTGTCAATAAGAATTTTTAACAAGTCACAATCATTTGCAACCAAGAGGTTGGGAAACTTTTAGGTATCTATCTTGGATGCTGTAAAGAAGAAACTGATGTTACTACAAAGTCAAAGGGTCCAAGGACCAGCGAGATAGCTCAACAGACTAAGTGCTTGCTTAGGCAAGTGCAGGAGCCAAGGTTCGATCCCAGGGCCAGTGATGGAGTCTGGGTATGGTGGCACATACGTGTAATCCTAGTTTTATGGAGGTAGAAAACAGGAGGGTCACTACGAATCTGAGCTGCATAGTAAGACCCTCCCTACACACATATACACACATACACAGTCAAAGGGTTCAATATCAGACTTTTTAAATTGATCAGTGACAGCATTCTTCACCACATTGATGTCACTCTAAGTTATGAAACATTGAGATAGAGAAAAATAAGTCTATTGTCAGAATGTAGCTATGACAAAAAGAGAGGAAATTTATATTTCACAAAGTTAAATGTAAGCAGTGGATCTTTATTTTGCATTTTTACAAAATGCTTGCTCTAATTTTTATTCAAGAGATAGTGAGCTACATAGATAGGATACATAATTAGTTTTATATAATTATAATTAAGTACACTTAAATAAAATTTATTTTTACAAAAGTGTCTCTTGCCCATGTTTAGATAACTTTTTCCCAATATATTAGCTTAATAGGGGTCGTTTAAAAAGATCCATACACATTTGGCATTAGAGATAGCAGAATACATACTAAATTCTATTAAAACAATTTAGAGGCTCACCCACGCATACAATAATTATGATTGTGAGCATCTAAGGAAAATTAGTATGTAATGCCTTAATTAAAGCTAGGGATCATAATTTTATTTACAGATAGAATTCTATTAAATCTTTAGAGTAGTATATTTTCATTTTACTGTAATGTAATTAATATTTAGCAAAGTTATTTTTGTAGCATTTAGAATTATTAGTACAGATTTTGAGAAATATAAGAATTTGTAATAAAGGTCTGTTTGGAAAATAAATTGTATCCTTATATTCAAATGCAAATTTTGCCTCTTGCTTACCAGGTACTTATGAGTTGCATATTTGCTTATTGACAGTTATTTATTTGTTTATTTATATGCTTAAAACAATAAAATAGTAAAAAAAGACATTAGAAACAATGCAGAATTTCTCTACAAAACATTACGAATTCAACAATGGTTCATATTGCAAAATGTCTCCAACTTATTTGCTTAGATTATCATTAATAAGCATTCCAAGTTAGTAAAAAAATGAAGTTATATGCAATTTAAAAAGAAAAATTTAAGAATTAATTGCTCCTTTCAGCAGACTAGCAAAAATCAGCAGTCTAATTATCCAAGCTATCTTGTCTATGTTTATATCTTTTCCCCTTTTTTCTTTTGCCTTTTTCTTCATCCCAGTATTTCCCGCCTTTGAACAGATTCTTTCCCTTTTACAGTATCTGTTGTACTTTTCAGATTTTATTTACTCTATCAGGTTCTTACAATATAGAGACGATAAAATTTTTACACATGCAGGTTTGATTTATTGCACTTATGAATATGGTCTCTAATGGCATCTATTTACCTATAAAATCCTTCAGCTTATCTTTTTTATAGATGAATAATACTCTATTGTGTAAAAATACCATGTCTTTCTCTATACATTCCTCAGTTGATGGGTATTTGGGTTGTTTCCAAGATTTATCTATGATAAATTGCACTGCTATAAACATTTGTGCACATATATCTAATGGCATGTTGTTTTCAGTTCATTTGGAAAAATATACAGGAGGAAAAGAGCTGGGTTGAATGGAACCTCCAGTCCTAGCTTTTTGAGGAATCTCCACACTGCTTTCCATAGTGGCTGTACCACTTTGCACTTACACCAACAGTGGGGAAGTGTTCCTTTTTCCCAACACCCTCTCCAGCATTTGTTATTGGTTGACATCTTGATGATAGTCATTCTCTCTGGGGTGAGATGGAATCAGTGTTTTCTTCATTTGCATTTCTTGAAACAAATGATGTTGAATATTTTTTATATATTTCTTTGCCATGCGTGTTTCTTCCTCTGAGAAATGCATATTCTTCTCAGTTTTCCATTCTTTGGGTCTTTGAATTTTGGGAGTCTAATTTTTAAATTCTTTATATGTTCTAGATAGAAGTCCTTTTCCTGGGATACAGTTGGCTATGATTGTTTCCCAATTCAATGATTTTCTCTTTACCTTGTTAGTATTTTTTTTTTTTTTAGATTTGTGGAGACTTTTCAAAAGATGAGATCCCAATTGTTGATTCTTTGAGGTATTTCCCTTGCAGTAAGTTTTTGTTCATGAACTCTTGACATAGCCCTATATCTTTAAGACTTGTGCCTACTTCCTCCTCTACAAGAATTTGTGTGTTTATTTTAATATTTAAATCTTTGATCCACTTTGACTGTCGTTTAGTGTGTGGTAGTAGACATGGGTCTTAATATATCACTCAACATCCTCAGGTCTGTTTTATTGCCTGTACCCTGCTGATTTTATCACAGTAGATTGGTGCTATAATTTCAAGCCAAGATTTTTGATGTCTCTTGCCTTTTCTTTGTTGCCCAGGATTGAATTTGCTATTCTAGGTCTCTTCTGTTTCCAGATGAATTTTAGGCAAGTTTCCTCTAGATCTGTGAGATATATTAGTATTTTATTTGAGATTGCTTTGAATCTGTATAACAATTTTGGAGTATGGCCATTTTCACAATGTTGGTCCTTCCTATCCATGAGCAAGGAATATCTTTCCATTTTCTGAAATCCTCTTTCATCTCTTTTCTCAAAGTAACTATAGCTTC
The DNA here is from genome assembly GCF_000260255.1 of Octodon degus. Lineage (NCBI taxonomy): Eukaryota > Metazoa > Chordata > Mammalia > Rodentia > Octodontidae > Octodon > Octodon degus. The sequence goes on along the minus strand of NW_004524592.1, from coordinate 2,717,978 downwards.
CACTGTTTAAATCTACTTTCTTTGTGAGATTGATTCTGAAGTATTTCATTTTGGGGGGGATGTTTTTGTGTTTTCCCTAATTTTTCTCTTGGTGTGTTCATTTTTTGTATGGAGAAATGCTGTTGATTTTTGAGTATTGACATGGTATCTGGATATGCTGCTGAATTTGGTTATTAAATCTACAAATCTCTTAGTGGAGTTTTTAGGGTCTTGTATATACAGTATCATGTCATCTGCAAATAATGGTAATTTCACTTCTTCCTCTGCAATCATAATTCCTTTTATTTCTCTCTCGTCTAACTTCTCTGCCTAATGTTTCCATAAATATATTGAATAGAAGTGGTGAAAGTGGATATGCTTGTTTTGTTCTTGATTTTAAAGCGATGGTTTTCAGTTTTTCTCCATTTAGTATTATATTTACTCTCGGCTTGTCATAGATGGCTTTTATGAAGTTGATGTAAAGACTAGGATTATTTTCGTGAATGTGTATAGGACTTTATCGAAAGCTTTTTCTGAATTTATTGAGATGATCATGTGATTTTTGCATTTGGCTTTGTTGATATGGTATATTACATTTATTGAATTGGTTATACTGAACCCTGAATTCCTGGGATAAATCCCACTTGGTCATGGTGTATGATCTTCTTGATGATTTGTTGTATTCTGTTTGCTAGTATTTTACATCTATGTTCATTAGATGGTCTGTAGTTATCTTTTTAGCTGGATCTTTCCCTGGTTTTGGTAGCAGAGTAATACTAGCCTCCAGCAATGATTTGGAAGATTTCCTTCTGTTTTATTTTCATTGTAGAGTTTGAGAAGTGTTGGTATTAGACACTCTCTAAATTTCTTGTAGATTTCAGTAGTTAATTCATCAGAACCTGAGCTTTTCTTTGTTGGTAGGTTTATTGATTACATTTTCAATTTCATTGGCTAATATTGGGTTAGTCAGAATTTTTGTATCTTCTTGATTCAGCTTTAGTAATTCATATGTATGTAAGAATGGGTCCATTTCTTTAGTTTTCCATACTATGAGAGTAATATTGTCAAAATGGGTATTAATGATATTTTGAATTTTTCCCTTTTCATTCCTTATTGCATAATTTGAATTTGTCTTTCCTTTTTTGATGAGGTTGGCTAGAGGTTTATGAGTTTTATTTATCTTTTCAAAGAACCATCTATTTGACTCAATAATTCCTTGTATTGTTTTGTCTTTACTTCATCAATTTCTGCTCTGAGCTTTATAATTGCTTGTGTTCTTTGGACTTTGGACATGACTTGCTCTTCTTTTCTAGGAGCTTGAGATTGTTCATTTGGGCTCTTTCTGATTTCCTGATGTGAAAATTTACTACTATCCATTTCCTTCTTAAGATATACTGCATTGTATCCCACAGGTTCCAGTAAAATGTATCTGCATTTTTGTTTGATTATGTTATTTAATTTCTTCTTTCGTTTCCCCTCTGACTCATTGATTGTTCCAGGAGAGTGTTATTTAATTTCCATGTGTTTACGAAGTTTTTGCAATTTAGTCATAACTTGCAGTTTTATTGTACTGTGATCACATAATATACATGGGATAACTTCAGTTCCTTTGCATTTACTTAAGGATAGTCTATGTGCTAGTTTATTTTCTATTTTAGAGAACACCCTATATGCGGCTGAGAAGAATGTGCATTCTAATATTTTGTGTGGAACACTCTGTAAAGGCTTACTAAGTCCATTTCGTCACAAGTTTGATTTACTTCCGTTATTTTTTTTGCTGACTTTTTGCCTAATTAATCCATCTCTTTGTGATAATGGGCTGTAAATTTCCCCAATACAATTATTTTATTGTTCATTTGTATTGCACATCTGTTAAAATTTTTTATATATGGTTGGGTGCTCCTACATTGAGTGCATATATATTTATGATTGTTTTCTCTGACTCTTTCAATTGTCCTCTAACAAGTATGTAGTGACCTTTATGTCAAATAATTCTTGAAGTTGACATTGTTAGCAACCAATAGCTACCCCTTGCTTTTCCTGGGTTCCTGTCACATGGAATATTGTTTTCCACCCTTTGACTTTCAGTCTGTGAATTTCTCTTTGAGTTAAATATGTTTTTTGTAATATAGCATATTGGTTGATTTTGTTTCTTGACCCACTCTGCTTCTTTGGAATGGTGAATTGAGGCCCTTTACATTGTTGGTTAAAAATTATATGTATTGGCTTATCCTTGTCATGTTATTTTCCTGCTGTAGGTTCCCTACTTTTCCCCTCTGTTTAATCATTTGTTGTGCTTGGTGGTTCCTTTCTGTTGTTCTTTTTTAATTTTTAAATAATTTTATTGAGAAACAAATAGCAATGCGACAGTTTCAAAACTGATTACTAGCACAATTTCAATAATTAATACATTGCATATTGTTGTCTTAGTGGTTATTCATTATACAAGATGCAGACATCATATCCTGTCCACAAGCACTATTAGAACATATCTCTCTATTCACTGAATTAAGAGAATGTGCTGTATATCTATCCTATTTTGAATATGCAGATACAAAATGGTCGTTCATTTGTATCCCCCTTTTTGTTTAGTTTTGTCAGAGAAGGGCATTCCATCATCATTTAAATATTATAGGTGTGTGAATTCAGCAAAATATTCCAATATAGTCCAGTAGCCCATCATAGTAGTGGGTTTTCTGTAAGACTGGCAATGTCAGAAGTTGTTGAGTTGAGCCTTTTACAGTTCAGCATATTAATATAGCTTTAGTTTTTATAGTTCCTGTTTATACTTTTCTGCTGGATGGTTAAGATCAAGAAAGAGCAAGACCTATGTAACAAGAAATATAACTTTTGTATGTAATAGGTCAGTCAAATCCCCTCAGCATTTATCCTGAAACCCTGTACTGCAGTTTGTAGATCCTCTGTCAATATTGTTCTTAAAAAAAAAAAAAAAAATCCTTCTTAACTTTTCATCGGGGCCTGCCGGTTAGCTCAGTTGTTCAAGTGCCTACTTATGTAAATGCAGTCAGGTGCAGGATACTGCACCAAGTTCCGCAGCTCCACATACCTTACCAGACCTGTCCTTAAGGCAACCTGAGTCAGCCAAAAAAAAAAAAAAATATTTCTGTTGTTCTTGAAGTTGTGATCATTTTTGTCTCTTTGTAGAATATCTGTCAGTACTCTTTATAAGGTTGGTTTGGTGGACATGAATTTCATCAGTTATTCTTTGTTATAGAACTATAATGTCTCTCCATTAAATTTGATAGATAGTCTTGCAGGGCACTTCAGTATGAGTTTGAAGTTTTTTTTTCTTCAAGACCTGAGTTAATTTACTTTAGGCTTTTTCTTTCCACTTATGTATTTGGTACAGGGTCACACTCTGCAGCTCAGACTCATAGTGATTCTACTGTTTTCAGCCTCCCCAGCACTGCGATTACAGGCACACACCAGTATACCCAGACTCAGTCGACGTCTAGGCTCTTCTTGATTTGATAGTTTGTGTTGAGAAATCAGCTGTGAAATCTGATTCGAATGGACTTCCATTATAGGTGATCTGGTTCTTTTCTGTAACAGCTTTTAATATTCTGTTCTTTTGCTGAATTTCTGGGATCTTGATTGTCATGTGTCTAGGTGTGCATTTATTTTTTTATTGCTAATTGGAGTTCTATGTGCCTCACTTATCCATATGTCAGATTATTTTCCCATGCTTGGGAAGATTTTTGCTACTACTTCTGCAAATAGTCTTTTTATGCATTTGTGCTGACTCCTGATGTTTCACTGACAATTATTAGTCATATATGTATATATATATATATCATTAGTCATATATGTATATATTTAAATGTATATTATTTATATGTATATTAGTCACATATATGTATATATATTATTAGTCATATATGTGTATATATTATTTCAATGACACTTATTAATCATATGTATGTTATAATTATTATTTTTGCATCATCTTGCAGCTTCTATATTGTCATTTCTTGGTTACTTGTCATTTTTAAGAGATCGTTCCTTTCATGTTTATTAGCTGCAATGCTTCCTTCAAGGTCTGAAAGTCTAACTTTAGTTGTTTTTTTTTTCAATCCATTGTGCCAGCTTTCAATGGAATTCTTAATTTCCTGGATATCTGTTTGAATCTGTTTCGTGTATACTAATTCTTTTCTGCATTGTTCATTCAAGTTTTCTATCATCTTTCTATTCTCCTCTATTTTTTAATCTATGTCTTCTTTAGATGTGGTAAGCAATTCTTTCATGACTGTTCTCATTTCTTTTTTTTTTAACTGAAGACATTATGTCTGATCTGATTTCTTCTATAGGATGATGGAGTTATTTATTTATTTCAGTTGCTATCATTTCAGAAATTTTAGGTTTGTGACTTCCATATTCTTCCATGTCCTTCTCTCTTAGAGGTGATCTAGTTGGGCTGGAGGTCTGAGATTGCCTTTTGCTCCTTCATTTTGACATTTGTGAAGGTCTTAATGTTCACCTAGACTGAACAGCAAAGGTAGGGGGCAGGGTGTGGATCAGCAAGGCCTGAGGGACAGTGGGGATCTGTGGAGTAGACTCACCCAAGCTCCTCCTATTCTAGATTCAGCGTGATTTGCCCATGGTGAGGGAGGGCAGGCTGAAGTGCAGCACAGCTCCCGTGATGAGGTGGGGGCAGTACTTAATAGTTCCCTACAGCTGTCTGGTGTTGGTCTGGCTTATTTACAATTATTATGTAAAAAAATTGTTAAAATCATTCCATTGTGTTTGTGTGTGGATGTTTTCATAATTTGAACTGAAGTTGAAAATCTTTCCACTTGGCATTTTTAATTTCTGAATATATAATGAATATTTTTTGTTTTAATTCTGGTTTAGTTTTCTCTAGGATAAATGTGGTTCATATGAGTAGCATGCAATCAAAGTTACATGGTGTTTGATGTTTGAGACCCAGGATAGAAAAGTAAAAGTTTTACATTTCTTTTACTGTTCTTGTCACAAGACATGGTTATTTTGACTACAGTACGTCTTCTAAGACAGTTTCTACCCAACATATCATATATCTTCATTTCATTAAGAGAATTCTGCACAAGTCCTTTCTTTATTTTTCAAAATGAGTTTCCAGAGATAACTTTATATAACAAAATCATAGCACTGTGCTGATCCTTGTATATTAAAACAAGTGAACAAATAAAGAAACCATAAATATAAAAATAATGCACAAAGAAGAAAAGGTGGGTAAAATAAAACCTTGGAAAATCATGTATTTCCTATTGTTAAAATGAGACCGTAAGAACCTTCACTTAGTCTGGGTGGTCTGAGACTGAGAGTACAAAGCACCCGCATGTCTTGAGATGCGCTCTGCTGGACGGAAAGCAGTCGGGCTTCTGACTTGCTCAGGGAGGTAGCTATTAGCACAGTATTGTTTCTGTATAAATACCCCTGTCTCCGTCCTCTCTCTTGTTTCTCCTCCTGCATTCTCAGCCACTACCATAGACACAGTGTCTCTTGGTTAAGTTCAAGGTGAACCTGCAGAAAAGTAGCTTTGACTCAGCAACTTCTGATATTTTTACTGCTTCTTCCAGGGCAAATAGATTTGTAAATCTACAAAAACGGAGACTTTTTAACTCTACTTGTTATTTGACAAAAATACTGTTCTTATTTCTTAAAAGGCATCTGAGAAATCATTGCTAAATAAGTAATCATTTTTATAGTTATTCCTTTTTATTAATATTATAATAATTAGTTTTATTTGCAAAAGTAATATTTCTTAGAAACTCTCATATCATCAATTATGAGCACATTTGGGCAGATGGTTATTTTAATGTATTTTGGTTTGTAACTCTTTTTTTCCAAAATGATAATTTTAAAATGGCCTTTCAGCCTTTCAAAAAAATCACACGTTTTCTCCTTGACAGTTTATATATTTAGTATGCTGTCTGTGTCGTTGGAAAAATAAGGTATTTTTTCACATAAGACAGTATATACATTAATATTCCAGAGACAACTCTTTAACTGTTATAGATTGATCACCAGAACACTAATTTGTCTGCCTTACACATGCTAATAAGAAATTTCTCTTTCACCTGTGTTATTTCAGGGTTTTAAATGTATTTGTAATGTTTTGGAACTAGGAGGATTTTTTTAATTTTTAAAATACCATTTATATCATAAAGCAAAATAGAGGCTATTGGACAACTAGAACAGAACTGGTATTTGAAGACAGAACTTTAGGTAAACTTTACACAGTATATTAATGGAGATCATTACTGTCTTCCTTAAACTTCCAGCTGTTCTCTATGAAGCAGGTACTATCACATGGTTGCTTCTAAGTGTCTTTTGTTGTAAGAGAAGCTATGAAGATGGCACCTTGCTGTCATTCACAACCATTCCCCAGATTTATTTTCAACTTGGAATACCCAGAAAGACATAAAGTAATTTTAAAGCTGTAGGTATGGAATAGTCCTTCTGAGAAGTGTTTAACATTTCAGAATATGTGACATTATAACAAAGCTTTGACTGGTACTGATGAGGGTAAAAAGAAAAGTAATTATGAGAAAAAATGTAAAAATAATACACTATTTATGGCCCCATCATTCTGAAATTGACTCATTTTCTCTGAGGTTTACTCAAAAGTGAGCCAGAGTAATTCTATTTCTTCAGCCTTTCTTTTGATTGTAAGGAATGAAGATCTCTCAAAGGACTTCAAGGGCAAAGAGTCTTGCTTTGGGGAGAAGATACATGACTGGGATGGTGAATGCTAGACCTATAACCATGGTGGCACTTGGCTGTTCTCGCTGCCTGTCTCCGCATTGTCTTCTGATGCCTTCTACCCTCCACTCCTCATCTCCTCCATAAGATTTCCTTCTCACATTCATCCTTTCAGCTTCAATTTCTGCTATTAATACCTTTTCACTGTGGTATTTCCTAGTTCATGTTCCCAGAACTTCTCCAGAACTCTGCCCCTATAGTTGGATGGTGTTAAGTGCCCCATCCAGATGCAGCAGGATGGTGAATGTGAGCAGGGCATGCTCATTTAGGCAGTGTGGGACTTGGAGATCATGCTTTGATGTTATCTCAAATAAATTCATATGAAAAATAAGGGAACTGCAAAAAAACAAAAAAAAGAAAGAAAAAAAAAAAAGAAAAAAGGGCTGGCGAGATAGCTCAGTGGTCTAAAGCACCTCCTTAGGCAAGCTTAGGCAAAAGCACAGGGACCAAGATTTGATCCCTGGAACCACATGCCACACTAGCCCCGCCCCCAAGGTGGGCTGAGCTTGCTACAGCAAAAAAAAAAAAAAAAGGGAGAAGAGAGAGAGAGAGAGAGAGATAAGGGAACTGGGGCCTGAAGATGGTCAGACAGCAAATGAATAGAGATCTAAGACTCAAACCTAGTTGTTATTAGGTATATTACTAATTAAATTTCATCATCAGTTATCTAAATATATTTATTGTAAGTCAGAAGTACACAAAATATACTTAGGTGATTGAAAATGATTCAGATTGAGAACATCTCCCTTTTAGAAGACTAAGATAAAATAAACCCTAGTAATGTGAAGGGACAATTAAAGGACTATAGAAATTAAAGTTGTAATATGTTCAAGATACAGATTCTCAATTCATTGAATTATTTTGATTGTTTTTCAAATTCCTTTTTATGGATTTCATTTCTTTTCCCGGAGCTCAGGACCATCAAGACATGTCCTGCTCTAGATTTATTTTCTTCACTCAGTCCTTAGCAGAATTTACATGTTACTTTCTTCCAAAACAACAGTGTAGTGTCTTCATTAAATCAGGGGATCATATTTAATATTATTTCTCTGAGCTGTTTTCCTTTCTTTATTTTGACAGATGATCCAAAAGAATAATTTGTACATTTAATATATATGTTTATTTTTCTAATATTGCAGATTACACTTTTGGTTCAGATGCCTCTGTTGTTTATTAACTATTGTTATTCTCTCATAGACTTATATTTGCACCTCTTTGCTTTCCTGCATAATTAAGTATGCCCTCATGGAATGTGTTTTTGCATCTCTCACTTATATTTTCTTATCATATTTCCAGCTTTAAAATATTTTCTTATATGATTATCATACAGTTGCCTATTGCCAACTGATTTGAAGATTAAAACATCATTTCTTCTACCTCCCAATAAGGCTTTTCCCAGTAACAAATTTTCATCAATGATAAGGTCTGTACTCTGCTTCTTTGTCTTCTTGTTCAGGTTTTTTGACTTTTCTTATTGATATATTTAATCTAGGTGGGTTTTTTCATAAAATTAAAAATGACTTTTCCCCTCTATTCAGATTTTTCAAGGACCCAAATATCACCAAGTTCATGCAATTATCTTTTGCCATCTTTGATAATATTTGTGTGTAACTGTTTTCTTTCTAATATGAGATAGCAATTATTAAGCTAAGGAAATAGATTTTGAATAGAAAGTATTTCTAGACATAAAAGCTTTTTTAAAAAAAAATTATGTATTTGGTACAGGGTCTCATTATGCAGCTTGTAGTGATCCTCATGTTTTCAGCCTCCCCAGAACTGGCATTACAGGTGTGTGCCACCACACCGAGTCAGTGGCCTGCTCAGCTTGCCAGGAGGGCAGGGCTGGCATAGCCTGTGGTGCAGGGGATGGAACCTGAGTCCCTGCGCCTGCCAAGCAGGTGCTTAGTCTTCTAAGCTATCCCTCAGGCCCTATGAAAGTTTTATAAGACCTCACTTTTTAAAAACTAACAGGCAAGGAAACCTGTTCTGCTTATTTATATTAATTTAAGCTATAACATAACATGCTGTTATTGGGCTTGAATAATATAAATCAAATGTCCTTTTTTTTGTGGCCAGCTCAGCCCACCCTGGGGATGGGGCTGCTTTGACATGTTTTGCCAGGGATCAAACCCCAGTCCCTTTGCACTTGTCTAAGCTTACCCAAGCAGGAGCTTTAGATGCTGAGCTATCTTACTGGCCCATAATAGGATCAAATTTCAAACGTCCTTATAAAGAGATTGGAAACATAAATTATGATAGTTCCATATATTCCATATGCCAGAATGATAGAAAATTTTGACAGAGTATAGGGCCATATTCCCACATGTCCCATATTTTTGAGTGGAGGAACACATTTTGAAGAAGTGTATATAGTATAATACTATATATTTATAAAATCATATTGATATGTAGATGTACACACATTTATAAAACTACAGAGTGGATTTGAAAAATTATTCAGCAATTTACCAACATAGTTACTTTTAAGGGGATTTAATGACTACTTTTCATATTCAATTACATTTTGAAATTTTGCAATAAGCCTGACTTAAATTATAATAAAACAAATTCAGAAGTAGAAGCCAGGAGTGGCCTGTAATTCCAGTGGAGGGAGGATGATTGCTATGAATTTGAGAGCAGCCTGAGCTACAAAGTGAGCTCAAGGCCAGCCTGAACTATGTAGTGAGACCCTGTTTCAAAAAGCACAAAAAGAAAAAGAAAAAAATGTTACAGGTTGAAACATATTTTTAAAAGATTCCATTATGTTGTTTCTGATTCTAGGTTTCAAAACTTAGTCATGTTTTTAGCTGACACAGTTATATTATTTATCTTTACTTGGATAGCATTATAATTTTTGATAAATTTAATTCACTGTATGTATTTCAGTTGAATATGCAGACAGACAATAAAAGTAAGATCTACTCTGTTAGCCAAAAAGGTAATTTTACAGTTATAATATTTTATAGTTTTTAATTTCATTTATTTCTCTAACAAAATAAGCTTGATTCTTTTTGGATTGAGTTTGGAGTATTTACTTTTCTTAGTCATTTTAATCTAAGATTGTCTGGAACTCCCATTCTTGCTACTCAGAACCTCTGTGTATGTGCCTTCAGAATGGCATCTCTCTCGTGTTTGGTTGGAAGCTGTGCCTTGTTTTCACAAGTCCCACCGGTGTCTTACCTTTACTTGCTATCACTTCTTTGATGCTTTTCTCTCCTTGCTTCCTGTGGCCTAATTGAAGGTAGTAAGAGCCACCTTAGGCAGTGCTGCTTTCTGTTAACACTGTTTTCTGCATCCTCAAAGCTGAGGAAAATAATTAAGGGTCAGCATTTTCTTCTGGTTTTGCTTGGCCACTCAGGCAAAACTCAAACCCTGCTGTTCGTAATGCTGAAAGAGCAGGATAACCTCCTCTTCAACTCTCTGTCCTTTCACTCATCCTGGTTCTGCTTGTGCCATGGTTCTTCTGCCCATGGTCACCTCCTGCCAGGAGCTGCAGGAGGCGTAGGGAGAAGCGGCAAGGGAACTGTTAACCTTGCTGTTTGCTGCTGCTTTCTTGTCTTGGTTCCTTGTTCTCAGCCAGGTACCAAACATTGTCCTTTGTCTTTTCCCTGTATTCAGAGCAGCTCTTAAAAGTGAACACCTGGGGGCGACAGTTTCAAGCATAGATCTACTATCAGTTCAAGCTTACCCAGTTCTATGACAAGCACCAGATTTGTAAGCTTGCTTGGCGTTATCTATACACTGTAATTACCTAAAACTGCTTTTATTGGACACTTGAGAGATGGTTTTACTTATAATACTTCTTGGTTTTTCCCTTTCTCTCAACAATTTGAATTGCTGTTTCTAAGAACCAGATAATTGAAAATTTCTTTGTTTAGTACTCATGTTACTTGTGGTAAGACTGTTACTCTGTACAGTAGAACCTACCAAACAAAACTAAAATTTGCTTTAAATTGTGCTACTGGTCCTGCTGCTAAGAACAATTGTAATTTTTCCTAACCCCCCCTTTTTTTTTTACACTTACCAGATGTCACTGAAACTGAAAATAAACTTAAAATCTGTGGAGAAATTTGTTGTTTTCACTTCCTATTTCCTTTTCCCTAACTGCATTTTATACAATTCACCTGTGTTACAATGTTTTATGTGTTTGCCATTTTATTTGTAGTGAAAATATTGGTAAAGTTTTTTGTATAGGATATTAAATTTCTTTTGTGAGTCTTTTCTGATGCTTATAATTACAAATTTTGAGTCAATATATTAAAGTATTATTTTAGAGAAATAAAGGTTATTTTTCTTTCAATAAATAGGTAGAATTCTACCAATTAATGCCTGGAATTGAGTGCTGGATGAAAGGTCATCATGATAAGTGTCCACTATACCGTGTTCAGGTTTATTATATTCAAAACAGGTTTAGTTGTCTTCTAATCAAAACTTTGCAGAGGGAGAAATTCTTCCCTCAAAGTAATGTGTATAGTTTTGTGAATTTATAATCCTGACATAATAGTTTGACTACTAGGGTTTTTTGGCCGGGGGCTTTATAAGGTGAGAAAGTGTTATTCATTTGATAAAAACCTCACTTGGAGTTTTGAAATTTGATCTTTTGCATATGCAAGTAAGATACAGTAGGACACTCTTGAGATGTTGGGCAGAGGTGGCAGTAAGCGTTAGCTCCCAGGAAGGAATATGACCCCAAGGTAGAAAACTACTATTTTGTGCACTGTGTTGCCAGAGTGTTTGAATATAGGTATTCATTAAGTTATATGATATATTCAACCCTTTAGTATAAAGCAGGCTTTGATTTTTACCAACTGAAAGTTAATGCAAACGTATGTTTAAAGGTAGGCTATGCTAAACTATGATGTTTAATAGTTAAGTGTAGTATGTGAACTTTTACTTACAATACATTTAAACTTAAAACTTTTCAACTTATCATCAAAAAATTACAGGGAAATAAACCCATTGTAAGTCTAAGACCATTTCCACTCAACAGTGGCAGAAAACTGAGGTTATGAGCTCAACTTTCTGGGCTACCCAGGAGTTGCACTCAGAAAAAGACTGAGTAATCAGGGGCTATAGGAGGCAGGCTCTACAGTGGGCACTGATTCCCATAGAAGGATGTTGTTGGCTTGTTTGAAAAAATTACATCATTGGTGGAAATACTACTCAGACATAATCAGGAACCGTACCTAGTGTCTTGGTGGGGGGGGTGGGGGGGAGGGGAAAGCTGCTTTCACTAGGAGCAGGATGTGGAAGGGGAGGATATGATTAGCCCACTTGAGGCCTTCTTATATCAGAGGCCAAGGCAGCCTATAAAACTTGGCTTTCATTAGGGCAATATAGAAACTATGAATGATTCCTATGGTGCCTTTTTGTCATACCAAATAAATATCATCTCTGGTTATTAAGTATGTCCCATTATAGAGACAAAACAGCGACTTGTATGGAAATCAAAACTCTAAATCATGAATGACTTGAAAATCCAAACCTGCAATCTGTATTCTTAAAGGATCAAATTTAGTTTACCAGAATATTCTAATTTCAGATCTAGGAATGAATTCTGTGTTGCTTTATCCATCATTCTTTCCTCAATTTCATGAAAATATGAGTGTACAGAAAAAATTCACTTTGACAACGCTGGATTGACACCTAAAAAAAGTGGGTAATGTTGCCTGCCATTTTAATATTGAGCAGTGACAGAAGGCTTGAAGATATGCTGTCAATATGAGCATTTTATTAAGGATTAATTGAAGTAAATTTTCTTGGTAACATTGCTCAAAAATAAACCAGTTATATCACAAAATATGACTAACTTACAAGTTATGTTTTCTGTATATGCATAATTACAATTTTATTTTATTTATTTTATATATCTATTAAGTTTATTCATTCAAAAGTCTACTACTTTTTTGATATTTTGTCTAGTTGTTCTCTCTCTGTGACAGCAGGGTTTTAAGGTCTCCCATTAAAATTATATTGATCTTTATTTAATCTTTTATGTTCAGTACTGTTTGCTTTTATGAAGTTAGATTCACTGGTGTTTGGTGTACACATTTATGATTGTTATTGCTTCTGTTGACTTGTTCCTTTAGTCATGTAATGGCCTCTTCTGATCAGTTTTATAGTTATGACTTTAAATGAGACATTGTAAGTCTTTGCTTAGTCAAAACAGGCAACCTAAGGCAACTTTCTGAAAAAAGATATGGACGGTTTTAATTAAAGTTAAAGTTAGTGCAAGACTGGGAGTGGTATTACATGCCTGTAATCCCAGTGCTTGGAGGCTGAAAACAAGAGGATCACTACTAGTCTGATCTGTGTAGTGAGACCCTGTAATACATAAAAAATAAAAAATAAAGTTAGTTCAGAGCACAAACAGATCCAGTAATAATTTTGATATTTGCAACGACTAACAAAATGAGGACAAATATCTGTTTTCTTTGAAAATTATTCCAGGATTGATTTTACATTTGAATTTCCATATTTATCTCCATATTAGAATAAATTTAGTTTCTTTTAAAATGTGAAAACATGTACAACTTTCTATATTATACTATGGTGACTTGTTAGAGTTCTACATAAATTGTATATATGAAATAACTGAATAAACTGCTTTGCCTTCATAACTCCTCTGCTTGGTAATAGCCAGTTTTTAAGTACCTTTCAGCATTCTGGATTACTTAAAGTCTTAATGAACAACTTACTTAACTTAAAATAAGCCTATTGTATAAGATTTGTGCATAACATAATATGGTGTCTACATTCTGCATACTCTTGGGAATAAAATGATAAATAAAGTGGACACATTTCTTTTTATTCATGTAGTTCACAATTTTCCAGGGGGAAATACACAGACTTAAATAGTCCTACATTAAAAGATTGCTTAACAAATGCTTTGAAAGAAGGGTTTTCAAGACTATGAGAATCTTTGCTGACAGATTTGACGTATAAAAAAGTCTAAGAAGCATTTTTGAGATGGCACTCCTTGTATTTAGATGTAAATATTTTGGGATCCAGGTAGGAATTGTCAGTGAAAAGAGTCAGGAATAGATCAGCCCAGGAAGAAGATCTGAATAAAAACTCACTGGCAAGGTGGAGTTCAGCAACCACAGGGAAGGTTTTGAATTGACTTGTATCACCTTAAAAAGATAAAGAGGAAAGCTAGGTGTAGACATGAACAGAGAGAAGACTGGTGAGTAGACATGGGGAGAAGGAATGCTTACCAGAAAGTAAAAGGCCTGTGGCAGATCTGTCGCCAGCACCTTCGGAGGAAGCATGGGCTACTGACACCTTGACTTGGACATTTGGCTTCCAGAAGTGTGACACCCTAAGTTTTTGTTTGACATCACTCATTTTGTTACAGTTGCATAGGAAAGGGATCAAATGACTAAAAGAACATTGGGGTAGGTTGGAAAAGGAGAATGGGCACAACTTGACCACAACAGAGATGGAGCAAAAGGCAAAAGCCAGATCAAGGATGGCTCCGAGGGGCTACGTCTAAGAATATTGTTTGTATTTTTAGAGAAAAGAGTTTGAGCAGTCCAAAAAGGGAAGCACTTGTTTGGAGTAGTGTCCTGGAAATAGTTATGGAGACAAAACAAGTGGAACAAAAAATGGAAAGGAATGTACAAAGAAAATACAGAAATTCAAGATTATATAAGGACATTACTCCAACAATTTTTTTCTTTTTTATCATCACTTTTAGTCTACATTAATTAGATTCCCATCAGCATGAAAAATGTATTATTATTAAATTCACCAAGTAAGACATATAAAAGAAACTTCTGCCTCTGACTGGAGAGGTACTGACTTTCCACAGAATGACTTGGACCAGTCCAGTTTGGTAAGTACCTGAGTTTATCAGATGTTACTTACAGAGTAGTGAATGACTTAGAGGGTACAGCACAGCTGAAAACACCAACTCCCCATTACTAAATGCATGGTTTAATCCAAAATATCCCCCAAATCTCCATGATCAGAGGTAAAGCTTTAGGCAGGCGATTGGATCAGGAAACTGCTGTATTCATCAGTGGATTAATCTGTTGATGAGTTCATCTGCTGCTAGGGAGCGGGCACTGACAGGGAGTGAATCCCTGGAGTGGGACCTGGAGTGGGCTGTTCTTGTAGCGAACTCCTGCCTTCCTTTCACTTCCTGGCAGTGGTGAGGTGAACAGCTTGTTTCCACTGCACTCTTACACAGGATGCTTCTGCCTTGGAGCCACCTAAGGATGAGGTAAATCCCTGAAGTGTGAGCAGAATTAAACCTCTTGTCCTTTAAATTGTACCTGCTGGATATTGCGTCCCAGTAAGGGAAAACTGACTAATACAGTAAGCTACTGGTTTTATAGGGCTCTAATGTAAGCAGCAGAAAGCAAAAGCAAAAGAAATTGTCCTTAGACAAGGCTGTGTAACTCTGCTCCCATCCCATGCTATCATTATTAAACACACTGCCAGTTTCAGCCAGCACTGTGCAGTCAGTCACAATAGCGAGTGACCTTGGCATTCTGCTGCCTGGCACACAGCCTTGTCACCTGGTGAGTGCCCACTTGACAGCTGAATAGGGTTCAGAGAATTCTTTGCTGCACACATTCTGCCTTACTTGTTTTCTTTCTTGATTACTGTTAACATATTGAGGAATAGGTACAATAAATGGTCTCTTAACAACAGATAAATATTCTGCAAAATATGTCATTAAGCAGTTTTGGTGTGTGGCTACTGTTTATTCACCTCCTATCATAGGGACAAAATACTAGAGTGCAAGAATACCTAAAATTTAAAGAAGAATAGGTTTATTTTGGCTCAAGGTTTTAGAGTTCAGTGCATGGCACAACAGCGTCAAAGCAGAAACAACATGGTAGAAGAGTGTGGGAAAGCAAAAACTTAAATCCTAGAAGGCAGGAAGCAGAAAAGGGAGGGTCATGATGAGACTACAGCATCACAGGTCATGATCCCAGTGACCCACCTCTTCCGACCAGCCCCAAACTCTACACACATGTGATTTTTTAAGAGACATCTTAGAGTGAACCCTAACAAAAGTCATGCAGTGTACTTGCATGACCAATGTGGTATGAGACAAATGCTTGGTATGGCTGGCCTCTTGATATAATCAAGAGATGCAGTAGGTACAAAATTTATTAGTGTACTCCTAATTCACTAAGGCATACTGACTCAGAGTAAAGTTTTAAAATATAAGTATACTCTAAATCAACAAAATTTCATAAATTGATATTCTTCTATTTGTCTGAAATAAAAATTTTAGTGTTAATGTTTGAATGATATTTACCTTTATATCAAATTCTAGATTGACAGATTTTTGTGACATCCAACATGTTGCTCACTAGCTTTTCACTTGGGTGTTTCCTACCTGAAAGTGACTGACCCTCATTACTCTGATGTGTTGTGCCTTTTTGAAGATAATCATCTTCAAAATTTTCTCTTTATTACTGTTTTTGTTGTATGTTGATATGGTTTTCTTTGTGTTTCCTGTACTTGAATTTTGAAGATTCTTGGACCTACAAGTTTGTAGTTGTCCTTAAATATTTTGGCCACTAGTATTATTTCTATCCTTCTTTTTCTCACCTTTCAGTGACTGACTGCAACTGCATATATGTTTTTCTATGGAAAGTTTCCAGAGTTAATGGACAGTATGGTTTGTATTTTCATTTATAAGGTTTCAAAATTAAATATTTCCAAGTTCTGTGTAAGTTTTCTCTAGTACTTAATTTACTATTAATATTATTGAGTAAATTTTTTCAAATTTAGCTATTATACTAGTTTTAGTCTTCCTAATTTCTAAGTACTGCTTAGTCATTCCTCTCATACATTAAATATATACTGAGTATAGTTTCAATAACTTAAAACTTTATTTGGTGTATCAATTTTACTGTATGTATTACATCAAGGTAAGTCTTTTTTTTTAAGGTAAGTCTTGATTCTTTTTCTGTATGTAAGGTTTACATGTTCTTTCTTTGCACACCTCGTAATTTCTTATAGGCTATCAGGCATTGTGATATTTTAGCCTTGGCTGCTGATTATTTTTTCCCATAATTTTATTGATAAACAAATAGCAATGAGACAGTTTCAAATCAAATTGGTAGGACAGTTTCAATAATTAGCACATTGCATACATTCTTCTTAGTGGTTAATTGCTGTACAAGATGCGGACATGATATCCTATTTACAAACACCATTAGAGCAAATCATTCTATTCATTAAGAGAATGTAACTATATATCTATCCTAACCACTTTGAATACACAGATACAAAATGGGCATTCATCTGTATACCCTTTTTTTGTTGAGCTGATTTTTTTTTTTTTTTTTGGTGGAAACAGGGATTGAACTCAGGCCCTTGCACTTGCCAGGGAAGCGCTTATTCCACTGAGCCATCTCCCCGGCCCCAAGCTGATTATTTTTGTTAGGTTGCCTAAAAGTTAGGTTAGGAACTAAAAGGAAATGTAGACAAGTGAGAGAAGAATTAATTAAAAGTGAAATAAAATATTAAAAAAGTCAAATCACTTAAACTGGATATAAACTCTCAGATTTGGTAGAGATTGGCACTGTTGACTAGGTAATTCTCAAGGGAGTTCCGTCTTTCTTGGTTCTGTTGCTGAAGTTCCCTGGAAACAGAACAATGTTGGTTCTTATTTATTTGTTTGTTTTCCTTCTTTTTAAATCCCATGACTTTTCTGAGCTTTCTGAGTCTTCTGAGTCTTTCTGAGTCTTCCAACCAATGCTCCCATGGATTAGTTTCTAGTCTGGGAGACACTTGCTATTCCCAGCCATATTAGATCTGGATGTTGTTTACTGTAATCGTTGCAAGTAGCTTTTTTCACAACTTTAGGTATTTTCCTCAGAAACTAGTACAAATTGGTGCCCAGCTGAATAGCCAAGGGGTTTACTTGCAGATCTCTGGAGTCTTTCTCTGTTGCTGTCTATTCCTGGCCACTTGTTTGTGCTTCCTTTAGGCCACCCATTTGCTAATGCTTGGAAACTTCTTCCAGTGAGGTTATTACTCCCTTGGGAATTACCTAGTCACCAGTGCCAAGCACTACAAAATCTAAAAGTTTATATCTGATTTAAGTGATCTGAATTTTGTAATATTTTATTTCATTTTTAATTAATTTCTCTTTCTTGTCTATAATTCCTTTTAGTTCTTCACACACAGTAACATGAATTTGCCCTAGAACAAACATTTGTACTGGTTGT